>NC_090270.1:280308074-280908074 GCF_040414725.1 Anabrus simplex
AAGCCAGGCTCTGCCTGTCACAAGTCAGGACAAAGGGTGAGTGATAGAAGAGTAACACCTCTTCAAAAAACCTTGGTCCAGCTGACCCGGCTGGTAATCCCATGTAAGGGTCCCTTGCCAGGGTTACGGCGAAGACCTCAACGGCAGTGAAGGCGGAGAAGAGGGACTTCGGAACGGTGGAATTGGCAGAAAGGGCAACCCTCCTATTCTGGGTAAACAAAATAGGAACTGCTGCCTTGCAGTAGAAGTGGGAACTTCAAAGGCTAAGGGAAGAAACCCCGACAGAAAATCAGCCTGGTGCCACAGGCTTAAGATGGCAGCCCTGTCAAGGCACTCTGAAGCAGTGGGTTAATCACTCGCTCTTCTTAAATAATCTGATTATAGAAACTGAAGCAAAATTACAAAACCGGACGGATAATCTGACGACGACCTTTGGCATGAAGAGGATAACGAAAATTGGTTTCTGGAATGTGAGGACCTTGGAGAAAAGCAGACTAAAACAAGTGACATGGGAAATGAACTACGGGCTGGACATTCTGGGATTGAGTGAGGTGAGGTGAGGTGGCCAGGATTTGGCGAGATACAGACAACAGATGGAATTACATTTCTATATTCTGGTGGTGAGGGTGAAGAGTACAGGGATGGAGTGGGGTTGCTGCTCAGTAGAAATGCAATGAGAAGTCTTATAGAGTGGAAGCCGATTTCCAGTAGGCTACTGACTGCTAGATTCAAGACCAAGATCAGGAATGTGACCATTATCCAATGCTATGCACCTACAGAGCAATCGGGGTTGGAAAGAAAGGAAGAATTCTACCAAATGTTGCAAGATGCCACAATGAAAAAAAGTAAGAAGGATATTCTCATAGTTAAGGGAGAATTCAATGCGAAGGTTGGCTCAAAAAATGAAGGATTGGAACATATCATGGATATACACGGTCTTGGCGAGATGAATGAAAATGGAGAAAAGTTTATGGAATATTGCGCCAGCCAAGACTTGGTGATAGGTGGCACGGTGTTCCCGCATAGGCAGTGTCATAAGGTCACATGGGTGTCTCCTGATCAAGTCACGGAAAACCAAATTGATCACATTGCGGTGAGCAGGAGGTTTAGAAGGAGTTTGGAAGATGTTAGGAACAAGAGAGGAGCGGATATTGGCAGTGACCATCTTGTTGTCGCCAACTCCCGTATAAAGATCATGGCAGTACACCAGAAGTTCAACACTCGGCACAAGAAGTTTGATGTTGGTAAGCTAAAGAATCAGCAGACGTTGGAACAATTTCAACTGGAACTTAGCAAAAGATTCCAGGTGTTGGATTCCGAGATAGAGAAGGATGTGGAGACTGTATGGAGTGAGGTGAAGAACATCTTTGTGGAAACAAGTGAGAAGCAGCTCGGATACAAAAACTACCTGCAGAAGGAATGGATATCTGATCAGACCTGGGACAAGATAAATTATAGGAAGGAGATAAAGGCCAAGCTAAATACAGTAGAACCTTGATAATTCGAAATCAGTTAATTCAAAATCCCGCCTAATTCGAAGAAGCTCTTGTTCCCGGAAACATGAGATACAGTTTTGCCTGTTATTTAAATTGTTTAATTCAAAATACGGATAATTCGTAATTCGAATCGGCCCCATTACCGAAATTCAGACTTTTAATTCGAAACTGCGTGTACATTTTAAAACAATAGTATGTTACAGAGTAATTTCAACTCGAAATTTATCCGCTCCGTGTCGTAATAGAACGCGCGTTCCGAAACGCGGAGGGGTAGCTTTCCGCACTTACACTCACTTCGGTGGGTCTACAGTGCGCTTCATGATTGCTAAGTTGAATGAAATCGGAATTATTTTGTATTCAACCTTTTAAGGAACGCCGTAATATCACGCAACAGGCAGTGTGTGGAAAAACAGAATCCGCGAACACTGGTGATCCCGACAGTTGGCGAAAAAACGTGGCTCATATAATAAATTCGTAGGCACCGAACAATATTGTCATTGCCAGTGAAACTTCATTGCTTTCTTTTAATGCGAGCCCAAACGGTCTTACGGTTTTAAAGGAGAAAGTCTCAGCTAGGGAATCGTACAAGGGTAGGGGTGAGGGTCATAGTAGTGGGTTGCAATGCACATGGAAGCGAGAAACTTTATCCCCTCATCATAGGAAAGTTCGATAAGCCACAATGTTTTAAGTGTATCGGGCACTTTCTATGCCAGTACAAATCTAAAAATGCAAACAGTACAGAACTCCAAAATATAATTCATTTGCACAGGGGAACCGGCATAATTTATCATTGTCTTTGAATTGAGTGACTTTTTTTCTTTCGTTGCGTGAGGTTATGTTTGTCGGTGATTTATCCAAGTGCTTTATTTGAACATTGTAGATGCACCTTGTTTGATACATTTCGGAATGTTTTTTCCATGGCATTTGAAAGGTTTAAACTGTGAATCGAGGTGATTGCATGTATTAATGGGTCTTATAATACTTTGTGACGTGGCAAGTGTTTACATTTCTGAAGTACGAGAGAAGTGCCATGGTGGGAAATCGTACTAGGATAGATTCATAGGAAAGTTTGATTTTAAGGGCATCGGGTACTTTCTGTGCAAATACAAGGCATCTAAAATGCATACAGTATAGTAATCCAATTAACAAAGCACTTGCACATGGGAGCCAGCAGAGATTTCTCCTCGTCTTTGAATCGTGCTTTTTTTTTCTTTCTTTCTTTCTTTCGTTGCGTGAGGTTATTATGTTTGCCAGTGAGATATCCAAGTGTATTATTTGAATACTGTAAACGCACATTCTTGGATACATTTTGGAAATAGATCTTTTTTCATGGCATTTGAAAGGTATAAACTGTGAATTAAGGTTAACTGCATGCAGTAACAGGCCTTAGAAAAATTTGTAACACGGCAAGGGTTGGTACTTCTGAATTGCGAATTGGCAGTTAATTCAAAATCACGTAATTCGAAGTCCGATTTTTGAGTCCCAACGACTTCAAATTAACAAGGTTTTACTGTATATGCAAAACTAGACAGCAGAAGGCTCAAACACAAGCTGAGTATTCAGTAGCAAATAAGGAAGTAAAGAGGAGTGTGTGAAAGGATCACAGGAAGTAAATTGATGAGCAGGCAGAAAAAGCAGAACAGGCAGCAAAAAGGGGTGATATAAAGGAGATTTATGGTATCACAAAGATGCTTTCGAAGAAAGGTTTTAATAAAACTAGGCCTGTGAAGAGCAAGACAGGCGAGATCCTCACTACGTGCGAACAGCAGCTGAGTAGATGGAGGGAACACTTTGCGGAGGTTTTTAATAAAGATGTGGGACTGGAAAATGAGCAGAAAGGAGAAGAAGGTGAGGAAGAAGCAGAAGATGATCCAGGCATCAGCCTTGACTCTCCAACCCAGGGTGAGATACGGACAGCATTGAAGCAAATGAAAAATGGGAAGGCACCAGGTCTGGACAACATTCCAGCGGAAATACTGAAAGCAGACCTTGATACTACAATCAAATTGCTGCACCCACTGCTGGAGAAGATATGGAAAGAGGAAAAGACAGTCAAGTTACCGAAAAAAGGGGATACAACAAACTGCAACAACTGGAGGGGTATCACCTTGATCTCCATTCCAAGCAAAGTGCTGTCGCGAGTCATCCTGAATCGCATACAGGATTCAGTAGAAAGAAGACTTTGAAAGGAACAGGCGAGATTTCGACAACATCGCAGCTGTGTGGATCTTATCAATACGCTTCGAATCATCATAGAACAGAGCGTGGAATGGCGGAGTATCCTCTACCTCGCATTCGTGGACTTCGAGAAAGCCTTTGATCGTGTAAATCAAAGAATTATGTGGACTCAAGGAATACAGAATTCCATCAAAGATTATCAACATCATGAAAGAGATGTACGAGGGGTATGAGTGTCAGGTTCTTCTTGAAGGGAAACTAACAGAAAAGATAAACGTCAAGTCTGGAGTGAGACAGGGGTGTGTTCTTTCTCCCACTCTGTTCCTGCTGGTCCTAGACTGTGTGATGAAGGAGGTAATAGGAGGACGAAAGAGGGGTGTTCAATTGGGGATGAGAGACAAGCTTGAAGATCTTGACTTCTCAGACGACATTTGCCTTATGGCGCAGCGGTACCGGGACACAGAAGATAAACTGAGTAGGTTGCAGAAGGAAACGGAATGTGCAGGTCTCATGATCAACGCAAACAAAACTAGAGAGATGAGGATTAATTCGGATGTCATGACCAGCTTGACAGTAAATGGAAAGGAAACTGAGCGAGTTGAGTCCTTCCTCTACCTTGGAAGTATAGTTACAACGGATGGGGGAGCAGTAGAAGATGTTCGAAGCCGTATCCAGAAGGCAAATGGTGCGTTTGTCCAGTTCTATCCAATGTGGAAGAATAGAAACATCTCCAGGAAGACTAAGCTTCGCCTCTTCAACAGCAATGTAAAGTTGATTCTTCTATATGGCTGTGAAACATGGAAAGTTACAAAACAGATCAATAACCAGCTACAGGTGTTCATAAATAGATGTATGCGTTGCATAACAAATGTGAGGTGGCCAGACATAATCTCTAATGAAGATCTTTGGACCATGACCAATCAGCAGCCGATTGACATCCAGATCAAGGAGAGGAAATGGCGCTGGATCGGCCACACATTAAGGAAGCCGGATGGAGCTGTTGAGAGGACGGTGCTGGACTGGAACCCTCAAGGCACCAGAAAGCGAGGTCGGCCAAAGAAGACCTGGAAGAGGACAATCGAAAAGGAAATCGCAGAGGTTGACAAGACCTGGAGCGAAGTGAAGAGAAAGGCCAGGAACCGTACTGTGTGGAGAAATTTCGCCAAGGCCCTATGCTCCAGAGGGAGCAACAGGAAATAAGTCAGTCAAGTAAGTAAGTTAAAGGACTGAATTAAGAAGAACAAGCACACGTACATGGCGATTCGAAGATCTAGAAAAGGCATTTGATAATGTTGATTGGAACAAGCTATTTGAGATTCTGAAGGTGATTGGGATCAGATACTGAGAACAAAGAATTATCTACATCCTGTATAAAAATCAGTCTGCAGTCATAAGACACGAGGGCAGTAAAAAAGAAGTAGCATCCAGAAAGGAGTGAGGCAAGGTTGCAGTTTGTCTCCTCTCCTTTCCAATGTTTATACAGAACAGGTAGTAAAGGAAATCAAAGAGAATTTAGAAAGGGAATCATAATCCCAGGAGAATAAATCAAAACCCTGAGATTTTTTTTCAGAAGTTGTATTACATCGCACCGACACAGATAGGTCTTATGGCGATGACAGGATAGGAACGAGCTAGGAGTGGGAAGGAAGCAGCCGTGGCCTTAACCTTAATTAAGGTACAGCTCCAGCATTTGCCTGGTGTGAAAATGGGAAACCACGGAAAACCATCTTCAGGGCTGCCGACAGTGGGGTTTGAACCCACTCTCCCGAATACTGGATACTGGCTGCACTAAATCACAAATGAAGAGATACTGAATCGAATTGGTGAGAGAAGATCGATTTGGCTAAATTTGACGAGAAGAAGAAATAGAATGATAGGACACATCTTAAGGCACCCGGGACTTGTTCAGTTGGTTTTTGAGGGAAGTGTAAGCGGTATAACAAGCAGATTAGAGCAGATGTACGATGCCGTAGTAACGTAGAAATAAAAAACGATTAGTACAGTGTAGGGTGGCATGGAAAGCTGCATCAAACCATTATTTGACTGATGAGGTAAACAACAACATAGTTCTAGGTCAGTCAACACATTTAGCATAGAAGATGGGACTTGATGATTTTAAGCATCCAATGACTGAACTGAAAGATTCAAGAATCAACATGATTTAGTTTATAGATGTGTGCGAGGTGAAGCCTCTGGCCTGCATAATGACACTACACTGTGCAAAACTACTGAAACTAGAAAAACTAAAAGACTTCCATCAATTTTGAAATATTATAAACCTGGCAATATTTTTAATGCAGATGAAACAGGGCTATTTTTCCATCTTCTGCCAGATAAAGTCCTGGATTTTAAGGTTGGGAAGTGTCACAGTGGATAACTTAACAAAAAAAAAAAAGGCTTACACTTCTCTTGTTTTGTAATGAAAGTGGAACAAAGAAATTTGTACCAATGGTTATTGGAAAGCATGCAGTCCACGATACTTCATGCTTGAATGTAGTACAGAAATATTTAAAATAGTTACATTTGAATCAGCCTAGTCAATACACTTATTAATGAAAGAAAATTATTTATTCTATCAAACATGTTTCAGGAATTTAACCATTCCCTTCATCAGTGGTCATAATAAATAATTTTCTTTCATTAATAAGTGTATTGACAAGACTGATTCAAATATAAGTATTTTAAATATTTCTGTACTAAATTCAAACTAGTCAATACGAATCAAACAATCATTTTAACCATTATGGTTAAGATTATCAACAACTTCATGCATGTGCGATCGTTTTCATGTAAGTACACTTCTAACATGAAAACATGGATAACTTCTGCATTATTTGAAAATTTCTAATGTGCATGGGACGTAAAGCTTGGCGTAAGAAACAGAAAAGCTCCACTTCTGATAGATCAGTGCGCAACTCATCGCCCAGAATTTTCTAATTCGAGAAGCATAAAGACCATTTTCCTCCCAGCAAACTGCATGAGTAAGCTACAGTCATTAGATCAAGGAATAACACAGTATTAAAAGTAAAAGTATCATAAGAGGCTGGTACAGAGAAGATTGGCTGCACTGGAATCAACGATGAGAAAAATCGCAGTCTTAGATGCCAGGTATTTCATTAAGGCTGTGCAAGATTCTGTGGAGCGAAACATCACTCAGAACTTCCTCAATGCAGCTGGCTTTTGTAGTGTTCTCGGTAATGACATCATGCTAGATGAGTTTTCCGTGAGTGAAAAATGGCACCAAATAGCAGGAGATGTCTCTTCAAAACATACTCAATGTTGCTGATCTCCCACTGTGTAAAACTATGATAACAGATGAAATACTTGAACAGAAAGCAGAGGCAGCATCAGTGCAGGATGAAAGTGATAAGCCAGATCCTGAGCCAATTCCTATTGTGTCAAAAGTCAAAAGTGATGGAGGCAACTGACATAGTGAAGCAATGTGTGTGTTGTTTCAAAGCTGATGTCATAATGACTTTACTAAACAAGATGGACAGGACATTTTAAAAATTAAAACCAACAAAGCAATCAACCATAATATGTACAATATGTTCTTCAAACCAGAGTAAATATTGGTGTTCATATATTGCAAATTTCATGTTTGATTTTTTCCCCTTTTCTAAAAACTGATGAACTGAAATGGAGTTCCTATTTAAAACTATTTTGATCGGAATTCCAAATGCAGATTGGCTGTATTTGGAAACTTGCAGTTTTCTCGATAACATATTCGACAAAACAGGCTCCACACTGGCAAATATCTTGGTCATCTTATACAGTGAAACCTCGATTCTCCGTTTTTTCGAGGGAACATGAAAATAAAATGTACAACACGGGAAAACTGAAAATCCGGGAATGAATGAAAACCCATCAACAATTTGGCTAAACATTACAAAAATGAAATATGTATAATTATAATCTTACAAAAACTCCTAAACCAAACCAAACTACAGCCCCAATGGGCCTTTGCCTGCTAAGCGACCGCTGCTCAGCCCGAAGGCCTGCAGATTATGAGGTGATGCATGGTCAGTGCGACGAATCCTCTCGGCCGATATTCCTGGCTCTTTAGATCAGGGTCACCATCTCACCGTTAGATAGCTCCACAATTAAATGTATTCAGGTAGGCTGAGTAGACCTGGAACCAGACTTATATCCAGGTAAAATTGCCTGACCTGGTCGCAATCGAACCCGGGCCCTCTGGATGAGAGGCAGGCATGTTAGACAGCGAAACCGCATTAATTACCGGTACGCGAGTTCAAAATCTTGATACTTTATATTCAATTTTACAGGGGAATCTTCGTCAGTTTCCAGTGAAACTTCTTTCAGTTCAGCAACTTTGATTAGGCTAGCCAAACTCTTCGAAAATCTAATAACGCCAAGCCAACAAATAATCTACCACAAGTAGTTTTTAATTCTCTCATCTAATAAAATAAAGCACATTAGATACAAAAGCACCCAACATGATGGCGAAATCTCTTCATTTCTTAATCTTCAATTTGGTCTCTGGCATATTGTTCAAAGCCAGTTTTTGGAAATCTCGTACCGCGTAAATTAGGCTAACCTCGACTTTTAAAGGTTATGTTGAACTCGAAAACATGGTTTCAAATAAAGTATTGATTCTTAAAAGTTCTTGAATGCATTATATTCAATTCTGCCCATCACAAATCCAATCAAATTGGAAAGATAAAAGAAATATCAAAACTTCAGAAATTACAGTTATTTGTGACCTTGAGGTCATCTGGAGAGCGCGCTCACTACACGTCAGTACGAGTTGGAAATGATACCAACCATTTAAATGTAACGTGCACAAATAAAACAACTGCGGTTTTTGGTATTTTAACGCGAAAACGCAAAATTCTCAGTCTTACATTAGGACCTAAACAGTTATAGGCAATCTCAAGACCTCCCATGGTTTTCTTTTTTGTGCAACATCTGTTCTGGTCTCGCTAACATAATCATGTACAATAATATCAAAAATACTGAATTTGTGTTAAGGAGCAGTTTCGATTCCTGTCTGAAAGCCCAGTTACTCTACAGTGCCCTGAGCAAAGTGCCGAAAACCTGTTCAGCAGTACGATCAAAAAAAATGTAAAAAATAAACATCTAACCCTGGATATGATATGGGCGTTTTATAAGTGCGAACATTTGACGAAACTCGTTCAGTCTTCAAGCACAGCTGCCGAAATGCGCCGTGTCTCTTTACAATTGTTGTGGCCACTCTCTGCTTTATGATTTTCCGAGATTCTCTAAACAACACCACTCGAATGCGATGCTAAGATGGTCTCTTATGCAAGTTCACCGCCGATTGCTTTTCCAGTACTGGTACAGTACTTGCTCTAATTATCGCAATGACGGAGCATTAACGCCAAGATCCATAAGTATGTCATAGCTGTCCTTTCATGAGATACAGTTTATTAAAAATCGATTGATCGAGGACTTAGCGTTGATGGGACTGGAATTTCTGGACGGTTGATCCGGGAAATCGTTTCTTCGAGGAACGGATAATGTGGGACTTTTACAACTTGATTTAATTACAATGCTCGCGGGACCACGTAATTTGAACGCATATTCCGGGAAAATGTATTTTCCGGGAACGGATAATCGAGGTTCCACTCTATACCTCTGGTTGTCATGAAGGTAGTGATGTGTCTAGGGCACATTCTGTATTCTTTCTTGAGATGTGTTATAAAATCTGTAGAGCATTTAAAATTTGTGTGCCAAATTTCTCTTGTTTTTTACATTACCCAAAATTTCAGGTGCCAGTAATGGACACAATTTCCTTCATTCCTTGCTACGTCAGAATGGGACAGAATGCTTTGTTTTATCGCTACTTCTTTAACCACATTGTTTCCTTGAAAATGATGTTTATTAAATCTTTTTTTTTTTTCTTTGCTCCACATAATCAAAAATCATCCCGATGTTCAACGTACTATTCAGAGGTGGACGTCTGGATGGTGCTGTAGATCATCACTTTACATGGCGGTGTATGATAATCATAAATATGATCAAGATCTTCTTCCGAAAATGTAGTTCTTTCTATTCAGTAGAACTGCTGACCTCTCTTTGAGGGGTACTGTTTTCACCACTGACAACAGCACAACACTCTTTAAAACTAGTAATTACCCTCTTGTCTACAAGTCTTTTTTTTTTTTTTGGTCCACAATCCCATCCAGTGTTATCGCAGTTGAGCAATCCATGAACTGTCATGAACTGTCATGTCCTATACAATCTTTTTAACGTGGATGCCATGATATTTACAACATTCCAAATATTAATGGTTTTGTTCATGTTTGGTGTATCCATATGAAAATACTGCGACACTCACAGTAAACATGTCAACTACTAGCTGAAGTAAGTGACTGAATGGAGTTTCAACTCCCTCTTCTCCAAGATTACAAGCGCCGTTGTGGACTAAACAAGCTTGTTTAGAATCGTGAGATGGGTCTGTGTACACAGTTTTATGAACTAATTCCCGTTCGAGCTAAGAGTATTTTTTTGCTATGGGCTTTACGTCGCACTGACACAGATGGGTCTTATGGCGACGATGGGATAGGAAAGGCCTAGGAGTTGGAAGGAAGCGGCCGTGGCCTTAATTAAGGTACAGCCCCAGCATTTGCCTGGTGTGAAAATGGGAAACCACGGAGAACCATCTTCAGGGCTGCCGATAGTGGGATTCGAACCTACTATCTCCCGAGCTAAGAGTCTTCCCTTGTTAATGTTATTTATTATGAAGAATTCAAGTTATGCTTAATATTTCCTTAAACGTAAATCGTCGCTAAAGAAAGGACACCCCAAATCTGCAATTTCGTTTACAAATGCATCATAAGTGCAAAATGAAAATCTTAAAAGAACAAAATTGTACGAATCAATATAATTACTACAATATTTAATTATAATTTTTAATTTGCACATCCCCCACCCCTCCCCAACCCTCACACTTTCAACCATACAAGATGTGGTTTGTTTTTTTCATATTCCTGTAAAATAATATTTTTGATAGATACAAGGTCTCTATTCTTAAGTGGCAAAATACTATTATTGTTGCAAACGACTCCACACCATTATCCATTAGCAAGTTGAGTGATAATATTTGTCTGAGGTTTCTATCTAGTTTTTGGCAGTGAAAATATGCGTTCTCCATTCTTGACTGAAGTTAACAATAGGTATTACTTTCCTCCTGCTCTCAACATGGGAGCATAAGGTGGCAACTATTAGCCCCAACTGAGACTGGAATTGTTACCAGTTTATTATGTCAGGTTCCTTTCTCTTTCCTATGAACCCTCCCTCAGTCAACTAGTGTTCTCTTTCCAGACAGTATTACTCTTTCTACCTTTCACAGCCTCTCTCTTTCTAAAGCTGATGAATTAATTTGTTTAAGGGCTGGAACTCTTCTTTTCTGCTAATTTTGAACTTAAGAGGGATTGAAAGTCCAAAAGTTTTGTCCCTTAAAACACCCACCATCACATCCACCACTCTTATTAATCATGAAAGCCTTAAGTGAGCAGTGAGACAGTTATGGCAACTCTTACATTGGATGAAATCAGGATGAAATCAACAAAGACTTCTTCACTTGTATTTAATTTGTTCCATCTGTTGTGTTTTTAAAAGGGTTGTACCTACCATATTTCTTGGCTAATGTCTTTTGTTTACTCTTTAGTTTCATTCTTTTTTTTTTAACATAGATTTCTGCAGTTAATACATTATATCTAAATGTGGTATGAGATAGTTTGGTGCCTTTCTTTATCAGCTTCTTAGCAGTTTTACTCCCAGTAACTGCAGTGTGAGAAGAGATCCACCTATGAATAAGGTATTTGTTATGTTCCTGCAGTCTTTTTCAGAGTTTTGTTAATCATTTAAGTGTATGATCATATACTGTAGTGTGAATTTCCACTAAAGTGGAAGTGAGAAGTGTGGTTTAGTTTATTCAGAAGGTCAAATGAACAAGCTTTCATTTGAAAATTTGTCACCTTTCACTGCAATGGGATGAACTATGGAGAATTGAATTTGAATTTGAATGTATTGATGATGATGATATACATGCCACTGAGGCTGAAAAGCCCCTTTATGTAGCGTCTACTTATAACACAATACAAGTTTATGAATATACTAACTACATTTTATAATATTAAAATATTAAATTAAACATTAAACTTAAAAATTAAAATACAGATACCAATTCCAATAAAATTAAAACATAAATCATATAAGAAGTAATAAAGCATATCATTCGATTTTTTAATATTTTAGGCTACAAGAATGAGAGAGAGAGAGAGAGAGAGAGAGAGAGAGATATTCATCCTCTTGTGAACCATCAATGCATTTAATTTAATTCTCCCTCTCTAGTCTGTATAGAGAATGGTTGCCCAGTTGTACTTTTCTTAAAACAATAATCACCACCACCACCACCACCACCACCACCACCACCACCTGCAGACTTCTAATTAGTTGCTTGAAAACTTTTAGGGATCAGTTCCTTTTGCGCACACCTATACATGAAGGTTTACAGAAGATCTGAAGGTATTGTAGTGAGTTGTCTAGTGTATTGTGATTTATTTTATTTAACCCTAGATGAAACCAAAAGGATCTTTGTTATGTCTTTGGAGGGTTTTTTCCTTGTCCAATGTCTCTGAAGTAATCTTAGTGGATCAAGGAATGAGCTTGCCTGCTTGCAGCTTCATTTTTACTACGGGTATAATTTAATTTCACTGCTCCAGTAACGAGCTACAAGACACTGATCAGGTATCTTGAAGAGATGAGTTCTTTGATATTGCCTACAAGGATTGCTGTGATGTAGGTATTGTAGGATTTAATGAATATCTTGTGCGTTTCAACGGGAAACTTTTGCCAGTCATCTCTACCACCATACTTTTAACTGTTTCACATGATATTTCCAGTTCAGTTTGTTGCCAAGGATGTTTCCAATATTTCTGGTGAATGAACTTCTCAGCAGTACACAGTTACTGTATTTAGAAATAAGAATATGATTTTGTGGTTTAAATGAGAAGGTATAATTTAAGAATTCATTTCCATGTTATTGTCATGAATCCAATTGTTATTTTTTTAAAGGATAATGTTATTAACATTCACAATATTTTTTATGCTTTATATGTAGCCCCACGATAGTGTTAAATAAATTAACAGCACCAACATAAAGCAGCAATGGAATTTTAAAATGTCCTCTTACAGCTTATATGGGGAAGCAAGTGAACTTTCATACAGACAAATTATCTACCTTTGCCATCCAATGAAGAAGATTAAAATGTTCACTTTCTCATAAACCTAAGAAAAGTATATCACAAAGTTTGAAGATGATGATCTTGTTCTCCTCCTTCTTCGTGCCCCCCTCCAATTACTTGGGATCGCCGCTTAAGAATTTGGTCCAATTTTATGGCTGGATGTCCTTTACAATGTAAACCCTATATGGAGATAGAGAGGAATGTAGTCGCTATTAAAGGTTTCTGTGGTGGTTGATAGTGTGGTGTATGTAAATGAACTGGAATGTATTAAGATGAATATGAACTCCCAGCCCCAAGCTAGAGGAATTAACGATGTATGTATGTTGGCTATTCAGCCCAAAGGCTGGTTTGATCATCAACAGCATGCTACAATCCCCAGCCCAGCTGGGAATCAAAACTCAGTATTCTTGAACCGAAGGCCACTACACTGACCATTCAACCAAGGAGCTGGTCTTATAGAAGTATATATTACAATGTATTATTACTTTCAACTTTTGACCCTCCCTCAAGGGACAAAGTAATAGATGTGACCTATGCTACCAAACTACTAAGAGAAGCCATGATCATGATGCTAAGTTCTTACATTGCGAATTCCATAGAGGATGCCCGAAGGTACAACATAGCCAGGCCGCTTTCGATGCCACATCTCCTGCACCAGTCGATGGTAACTTCGAGACAGACCCGGTTTCTTATCTCCACCCTTGCCGAGGAGAAATGCTCCACAGTCGAGAAAGAACTGGGTCAGTGGAGGGGTGTTGGACAGAGCTTGGAGAGCTGAATTCATGTAGCAAGTATTGCCAATGTTCTGAAGACCAGTCAAACCTACAATCACAAAATGATTAAACTTACCATCTTTCTGAAAATCTTACTGTCATTCCAGAACACAACAAACATATAACGCTGATGAAAAAAGTTAATAAAAACAAATAATTAAGAATGGATCCTATATCACATTAGTAACAAAATTTCAGCAGAAATATTGTTCTACACCATTATTTTCTCTGGATATAAATCAGAGTACTTTGAAAATATTCCAGAGTATTGATGGTTGATACAAAAATCATCCACATTTTAACCATTTGAATGATCTGTTAGCAGGTAATTCAGTTAATTTCTTCGCCTCTGATTTAAATACAGCTTCCAGTGATACATTTGCAAAACAAATCTGCATTTATGATAAATCCAATGCCATAGTTTTCGGAAAAGTTTAGGTATTCTGCAGCTCTCCCAACAGATATAATTCTCTGAATGTAGATATATTAAGACACTTTCTTTAATAAATTCCATGGTAAAAAAAAAAAAAAAAAGAAGGGTAACTGTGAATGGGATAATGATTAGCTATATTCTCTAAATGCACAGGCCTACTCAGATAAAAAGGAGGGAGGGGGGAACGACCTTTGTTTCTTCCTTTCATGCTCTAATTTGATATTTGCATATCAAAATGTCAACTATAGACTTTTATAATGGTATTTCAAGTTTGATAATGCTATTTACTTTACGTCCCACAAACTACTTTTACGGTTTTCAGAGACACCAAGATGCCAGAATTTATACCCGCAGGAGGTCTTTTACATGCCAGTAAATCTACCAACATGAGGCTGACATACTTGAGAACCTTCAACTACCACCGGAATGAGCCAGGATCGAACCTGCCAAGTTGGGGTCAGAAGGCCAGCGCCTCAATCATCTGAGCTACTCAGCCCGGCTATTACGTTTAAAACAGAAAATTATTTATTGAACTGAAATGATATACGAGTAATGGCTTGTTGGAGCAATAGCTTCATTTATTGACAATGTTTAAAAATATTTAAATGAAGTAAGAAGCCTATTAATTGAGAGTTCTTCTTCAACAAAGTCAGCAAAGCTGCCTAGGTGGTTGTGTTGTTCTGTAATAGAATTTCTGTGTATAAAATGTTCTTTGCATATGCCACATCAGCATCTTGGCCTTTCATTCAACCACGCACCATATGTGGTCACTGTTAACACATCATACTATTGTATTTTCCAATATTGGTGCTGTTAAGAAATAACTCCTTTACCTGCTTATTTACCTGCAGTACTAAAAGGGAAATTAGGCTGTTATGCCAACAGGAATTGAAATTACCATTACCTGCCTCATTAGTGAAATGCAACACATGGCAGTAGACACAATGAATTAACACCCTGTGTTCAGATATGGTAGATTCCTCCAATGAAAGATTTCAAAACACATCAGCATACAACATACCGGTACCTCCCCTGCGATAATTTTCATCACATGTGTACACGAAGTATACTTTTTAAGGGTACAATCAAAGGTTCCACCTTTACAATACTAAAAGATTATGTTTAATTAGGGTAACATTAACAAGTGTCGGGATATGTTTCGTCCTTTTCGGACATCATCATGTATTGTTAACATTACATCATCACACTAACATAAGAACTCGATCATCAAACTTTTAATGGAACTATTACATGTGTTCAACAATTTTATCTTCAATTCATACATACATATATTATCATTATAGACTGTTATGCCTTTCAGCGTTCAGTCTTCAAGCATCTGTGAATTTACTAAACGTCGCCACAATCCTCGATTTGCAACTAGTGTTGTGGCCCCATTTAGTTCTATACCTCTTATCTTAAAATCGTTAGAAACCGAGTCTAACCATCGACGTCTTGGTCTACCTCTACTTCTCTTACCCTCCATAGCAGAGTCCATTATTCTCCTAGGTAACCTATCCTCCTCCATTCGCCTCACATGACCCCACCACCGAAGCCGGTTTATGCATACAGCTTCATCCATTGAGTTCATTCCTAAATTAGCCTTTATCTCATCATCCCAAGTACCCTCCTGCCATTGTTCCCACCTGTTTGTACCAGCAATCATTCTTGCCACTTTCATGTATGTTACTTCTAACTTATGAATAAGATATCCCGAGTCCACCCAGCTTTCGCTCCTGTAAAGCAAAGTTGGTCTGAAAACAGACCAATGTAAAGATAGTTTCGTCTGGGAGCTCACTTCCTTCTTACAGAATACTGTTGATCGCAACTGCGAGCTCACTGCATTAGCTTTACTACACCTTGATTCAATCTCACTTACTATATTACCATCCTGGGAAAACACACAACCTAAATACTTGAAATTATCGACCTGTTTTAGCTTTGTATCACCAATCTGACATTCAATTCTGTTGAATTTCTTACCTACTGACATCAATTTAGTCTTCGAGAAGCTAATTTTCATACCATACTCATCGCACCTATTTTCAAGTTCCAAGATATTACACTGCAGGCTTTCGGCACAATCTGCCATTAAGATCAAGTCGTCAGCATAGGCCAAACTGTTTACTACATTTCCACCTATCTGAATCCCTCCCTGCCATTTTATACCTTTCAGCAGATGATCCATGTAAACTACGAACAGCAAAGGTGAAAGATTACAGCCTTGTCTAACCCCTGTAAGTACGCTGAACCAAGAACTCATTCTACCATCAATTCTCACTGAAGCCCAATTGTCAACATAAATGCCTTTGATTGATTTTAATAATCTACCTTTAATTCCATAGTTCCCCAGTATGGCAAACATCTTTTCCCTTGTTACCCTGTCATAAGCTTTCTCTAGATCTTTTTCTTCTTCATAGTACCGTATCAGGTCCCCCTGACGTTGGCGATCACTGTGGCGAATGCAGTACAATCTCTTGCTAGGTGGAAAAGTCTTTCAACACTGTGAATTCCAGTCCATTCTTTGATGTTTCCAAGCCATGATGTTCGCCTCCTCCCGACACTTCTTCGACCTTGTATTTTGCCTTGTACAATCCGCTGTAAGATGAGGTAACGGTCATTTCTAAGGATGTGGCCAAGGTAAGAGATCTTCCGGAGTTTTATTGTTTGAACAAGTTCCCGACTTGCTCCTGCCCTTCCGAGTACTTCTTGGTTCGTTAATCGAGCAACCCACGAAATCCTGAGCATCCTACGGTGGATCCACATTTCAAAGGCTTCCAAGCGTTTCACTGATATATTCTTGAGAGTCCACGTTTCCACACCATATAGCAAGGCTGACCATATATAGCACTTGACCATCCTCTGTCTAAGTTTTAAATTTAAGTAGTCATTGCAAAAGAAAGATTTCATTTTTATAAATATTTTTCGTGCTATTGCTATCCTTTGTTTCACTTCTTTCTCGGAATCAAGTTGTTCAGTGACAATGGCACCCAGATATTTAAAAGTGGTTACTCTCTCAATCTGTCTGTTATTTAGTTGTAAGATTGCCTCAGCATTGGCACGTCTGCTGAAGATCATGAACTTGGTCTTGTTTACATTTATTTTTAGTCCCATGTCCTCACTTACTACACTAATATTATTGAGCAGGAGTTGGAGACCTTCAAAACTGTCACACAAGATGACTGTATCATCCGCATATCTTATGTTGTTAATTATGCCACCATTTACTTTTATTCCATATTGTTGATTTTCTAAAGCTGTTTAGAAAATTTTGATCCGAGTAAAGGTTGAATAACAATGGAGACAAAAACACAACCTTGTCCAACTCCTCTTTGGATGGCTATCTCATTTGTAGTTTGATTTCCGATTCGGACAACGGCCTTTTGTCTCCAGTAAAGGTTTTCAATAATGCGGATATCTTTGCTGTCAACTCCTATATCCTTTAGGAGTTCTACAAATTTTGGATGTTGTACTCTGTCAAATGCCTTTTCAAAATCAATGAAACAAGCAAACACTCCTTGCTGTTGATCTAGACTGTTCTGAATTAGGATATTTAGCGCAAACAATGCTTCCCTTGAACCAAAAGAATTTCTGAACCCAAACTGTGTTTCGTCGAGGTCTTGTTCACACTTAGTCTTGATTCTGTTATGTATTACACGAAGGAATACTTTAAGTGTGTGGCTCATGAGGCTTATTAGCCTATAGTCATTACACTTACATGCCTTTTGCTTCTTTGGCAACGTGATGAATGTAGATAACAGCCAGTCAGATGGGATGTCTCCAGTATTATATATAATATTGAACAACTTTACCAAGAATTGGATATTGTCTTCGTCAATCATTTGAAGAAGTTCTACAGGGATGTTATCTGGACCTGGTGATTTCTTGCTTTTTGAAACTTTCACAGCATATAGCACTTCTGATTTAAGAATGTCAGGGCCTTCACAATTAGCTCATTGGTTAGTTTCCTCACCTCTCTGATCAAAGACAAGTTCTATCAGATAATTTTCCCAAGTATTTAAAACTTCTTCTTCATTAATAATAGGCCTGTTTGTGGCATCAACCAGTACAGAAAGGTTACGTTTTCTGTACGTGCCAGCTATTTCCTTTAATTTTCGATGTATATTGAACAGATCATGTTTAGACTGAAAGATTTCCATTTCCACACATCGTTCTTTCATCCAGTTCTCTTTCGCAGCACGTATTTCTTTCCTTATGTGGCGTTGTAATTTTTTGCATTCCTCTGCATCAATGTTTACTAATCTTTGTTGTTCCATTAGTTCATGAATATCATCCGTCATCCATTTCTTTTTCTTCATTGGATGTATCTTTTTTTTTGAAGAAGTACCTCTACCCGACTTTTAAACTGATTCCACAAATCATTTGCTGTTTCACAGTTATTGGTATTGATTTATTTTAAATGCCTATTCAAATCCTGAGCAATTTTCTGCCGAGTTTCACAAATTTGTAGATTAGGGATATTTAGTACCTTTCTTCTAGGCTTATTCTTCATGATTTTCAGATGAACTCTTATGTTAGCTATCAATGGATTATGAACCGAGGAAATATCTGCACCTGGATATGCTGCGACACTTTTGATGGAATTTCTGAAACGCTTATTTATCAGAATGTAATCAATTTGATTCCTTGTTGAGTCAGGATTCTGAGGATCATCTTTAGGAGCTTTCCATGTGTATAAACGACGTTTTGGAAGTTTGAACCATGTATTGGTGAGAACCATTTGATGTTCTACACAAAATTCGTACAGCTTTTCCCCCCGGTCATTGCATTTACCAAGCCCAAATTTGCCTACCAAGTCGGAACGACGCCCTTGACCAATTTTTGCGTTGAAATCACCCATTATGACAGTTATTTCATCCTTCTTCAGGTCTTTAAGAACAGTTCCAAGTTGTTCATAGAATGTTTCTACTTCGTCATCATACTTTTTGTCCGCTGTTGGTGCATATATCTGCAAGATGTTTAGGTTAAAAGGTGAGCATGAAAGCTGTAATAACACGATTCGATCAGAGACTGGTACAAAGTTGCTGACATACTTCGTAAGTTCAGAATTTATAAATATTCCGACTCCATTTCTATGATCTTTATCATTATCTTCGCTACCAGAGTAATAGAATGTACCATCATCACGATGACATTTACCTGCACCAGGCCAGCGAACTTCACTAATTCCCATTAATGGTGTTCTTAATCTAACCATTTCCTTGATAAGATTGTCACGCTTGCCAGATGCATAGAGACTTCTGACGTTCCAAGTCCACATTCTTATTGCGGAATTCACTAATTTGAGCCGGGAGATTCTTAGCAACCCTTGCCCATTTAAGGGCTGCCCGGGACTAGGGGCAGTTTCTTTCTGATTTCTCGCCATAGTGATTTCCTGGGAATTTATACCAGTGTGGTTTCCCCTTGCCTTCACTGGTGTAGACTCAGCCGCCCCTAACATGGAGAACAGACGCTGTTGGTAGCCGCTCCTAACATGAAGTACAGACGCTACCTGATGGATTCTAGTGACATTTCCTCCACTAAGGGACCATCACCCTCCTAGGGGAGCTCCTCCGCCATAAGCCGTTGGCTCCTTTAGGGTGTCAGGTTATTTCCCGCCGCCCAACACTCGGCGTTGAGTCGCTGGCTGTAAGGTCTACTCCATACCGTAGCAGGATAACCTGGCCAGACACCACTCTAGATCTACAAAACATAAACACAACTAACTGCCTATTCCTCTCGTTGCATTTTTCAATTACCTGGCGCATACTGAAAATCTGATCATGACAGCCTCTCTGTGGTCTGAAACCACACTGGTTTTCATCCAACTTCCTCTCAACTGATCGCACCCTCCCTTCCAAGATACCAGTGAATACTTTGCCTGGTACAATAACCAATGAGATACCTTGATAGTTGTTGCAATCCTTCCTGTTCCCTTGCTTATAGATAGGTGCAATTACTGCTTTTGTCCAATCTGAAGGTACCTTGCCACGACTCCATGCTAATTTTACTACTCTATGAAGCCATTTCATCCCAACCTTCCCACTATACTTCACCATTTCAGGTCTAATTTCATCTATTCCTGCTGCCTTATGACAATGGAGTTTATTTACCATCCTTTCCACTTCCTCAAGCATAATTTCACCAACATCATTTTCCTCCTCTCCATAAGCTTGGCTGTTCACAACACCACCAGGATTTTTTCCGTTTACATTGAGAAGATGTTCAAAATATTCCCTCCACCTCTCCAGTGATTCCCTGGGATCTATTATGAGTTCACCTGAATTACTCAAAACACTGTTCATTTCCTTTTTCCCTCCCTTCCTAAGATTCTTTATTACTGTCCAGGAAGGTTTCCCTGCAGCTTGACCTAGCCTTTCCAGGTTATTACCAAAATCTTCCCATGACTTCTTTTTGGATTCAACAACTATTTGTTTCGCTCTGTTTCTTTCATCTATGTACAAATCCCTGTCAGCCTCGGCCCTTGTTTGGAGCCATTTCTGATAAGCCTTCTTTTTACGTTTACAAGCTGCTCTCACTTCATCATTCCACCAAGATGTTCACCTTATCCCATCTTTACACACAGTTGTTCCTAGGCATTCCCTTGCTGTTTCTATTAAAGCATCCCTGTATGCCACCCATTCACTTTCTATATCCTGAACCTGCTTACTGTCTACTGTTCATAACTTCTCGCTAATCATATCCAGGTACTACTGTCTAATTTCCTCGTCCTGGAGATTTTCTACCCTTATTCGTTTGCAGACAGATTTCACTTTCTCTACCCTAGGCCTAGAGATACTTAGTTCATTACAGATCAGATAGTGGTCTGTATCATCGAAAAATCCCTGGAAAACTCATACATTCCTAACAGATTTCCTGAATTTGAAGTCAGTTAAGATATAGTCTATTATGGATCTAGTACTCCTAGCCTCCCATGTGTAACGGTGAATAGCCTTATGCTTGAAGAATGTATTCGTAACAGCTAAACCCACACCAGCACAGAAGTCCAGCATTCCCATTAGCTTCCATATCTTCCCCACATTTACCAATCACCCTTTCGTATCCTTCAGTTCTATTCCCAACTCTTGCATTTAAATCACCCATTAGCACTATTCTATCCTTGATGAAACAAAAAAACAAAAAAGCAATTCAGCTCCAACATTTTAAGAACATACTTTGAATTTTATCACCTATTTTAACTTGACATATTCGGCAACTCAAATCATATTTTAATGTGTATTTGTGACCTTGTCTATTTTACTTATAAGAATTTTTGGCTGATGTCCAAAAAGAAGGACGAAACATGTCCCGACACTTGTTAATGTTACCGTAATAAAACAATTTTTTAGTATTATAAAGGTGGAACCTTTGATTATGCCCTTAAAAAATATGCTATTGACAATACAGGCTTTGCAATGAAATTCATTTAATGAAATGTACACGAAATTCCTACATCCAGATTCATTACAAAAAACACAGCTGCATTTCTCTGGCCTTCCCTGAGTAACCAAACTCGTCACAAGTAATGTAGATGGCAAGCCAATTCTATATGAACACGCTGGAAACTCCAAGGGAACTGAGTGGCTGTCAACCATCAGGTAATGATGTGATTCTCCCTCTAGCTTGATTGTCTCAAGGCCTTCGTCCAGCTGTTGAAGAGAAAATTAAAAGAAGTTAACTCAGTACACAACTTGAGTTTAAACCATCTATATTTTTGAATAGATATTGAATTCATATAAGGCTTTACCAAGGAAATCTGTTCTGTGGTTATTGCACTATTTATTTATTTAATGAAATATGATACCTACGCAAATAACCTCAGCTTTTGCGGGTACTGTTAACTTTCAATAAGTAACCAGGGGAACCTTACCCACTCGGAGCGAGGCCCCAGGTGGTAGATAGGGGGATACCCTATAGGGATGATTTTCGGATCCATGGGACAACAGGTAGCCCAATTCCTGGGTGATTTAAAATGCTGAGGACATACATATGGAGGGCCCTGAAGTCTTCAATTACATCTGCAACGGAGAAGATGGACTTCGGAACAGTGCAAATGGTAGAAGGGGCAACCCAGTGCTCGGGTTAATGTAAGTAAAAGGTATATGATGGCCATATATCAGTCTAAAGGGCATGACAGTTCCACATGTTAGTGACAGCTGACCTAACAACAATCAGAAGTGGAACTCTGAGTTTAATCTGATTGAAATCTCAGTCAAAACTCCAACGAAGCAAATGAGCATGAAGGAAGCACCTTCTAGAATAAATTATTCAAGAGGGACAGTTGAAAAACTGTGTGTGGTCTATTCAGATTCAGGGAAGAGCACAAAAGTGTGCAAGGAGGTAAGTCTGTGTACCTCAAATCCCCATAAGAATAATAAAATAAAACCAAAATCATGGTTGGCTTATGACATTTAATGTCAACCTTCTCCTGAAAGTATGAAAACTGAAAAATACTTTAAATAATTCTAGAGAACGTAACGATAAAAAGACTTCATATCAAGAATCAAGATACATGGATGAATGCCACTTCAATTCAGAAAACTACAGGGCTTTAAAAGGAAAACCAGGCGAACAAGTTACAGCCAGCTGTCCACAATTTTTTACAAGCTTTATGATGGATAAATCTGTCTGACCCAGTTGTGATGTTTAAATCATACTCAGGATACCTTTCTGCCATGACAAATCAGGAAATAAAATTTCTACTCTAGTTAAAACAAAGAGAAACCTGACAAAGCAGAACAATTTTGGAATCTATTAGAAATCACTTTACGAAATAAATCCAAATCCAGTACTTAAGGGCGATTTCAATACCCAAATCGATAAGGAAAGAAATAAATACTGGGTAGGCACATGGTCTGGCCATAAAATTAATGAGAATGGCAAGCACCTTATTCAGTTATGCACAAGTCATGATTTACTCTTCAAATCAACTTTCTTTAAAAAAGATCCCTCCAAAACTAAGATTTGCGTCTCGCCTATTCCATTACTAGGTGAATTTCAACTGTATCGCATCCTGATCTCCCGTTTAAATACAAGAGAAATCATAAAAGTTAGGACTGGACATAGACTCTGATCAATCATTATCTGCAAAATTCCCTCTCAACATGATTCCAGAAAAAAGAACCTTTACCAAACAGGCTCTGCAAACAAAAATATGTTGTAGAAAATATTAGAAATAATGAAAATTTTAGCAAAGCAAAAGAAATATGAGATCCACTAACTGGTCATAAATACAAGCAGCGCTTCAACAAATGGCAGAAAAAATAGCACCACTGACTAGAACAAGAAAACATGCTTGGTGGACGGATGAATGTGACAAACTCGTACAACTCAAATAACAATCCTGGCATATATTGGTCTTACAACAAAAAATCAACCACACTTCAAGAGCATCAAAATAATAGAAATTGTTAAGAAAAATTTGTGAACAAGGTGGAGAGGAAAAACTGCAAATTATAGAAGACGAATATAAGAAACAAACCACACAATATTTCTACAGAACTTTCAAAGAAAAATTAACTAAATCTTCCCCACCATCCCTCCATTTTACCAATGAAAATGGAGAAATTGCCTACACTAATAGTGCTAACTGTGATATCTCCCCCTCCCCCAACACATTTTTCTAAACTACATAACTGAATCAAGTCAAGAATAGTTTCTGTTTCTTTCCCCAAAGTAATCCAGATTCAATCTCATCATACAGTATGTCCAGGCAATTTAGGAAGTCATTCAATCGTTATTAAAAAAAGGCTGCAGGGGAAGTCCAAGTAACTGCAGAACTATGGAAAAATGGCATAAACAAAACTTTATGAAATTATACTGGAAATTGGGCAAACTCTACAATTCCTGCAGCTTGGAAAACAATGATCATACACCCAATACACAAAAAAGGAAATAAGACTGATTCACACAACTATCAGAAAATCTCTCCCCTGCAGACCACTTAAACATTTTTTAATCCTCCTGAACAGTGTTGAGCATCAGCTCAACTTTGAATTATCATGAAAAATTATTAATATTTTCTTTTTCTTTTCTTTTAAAAAGATTTAATTACCCCACTAACTTTGGACTATTGCATTCATGTACTTTTAAGACTGTAAGCAGAAAGGTCAAAGAGCATTTGTTCTTACCTAGCTATGTTGCGAGTCTATGATTAGCTTCCCTCCCACTGATGAGACTTCTCACCGGCTGTGTCCACTGTTGTCAGCCATTATAGGGAGTTGGAATTCTGAAATTGTCTTGCACGGGCACATTTTGTAGGAGCTTATATTTGGCAGGACTTTTGCCCCAAATTCAACCCTTTTCGATCTTATTCAGTATGAGATGTAAATAAGATGTAAGTTTTAACTTCCCATAGTTTCTTTGGACCTGTTTTCCAAATTTCTTTTTAGATGTCTTAACGATTTTTGAAATGACTGTGTTTCAACTATCAATGTGTTTTAAAACCTGCAAGATGTAAGTTTTAACTTCCCATAGTTTCTTTGGACCTGTTTTCCAAATTTATTTTTAGATGTCTTAATGATTTTTAAAATGACTGTGTTTCAACTATCAATGTGTTTGAAAACCTGCAGGTTTGTGATATGGATTTATTACCTTCATAACACTAATGTTTCGATTTCATCAGACAAATTGTCTTTCCTTTATGTTGATCATTATTTTAAAATATTATTTAAACTAATACTGTTTAGGGTTGATATCAATAGAGATCAACATGCCTACAAATCAAGAAGTTCTCACTCCCCACTTTTGCTTTGCTTTATTTATCATATACAGCATATTTTAAAATAAAATCATTTCAGAACAAGAAAATAACCAGAAGTAATGTGGTTAAAAACAAAGCAGGAACGATTCTTTTGGAAAATGAGGAAGTAGGTGACTGGTGGAAGCAATATATTTAAGATGTATATGAAGGTCAGGAAATAGATAACATTCGGGATTATGTAGAGGATGAGAGCCTGATTGAGGTAGACAGGAAAGGCCCACCAATTACAAAAAGTGAGTTTAATATGGCTCTACATTTCTTAAAGGATAAAAAAGCCGTAGGTGTTGATAACATTTCAGCAGAGCTCCTAAAGAACTGTGGAGACATCATGAAAGATTGATTGATATCATTACAAACTGCGATGAAGAAGGAATCATACCACCTGATTTCATAAAGAGCCAGACAATAACACTCCCAAAGAAAGGAAATGCCAAGAACTGTTCAGATTACAGAACAATAGCCATTCTATCCCATGCTTCTAAAATACTACTGACAATACTTAAAGGTCGAATCAGCAGGAAAATTGAACAGAATTTAGATGACGACCAATATGGCTTCAGAGCAGGTAAGGGTACTCGAGAAGCAATTCTAGCTCTGCGTCAAATCCTGGAGAGAAGACTGGAAGTTAACAGGAAAACTTATGTAACTTTCATGGATTTAGAGAAAGCTTTCAACAAGGTTGACTGGAAGTTATTGTTTCAAACTCTGAGAATGTTGGGTCTTGATTGGAAGGACAGATGTTTGCTTTTTAACCTGTATAGACCCCCAAAGCCAGAAATAAACATCAATGGGAACGACAAGAGAAGCGAGAATAAGAAGAGGAGTGCAGCAAGGCTTTCCCTTATCACCTTATCTGTTTAATATTTTCATAGAATTCGCTATTAGAACAGTAAAAGAAAAAACTAAAGGGATAAATTTTAATGGTAAACAAGTTCATAGTATTCGCTTTGCAGATGATATTGCATTGATAGCTGATTCAGAGCACAAAATGACTAGGATGCTCGGTATACTAAACAACACGTTAGAGAAGTTCGGGCTAAAAATAAACACAAAGAAAACAAAAATGATGGTCGTTCAAAAGAAGAAGACAATTGAAAAAACATTAAATTAGGCTGTGAAAAAATAGATCAGGTTAAAGAATTTTGTTATCTGGGTAACTTTATTACCAATGATAATTAGTGCCTGACAGAAGTCAAAAAAAGAATTGCTATGGCAAAACAAGTGTTTCAAAACAGGAAAAATCTATTGTTAAATAAGCACACAGGAATTGAAACCAGGAAGAAATTTGTTTGGAGTGTGCTAACTTACAGTTGTGAGACCTGGACTTCGGGAAAACAAGCACAATCAACACTAGAAGCTGCTGAAATGTGGTTCTGGAGAAGACTGACAAGTTGGATAGAAAAAAGACTAATATCCAAATCTTGAATGTTAATGAGAAACGGACCTTAATTTATTCAATAGAGCAAAGGAAAGCTAAATTTCTTGGACACGTCCTACGACATGACACCTTTCTCCAGAATGTCTTCGAAGGAAAGGTCCTAGGGAAGAAGTCGAGAGGAAGACCACGTCTCTCATACCTTAGGAACATAATCACTCAGCTGGGTTTTGCTTCCTATGTCACGATGAAAAGGACTGCTGAAGACCGTGGGATGTGGCTGCAGCGACAAGGCTTTGCCTTTATATGATGGATAATGAATGGATGGATGGAAACAGTATATGTACTTCTGCACTGATTTATAATATATTATTCTAAATAATGTAAGATAATGATTGGTTGTGGCATCATACACAACCATTAACCCGGCTCAAAGGATATAGGGTCACCCACCGTCCCTACCCTTCACTTGAGTAATTCTTGTCTGGCGCATCCACGTTGCGGGGGTGGGTATCCTCTACATCAGTAGGCCAGTATGAAGGAGAGCGAAGTTCAGGCAGGGACCCAGTCTCACCGGGTATAACGTGGAATCCATGCCCAGGGTTACGGGTGAAGACCTCAACAGCATTTTAGGCAGAGAAGGAGACCTTCAGAGTGGCGAAGATGGTGGATAAGGCAACCCATCCTCTCTAGGGAAAATTAAAAGAGGAAACCATTGCCTTGTGAAGAAGAGAGATCTTCAAAGGCTAAGGGAGTAAACCCCAAAAGAAAATCCTCAGATGCATTAGGCTTAACAGGTCAGCAGATGAGTAAATTTGTACTAGCTTTCAACTATAATACGAGCCTTGGATGGAAGTTTAAAAATGGAAATGGAATTGACAAGTCTCTGACTACAGTTGCACAGTATGATGTTAATGCTGATGTCCGTGCAAGTGTTAGATAACAGAACAAAACCAGATTTGAAATGATAAATATTTTAACAATGAATGGGAAGGAAAACGAGTTGATTGACCTAATGGAGAGACGAAGACTTGACATCATGGTATTAAATGAAATAAAAAGGAAAGGGAAAGGAACGAAGAAACTAAGAAAGGGGTACACCTTGTACTGGATGGGTAACAGTAACGAGAAAAGAAATTGAGTGGGATTTATAGTGAATCAGAATGTTGAACCAATAGCTGAAGTTGAGTATGTAAATGAAAGAATTATAATAATGCACATACATGTAAACAAGGAACTACTGAAGAGAGTACAGGTGTATGCTTCACAGACAGGATGTAGCATGGAAGAAACGATTTCCTCAATGAACTAGAAACACATATTATTGGAGATGGGATCATAATAATGGGAGATCTGAATGCGCATGTGGGAACTGATAGAACGGGATACGAGAATGTTCTGGGCCCACATGGGTATGGCGATAGAAATGAAGATGGAGAGAAACTGTTGGACTTTCGTATCAGAAATAACCTGATAATAAAGAACACATGGTTTATGAAGAGGAATAGCCATAAGATCAGCCGATATAGTTGGGATGGACAGTATGGAACACTCATCGATTTTATAATAACGGACCGAGAATGGGGAAGATACGTCATGAACACGAAGATAATCCCCAGTGAAAGTATGGAAGGTGATCATACATTATTAATTGTGGAATTAAAACAAGTAAAAATCCCTAAAATTGTACTGAAGAAGAAACCAAAGATCAGAATTTGGGAATTGGAGGAGGAGGGTAAAAGAATGGCATTCCAAGACTGTATAAAAAGGAAGTTGCCTAACGCAGAAATTGGAAGTGGAGAAAGAGAGTGGGACAATTTAAGACAGACATTTGCGGAAGCAGCAATTGAGGTAAGCAGGAAAATAAAAACAAAGGTTAAGGGAAAGGAGACACGGTGGTGGACAAAAAAGACAAAAGAAACAAAAGAGAGGAACAAGGTGAAGAAAGAAATGGATAAAGAAAAGCAAAAAAACGTATCTGAGGGATGAGAATAAGATAGAAAGGTTACATGTGGAATACAAAAGATTGAAACTACAAGTAAAGAGGAGTATCAAGGAAGAAAAGGAGAAATGTTGGGGAGAGTTTACCAAAAAAATTGAGCAAGATAGTCGAGGGAATCAGAAACTATTATTCAGAGTAATAAAATCGAAAAGAATAAATCAAGAAAAAAATCAAGGCATTAGAGAGAGATGATGGATCCATAGAACATGACAAAAAGAGTCTTCAGAAGGTGATGGCAAAATATTTTGAAAAACTTCATAATGAGGATGATGGTCGGAGGAAGAAGGAGATAAGAAAATGGAAATAATAGATGGAGAAAAAGAAGAGAACCCGATAACATGGTTGGAACTTGAAATGGCAGTGAAAACAATGACCAAAGGTAAAGCAAGTGGAAAAGACTAATTCAATGTTGATATGACTAAGGCAGCAGGAAGCAGTGGACTACAGTGGCTATAACGAGCCCTCAATGCCATATGGAAGGATGAAAGGATACTTGAAGATTGGCAACAAGGAAGCATTGTACCATAGTTCAATAGGAAGAAATGTGAAAATTATAGAGGTATAACTCTATTATAATATGGGCTAAAAATAATGGAGAAAGTCATAGACAAAAGACTGAGGGATATAATAGAATCACAGAGGAAGAACAATATGGCTTTAGACTGAATAGATCAACAATGGACTTTATATTTACAGTACGAACTATAATGGAAAAACACCTGGAAAAGAACAAGGAAATCATCTTCGTATTTTTGGATTTGGAAAAAGCTTATGATACAGTTAAGAGAAAACATGTATGGGAATGTCTACGGAAAAGGAATGTACCAAAATCATTCATTAACAAGATAAAAATGTTGTATCATGAGAGTAACAGCAGTTTACAAATAGGGAGTGGTGACAAACATTTTATAGAAAAAAAGGTCTTAAGCAAGGAAGTGCACTGTCGCCATTATTGTTTATTATACTGATGGATGAAATCATAAAACGTGTAAAACAGAGTATCAGTAGTGATGAAGTGAACGCTTTGGTACATTATTTGCAGATGATGTGGTGATTTGGGGAAAGGGAGAAAAGGAAGTACAAAGGAGACTGGACATTTGGAATGAAAATCTGAAGGAGTTTGGAATGGTAATTAGTAAAAAGAAAACTGTAGTCCTGCACTGTGGAAAAGAAAAGCCAAGTGATCAGCGATGGAGAACAGTTAAAGAATGTAGAACAGTTTACATATCTGGGTAGCATTATTAATGGAAGTAATTAAATTAACCCTGAAATTAATAACATAGTAAGTAAAGTTACATCATTTTATCATCAAGTCAGAGAGCTTTTATGGGATGACAAAGTACCTAATAGAACGAAATTATCATATAAACAGTATTTCATACCAGTTGTAACATATGGACTAGAAACGCTGGTAACAAATAAGAGACAAGATAGTAAGCTCCCAGCAGTAGAAATGAAATTTTTAAGAACATCGGTTAAAAAGACAAGAAGAGATAGAATTCAAAATATTAAAATCAGACAAGAGTTAAAAATAGAACATACAGAAGGCAAGACTGAGATGGTTCGAACATGTAAAAAGAATGGGAAAGGAACGGGTAGCAAGAAGGGAATTAGAAAGAGAAGTTAAGGAAAAGAGACCAGTTGGAAGACCGAGAAGAAGGTGGATGGATCAGATTTGGAAGGACATTAGAGAAGCTGGATTGGATGTAGCAGAAGTAATGGAGCAGGAAAAGTGGAAGGACAGAAAGGAGTGGAGGAGGCTTGTTAATCACACCCAGGCGACTGGAGTGGGACATTGATGATAATGAATTATTTTTTAAATTATTATCCTCATATATTATCTAATATTTACTGCAACAAAAGGCTAGTTTTATAAGAAAAACAAATTCATCCATCCTCTAAGATGACTGACCAAAAGAAAAATTATTATTCTAACAAGTGGTGCATGGCAATTGGTGAATACAGTATATAATTCTCCACTTCTTCTTTAGTCCATCATTCAGATGTTACCCAAGTATTATTATCCTGTTTTGTGGTCGCCCCTAGTGACCTTGATTGGGATAGTTGAATGTTTAATTTGATCCTGACGCTTGCGATACACTCACTGGTCTTTGACCTGCTACCTAGGGTTCTGTGTTACTATCTGCTATTACTGAATTATTTAATTTTTAATTAGTTTCCTGGGGTGGTAATTATTGCACTTACTGAATGAATTAATAAATTGTTGCTATGACACTCCGCTATGCCATCCTGTTTTTCAGCTGTGAAATCCACGGCAGTTACTGCTTCTCTGTTCACAATGCGCACTATTTTTCTTCCAATCACATATGGAACCTTCATTCTGCAGTGCAGTTAATTACCAAGACGTAAATAATACCCAGACCCCAAATTTCCACTACCAAATCTTGAAAAAAAAATATGCGGGATTTATTCAGTATATGCAGTATATACGAGGGTTGGGGCAAAAGTCATGGCAACTAATTTTTTTTCTTGAAGATACCAGTCTGGTTGGAAAACGTGACATACAGACGTAAGGACAAGGTATTAAGTACATGTGTGGACAATGAATAGCACGGAAATATTGTAACACACTAATTTATTACGGTAGTATACAGGGCAATATGGCCTTCCCAGTGCAAAAGAATGACAACACAGTACACAAAGTTGACATGACAAACCTGGGCCCAAAGACCCTCAAAGTAGTCCCCTGCTACTGATACCACACGCTGCCAACGATGTGGGAGGCACTGAATACCATTTGCCTCAGCATTTGCCACACCATGTGTGAATCGGGTCACCTGTTGGCGCACAGCATTAGCAATGTTCTCTCGTGTTGCAAACCGCCTACCACATAGTGGTTCCTCAATCTTTCGAAAGAGATCAAAGTCACAGGGCGAAATGTCGGGAGAGTACGGTGGGTGCTCCAATTCTTCCCATCCCCAACGTCAGAGTAGCTCCCTACACACTCTGCTTTATGTGATTTTGCATTGTCGTGCAGGATTATTGCACTGTCCACAAGATCCGGACATTTCTCCCGAACACGTCGTACCTGTCGCACCAGGAAGTCCCTGTATTACTGTGCTGTCATTGTTCTGCCATGTGGAACAAAGTGGCAAACAATGACAGCCCTGACGTCATACGCGACGATCACCATCAATTTGACTGGGGAAGGATTCTGACGGACCTTCTGCCTCCTTGGTGATCCAGCATGTCGCCACTCCGCGGACTGACGTTTCAGTTCTGGTTCGTATGCCCTGGCCCAAAATTCATCGATGCAATTACTCGTGACAAGAAGTGATCACCGTCCTGTTGCCAGCGTGCAAGGTGATTGGGAGCATAATGCATAGCGCACCCACCTTTAAACATCCGTCAGTGCATGCGGTACCCACCGCAATGCGATTTTGCACAGTTGCAGCTCATTACGCAATATCCTGTAGACGGTGCGTTTCTCGATGCCACTTGCCCTCTCTAACTCCAGTAGCGTCCATCGTCTGTCTTCATCCAGGAGCTGCTCGATGACGGCATGTGCCATGTCAGTCCGCACACTGACAGGTCGTCCCGAACGTTGCTCATCACTGGTTGACACACGTCCTTGCCGAAACATTCCTACCCACCGTGCTACTGTACGGTATGGTAGGCCATTATTCCCAAGGGCTTCAACTAATTCACTGTGACATTCCATCGCATTTCTCCCTCGGAGAATGGCTATTTTGATGTAAGAGCGCTGTTCAACACAGGTTACTTCCATCTTGCACGACATTCACCAACTGACTGATTTCACAGCCCTCGCTGCACTACTACCAGCTATCACGTAGCCATCTGTTGTTCTGCATCCACACTATGCCTTGCAGGACTTCCACACGACACACATACGTTTGTGATCCGTTCACATATCTACAAGAAAAAAGATAGTTGCCATGACTTTTGCCCCAATCCTCGTATTAACAGTAGTATCCATTAAAAAGTGTTGAATATGCCCTTCACTTCCTGTACTCTCACAAGCATGCTTCACGTAACTTTTGCATGGAGCCCTGATGGGCTGCTATTACCTGACAAGGAACTACGCATGAACTACGATTAGTGGAAATTATATAATCCTAAGTCACTAATAATACCTAGACTGAGCTAGAGTGCTGCTAAAATAATAATAATAATAATAATAATAATAATAATAATAATAATAATAATAATAATAATAATAATAGTACCGGGGGTACACCTTCTCCATCCAGTTAAATTGTGTGCATTCTATGAGGCCATCTATGTAATTGGTCTTGAACTAATGCAATATACTTGGATTTTCAACAATTAGATGTCTCTACCATCAGCCTTATGCCTTTGCTGGCAGGACCTAGTGTTTACAGTGCACTATGTCTTCTGGTATAGGCTAGAGTAATTTTGTTACTCTCACAGATCTATCTCTGTCTTATCCTTGGTTTTGACAATATGAATGTGACTGAGGTATGAGCGATGCTAGTAATGCCAATTCCTTATGCAGCCAATCCCTGCTATGAATGGTGTAAAAATGTTGCTCATAGGGTTGGTTGATGCATTTCAGTGGGCTTGGCAGACTGATATGTAATAGCAACTTTGGCTGGGTGAGGAAAGCAACAGGAAACTACCTCATTCCTCATTTCCCTAGTACGCCTCTTCAGTGATGCCTAGGCCATCTATGACAGCTGATGGCAGAGCTATTGAGGATCCCACCAGCAGAAGCACTGACGGACTGAACATACATACATACATACATACATTACATACATACATACATACACACACACACATACATACCATCAGCCTAAGTGCCCCCTCTGGAGGGATTAAGGACAATTAATTATGAAGGGACAGTTAATTTTCACAGTTGGATAATGAAGATTTTGTTCTTGGGTCAAAGTTGTCAACACTTCTGACCCCCTCAATCTCCTATATCTATCAACCAATCAGAAATTTTGTGAATATTTTCTCTAGCCAATTAAAATGGGGGGTGTGTACAGGCATCCAGCCTATCTGGAAAGAGTTCTGGAAACTTCCTGTCGAGATGATATAAAAGATGGGCGCTTTAAGTCCGTATTGTCACCTTCATCGCTCCAGTTTATTGTGTGCGGCATGTAGTAAGGGGGCAGGGGCCGCAGGTCAGCGTTCGGAAGGCCCAGGAGCTCAAGGTAACGGCAGAATTTTCTTAACATGCAATAGCTCCAGTGGATAGTTTGAGGGGAAGGTTTCAAACCTCTTATTTTCTGTAAATTTACAAAACCTGCTGGTTTAAATGTAAAATTTTTGGTCAGTCTAAGGACTCTCTTTTATTCCCTACTGGGAAATATGTAATGTAAAGGAACAAAGAGTGATTACTCTCTGTTGATTCCCATTCAACTTGGTATGTGGTGACTAAAGCTTCTTAACCTCTAAAATTCTTAACACTATTTTGGTATTTAATGTTTTTCATTTAGTCAACCCGACGTAGAATAGGCTTAGCCCCTGTATCTTAGGGCCATAAGCCCACTTAGGGATTTAAGTGTTTTCTAGAAGGAGTGCAGTTTTTTTGTCTCCTTGCATTTTGTTTTTGGCCGATCATTATTAACCTTTTTCTTTTTACATTATGGCCATTTAGTATGGTCACTCATTGTCCCTGTTTATGTTTCTGGAAGAGAAAATGAAAAACTGTTGAGCAGAAGTGACTGTAAATACCTCATTTGAAGATTGTCAGGTATATCCTTGTGCGCTGAAGAAATTTATGCCTCTGAGAGGCTGGACTGTATTAATTTTGGAGCTCAGACTCCTAGGCTATGGAAGTTAGTGGAGCAAACATGCTCTTATAAATTAGTGTACCTGTTTCAGACCTATAATGCTCATCCATCTTATATTGTCAAGCTGATAATTCTCTCTAGTTTTGTACCGGATTTTTGGACTTTAAGTCATCGTTGTTGGAGCTGATGAGCTCATTATTATGTTGTTATTGTTTATTCAGATTTTCTACCTATCAAATGTTAAGGGGGGAAAAAAGACTGAAAGAAATACAATTTCAAAATTTAGTGCTTTAACTTATGCTCTGGTCATTTCCTTGTCTGCCCATTCACCCTAGCACCTTCTTACACCACTGTAATCCCCAATATTTCCAGAACAACAACAACAACAACAACAACAACAACAACAACAATAATAACCACAACAATAATTATGAAGACTACGACTTTGCAGGAGAAGAATGTCAAATGCATCAGAAAAATGACCACTAACAAAAAGAGAAAAGTAAAACCAACTTACAGCTAGTCTTGTTATGCTAGTATGAAACTTTCTTCAGCTTATCTCAAGAATTTCTACGGTTACTGGAGCCAGCTGGTCATTTTGGATTTGCCAGGTGACTGGATGCCCTTCCTGATACCACATGATTTTTCAGGTGAAAATCTCCACCCAAGACCAACCAGGAATCAAACCTTAGTCATCTGTGTGGAAAGCTAGCAGCTATACAACTACACTAATCATAACACACACACACACCCACCCCTGCTGGTAAGTAACCCGTCTAAATATTAATACTGTCTACTGTAGATGTGCAAACACACTGGATGTTTTTTTGTATGGAATAACCCAAACATGATAAATGACTATGGTGTAAAGATGAAAACGAACTCAAAAAGGGATCCAGATTCAATACATATCATTTTAGAACTTCTTTAAAATATATAATAGGCTAGAACACTTCCTATTTCACAGGTAGACAGAAAGAAAGAATTAATAATACCTCTTGGCTTGCCATTATCATCCCGGCTGTCTTCGCTATCACTACTGTCTCCAGATTCCATACATGTGGGTGGACCATATCTGACAGCTGGCATAGCTGCTCTAACAGCAGATGAATCAGAGTGATCCAGAAACACCTCATTTTCACAATTGTAACACCATACTCGCATAGTAGACAGGTTCAGGTGCAAGCAGTGATTACGGTAACTCTGCAAAGAAACAGATAATAGTTAAACCAGTCAATAACAATAATTCTGCATTAATGTAAAAGTCATGACTAGACCTCTGATTTTAGGCAAAAAATCTACAGGGTATCTATCCAAGAAGTCCCCATACCCCTAGTTTCATACGTTTCATATTACTATTTTGTTATATTATGGTATGGACAATTGAGTCTGTATAATTGGGGAATTCAATAGTTGTTTTATTGGTATTGGTATCCCTGCTGCTAGCGTTGCTGTCAGTCTCATATCAGTTGTTAAGTCATGGCGGACGTGAGCGGACACACCTACACTGTTGAGAAGCGATTAGTGGCGTGTGTGTGGGTGCACAAACGAGCACATACGGGGCAAACAATGACAGTGATAATGAATGCATTTAGAGATCACTTTGGTAAACCCCCACCTCGTAAAGCTACTCTGCTTGATTGGGAGAAACGTGCGTTTGCTTTAGGCAGTGTCAAAGACAGGCTGAGTAGTGGACATAAGAAGACGCGGGAAGAAACGTGTGCCGCCGTCGCTCAATCAATTGAGCAGTCTCCATTGAAATCCATTTGCAAAAGAGCAGCTGAACATCAAGTACCGCAGTCAACAATGCATGACCACATTGAAAGAGATTTGAAAATGAAAGGATTTAAGCCGATGCATGTGAATAAATTATCTGACAATGACATAGAGCAACGAGTTGCAACCTGCCATGCTTTGTTGGAACAATTCCCAACTGCCGTGTCTCGCTCAAGTGTGTTATTTTCTGATGAATGTGCGATATATCGCAGTTCACAAAGGAGGAATGTGGTTTTCTGGTCTAAGGAAAATCCTCATTATGTGCAAGAGTTAGAAAGGAACCCCCGTCATGTTATGGTATGGGCCGGGATATCATCACGTCACTTGTGCGGACCGTATATTTTTATAGGTATGTGAATGTAAAATCTTATTGGCATATGTTACAATCTTGGTTAATACCTCAGCTTCAAGACAAGGGAATCATGGGTCATGTGTGGTTACAGCAGGATGGGGCTCCAGCACATTTTGCTACTCAGGTGCGCGAGTTCCTTGATGAACAATTTCAAGGCCGCTGGATTGGCCATGGCTCACCAACATCTCCAGCCCTGTTGAAATGGCCACCACGAAACCCAGACCTTACCACGCCAGAAGAACTCATTATGGGGAATAATCAAGTCCCGTTTGGCTCAACGAAGGTACACGACTAATGAAGAATTGCGCCAAAGTGTGGAGGAAGCCTTTCGTTCCATAACGCCTGAGATGTCAATGAAGACTTGGAGACGGATAGAACTCCGTGTAAGGCATGATGGTGCACACACAGATTCCCTGGATTCATAGTTTTTATATGTAAGTACTCCACTATAATATCAAACGTATGAAACTAGGGGTACGGGGACTTCTTGGACACCCTGTATTTTGTTCCTGAAGAGATAACTTAAAGTGAAGTGGTACTTGCATGTTTCATGTACTTATAAGGTTAAAAACGGTGGTCTTATATAGCCAAAAAAATGCCTAAATTCATGTTAGAATTTGTATTTCTATATTTCTATAATTCCTATATTTTATCCCTAAATCAATTAAAATTCTTTCAATTTATTCCAAGAAATTAATATTTATTTTCAGTAACTTGCTTGCTTGTTTGTTGTTTAAAGGGGCCTAACATGTAAGGTCATCGGCCCTTTCAGTATCTTGAACAGTATGTTCTTGAAATAATTTTCAAATAAAATCTGACTTTCAAGTTGTAAAGCAATGAACAATCCCAGATAATTGCTGGGAACCTCCCACAGTGAACATACCCGTAGTCTGTGTGTCATGAAATGGGAGACAGCAGCTTAAAGAATCCTTCGAAGAAGGGGAAATTCTTGATAATTACGCATATCGGCAAGAGAAAGGTTTTGGGGAAGGACTGCTACTATGTTTCAAATCTAAATCCACAAAACTATCACAAGGAAATGAATTGAGATGTATTCGCAGAACGGTTTGTGAACTTTATTACTCGCCTTAAAGCCAACCTTACCATTAGGTTAGAATTGAAAAACTTCCCAAATCAATCCTGGAGAAAGGGAGATATAATTAAATTTCTGGACAGGAAGGGAATCGCTTAAGAACCGAACCAGGTCAAGTTGGAACTTCCTAATGTCATCCCACAGCATATAAGGACCCACATGGCGCGTATCACATAGACGTTACTGCATTGCAATTGGAAAGGCAAATTTTAAGATTACCTCCTTGCCACTTTTTTTTAAATCCCATCGAAAGTATGTGGAGTCGAGTAAAGAGCCATATGGCATGAACAACAAAACTTTCACCCCTGTGGAAGAAAGAAAATTGCTGCTCAAAGGGATCGAACTAGACTCCTTAACGTTGGAAAATGTGTGTAAAATACGTTGAGATGGAAGAAAAAAGAATGTGGGACATAGTCTAACAGAGGATGTTACTGAACAGATTGTAATAAACGTGAACAGCTCTGATAGTGATAATTCCAGTATATGGTCCGTTACTGCACATTATAAATTTTCCAGCTAACTCATTCTTGGTTGCCATCATTTCGCCCCAGTGTGCCAATTTGGGTTCATCAGTTGGTAACTAGCACAACTACCAAGATGCATGGCTAGCGCATATAATGGAGGCCACTGCATAAGCTACTTGGAGCCACAGGCAGTCCCAATGCAATAAGAGACTTAGTCACTTTTACAAAAATTGATGCCTGCCATCAGATATATAGATGGATGGAAAATTTATAATGTCCAGTAATGGACCATTTATATTGGAAATATAAATTACTCATTCAGGTCAAATTTTTCAGGTTCTCTATGCCAATTAAATCATCTGACAGCGATGACAACGCTATGGAAAGGGCTGAGTAACATACTTTTTTTTTTTTTTTTCCACTGGCTATAATGAACTAGTGGCCTGTCGCAGCAATTGCTGCGAACAAAGACTAAAAATGAAACGGATGATAAAGGAAGCATGAGAAAAGTAACGGAAAATACACTGAACTCCGGAAGACCATTTATTTAACTTACACTCCCACTGTGTCCATACATACTGAATTTTTGAGCCTTGGCAACTGCCCTATCACGATCTCCTTGTGCTTGCTTGTAACAGTCATGTTTTAATCACTGTAATAAAGTAGGCTACAGTTCACTGTAAACGATTGCATTTGACTGTCCTATTCACTGATTGGTTTTAGTATTTCATTGTAAACTATCTCTTTTGTGAAATACCCTTCAGTTTCGGGGTACTGACCTTAGTGTCCAAAAGTTAAGCATAATCACTAAAAGAGGTCATACCACCTGATAGGAATGTCAGACGGATTGCTAAACAAACTGAAGCTGAATCACACACCACGTCACACAACTTGTCAAAAAAAAAAAAAAAGTGTCAGAAAGGTTCGATAGCTAAGGTACAGCTTTGACAACAACTAACAAAACTTGGCAATGTCTTTCACAACAAAATATGCTGATAATAGGGTGTATGTTTACCCCTAACAGCCACACTTGCTTTACAGCGATATGGCATACTCTATCAGATGGTCCAAGAGCTCTTGTGGCAGTCGCTCCCATTCCTCTGAAAGGGCAATGCGAAGGTCTTGGATGGTCCTTGGTGGAGGCTGATGCAATTCGCCTCCCCAATGCATCCCAGGCATGTTCTATAGGATTCAGATCCCCAGACCTCGCTGGCCAGTCCATGCTATGAATGTCTTCCCCAGCCAGAAATTCATCCAGCAAAGCAGCGCGGTGCAGTCGGGCATTATCGTCCATTAAGAGGAAGTCTGGACCAACCACACCTCTGAAGAGTCGAACATATGGTCTCAGTTCCTCATCCCTGTATCTCCGAGCGTTAACAGTGTTCCTCGGACCACCCATGAAGATGTGCAGGTCCGTACGGCTATTCAACATGCCGCCGCCCCACACCATGGCACCACCACCACCACCACCACCACCATACTGGTCCCGTTCCACGTTCCTGTGGTTGTATCGGCTACCCGGTTCTCTCCAGATTAATGTGCGACAGAAATCGTTCTGCAAACTGAAGCGGGATTCATCTGTGAAGAGCACATGCCTCCATTCATTCACATGGTCCAGTTTCGATGTTGACGGCTCCACAGTAAATGGGTCCGTCTCTGTGTTGGATTGAGCGAGACACACACCGCTGGACGTCGGGCAAAGAGCCCTGCTGTTCTGAGCCTCCGGTACACTTTGCCGGGAAAAATGGCCACCCCTGAGATGGCTGCAAGCTCCGCCAACAATTGTCTTGCAGGTGCACTCCAACTTCGTTGGGCGGTTAAGGCCAGATATCAGTCCTGCTGTGGGGTGGTTACCCTTGGTCGACCTGGTACTGGCCTACGACTAACATCTCCTGTGTCGCAAAATTGTTTCCAAAGCCTGGAAAAGACACACTGTGGCACATTCACGGATATGGCGACTTCGGTCTGTGTCTGGCCTGCTTCCAGGCGGCCGAATATTCTACCCTGCAAAACGGGGTCCAAATGGTGTCGTCGTGCTATTATGTTGTCACGTTCACCACGAGGCTACACTCTACACACTATGACAGGGCAAACACAACTGAGGGAATATGGGGCGCAGGCACTGGCTTTGTTTACCTTGCAGTTACGCCGCTAGTCAAAGCAGGGAACACTCCTTTCCTATACAGAGCGAACACGTAATGTTGGTAGGTGCATATGTTGTGCAATGTGCGGTCTATTTCCTGTTGCCCTGCTTACTCATAACTTATGCTTAACTTTTGGACACTAGTGTAATTTTAATTTTGATATCCCTCACAGATTTAACTCTACTAAATGTCACACATAACTGACTATAGCTGAAAATGCACAGAGATAATAGCTATTTTGATAAAACTCTGACCCTGTGCTTTTTTAATGGTCATAGGGAAAGAAAGACGTAATGGGAACTGCCTTCTTTTAAATTTGAAAGGCAGGTTACTGTCAGTAGACACCAAATCAATCCTAGATAGATAAATTACCTGATTCTTGGAAACACCTCTAATGACTTCTAATTTTATAATTTTGTCATACATTTCTCTATCATATGCACTCCATTTACTAAACCGAATGCCATGTTTATAGTTCTCATAAGCTGCTTATGAATATGAATATGCTGCTTATAATATCTGTGACAGCATCTTCATCTGAAGACAGATTATCATCACTGTTGTATTCCTTAAAACTTCCTGGGAATAGGTGAAGAATGTCTTCATTGAAGGGACTTACAACTGCTCTGTTATAGTAAGCTGAAGAATTAAAGTCTATACAACAGCCGAAAACGTGACTTACCGATGAATCATTACTTATGAAGTCATTGGAAACCCTTACTATATAATTTCCTATTTCACTTTTAATTTCATTATTTCCTAATTGCTGTAGCCATTTGAAAATTCCTTTTCAGAAGGCTTTGCACGCATATTTGATTTCAAGTGCAATACTTTAATTTTTGGCCATATCTGAGCATTCTGGACAAGACTCCTTCACCTGGATACCTCACTCACTCTCCTGGCGCTACAGTCCATGCAGGACCCTGGCCTCTCCTACAGCTATTGCCCAACCATCTCTGTCTGCCGCACACCTCCAGTTCCGGATCCCCAACACCTGCACATCCTCTCTGACATCATCCCACCATCTCTTCCTAGGACTTCCTTGCCTCCTTCTGCCTTCAGGGTGTTGCTCGAGGGCCTTCTTGGGAACCCTCTCCTCCTCCATTCTCACCACGTGCCCCAAGTAGCTCAGGCGTCAATTCTTCGCTTCTGCAACCAGGTCTACTGCAGCATAGAGCTGGTACACCTCTTGATTTGTTCGGATGCGCCATTCGCCTTCTTCACATACAGCCCCACAGATCTTCCGCAGCACCTTTCTTTCCCATACTCGGAGCCTGTTCTTATCATTCCATAAGCGTCCAGGCTTCACATCCATAAAGAACTACTGACCGTATTATGGTGCGGTACACAGTGAGCTTAAGCCTTCTAGATAGACTGGAGGACTTCAATAGTTTGTGAAATGCAGATGCGTGCTTGTATCTCTGCACTGACTAAGTTGTTTTCCCGTTACCATGACACCTAGGTACTTGAATTCTGCAACTCTCTCATGCTTTCCTTCTTCCCATTCCAGGTCTCTCAACCCTTGGAACCTTCCCTTCTCCCTCGTGCTCATCATATACTTCGTCTTTTCATTATTAATTCTCAGCCCCAGGTGTCTCGAACTTTCACACATGCACCGTCGTGCCTCCGTCAACTCTCGTGTTCCTACCAAGGACGACGTCGTCCGCAAATGCCATATACTGAAGCGAGCTGTTGTAGATGGTACCCCGAGGGTTCAGTGGTATTTTCCTAATGACATGTTCCAGGCAAAGATTGAAGAGGGTCATCGACAAAGCATCTCCCTGCCTAAACCCTCTTCGCACTGGGTACTCCCTGGTCAGCCTCCCCTGGATTTTCACTTTAGCTCTGGTATTCCTCAATGTAATTTCCACAAGATTGATGATCTTTCTTGGCACCTGCATTTCCTCCAACACCATTCGTAGCTTGGGTCTATGGACACTGTCATAGGCCTCTTTATAATCAACGTAGAGATGATGCACGCTGACGTTATATTCGTAGCACTTCTCCAGAATTAGTCATAATGACAGGATGTGATCAACTGTTGACCTGTTCCGTCGAAATCCACACTGGTATTCACCCAGTTTGTTCTCTGCATATGCTTCTAATCAAGAAGATCTTGTATGCCACATTGAGAAGGGAGATCCCACGGTAATTGCTACATACCGTCTTGTCGTTCTTTTTATGGATGGGGCAGATGACCGCTAGGTTCCAATCCTCTGGTATGTCTTCACTTTCCCACACTGCACAAATGAGATTATGTAGCTTCTTACAAACATTCTCACCACCATACTTGAAAAGCTCTGCTGGAATTGCATCTTCTCCTGGCACTCTATTATTATGCATGAGGGATATTGCCTCCTTCACCTCTTCTGAGGCCACTTCCGGCACGTTTTCCTCCTCGCCATCTACAACCAACTGACCATCTCCCACCTGCTCTTGCGATTCCTGGATTTTCTCTTCTATAGGGTTCAGAAGGGCTTCAAAGTATTCTGCCCACCTTTCCATTATTCCATTTTCATCTCCAATCAAGCGGCCTACTTTATCCTTACAACATTCTGTCCTTGGCTGGAATCCCTTCTTAATTTCCCTAGCTCCTTGGAACATGGTTCTGACCGCCTTTCTGTTCTGCATTTCCTCAATCTGTTGTAGCTTCTCTTTTTCCCACTCTCTCTTCTTCCTTCCCAATACCTTCTTCGCTTCTCGTCTAGCATGTTGGAATCTCTCAGTGCTCGCTCTTGTTCTTCGCTGGAGTGTTTTTTCTCTTGCTTCATTACGCCTTAAGAGTGCTGCCTGACACTCGTCATCGTACCATTCCGTTCTCCTCACAGGTTTCTGAAATCCCACCGTTTCTGCGGCTGCACTCTTCAAAGTATCATGTAATACTTTCCACTGCCGAGTCACTGTAGCTCCTTCTAGTTCTTGCTCTCGACCTCTGAGCTTTTCAACAACCACTTCCCTACAGCTTTCCTTCTTCATGTCATTTCTATGCAGTGCCTGTACATCAAACTTCAAAGACTTCTTTCCCTGTGTCTTCGTGATATTGGCTATTCTCTGTCTGTACTTCATTATCATAAGATAGTGGTCCGAGTCTGCATCTGCCCCCCCCCCCCCCCCCCTGTCCTGACGTACACAACGTCTGACCCGTGTCTTCGGTCGATAAGAACGTGATCAATCTGATTCTCTGTCTCTCCATCGGGGGATTTCCATGTTACCTTGTGAATATTCTTCCATGGGAAATACGTACTGGAGACAGTCATCTCGTGTGCTATTGCGAAGTCTACGAGCCGAAGTCCGTCATCATTACTTTCCATGTGGATGCAATGCAGTCCAACCGTTGGTCTAAATGCTTCTTCTCTTCCTACTTTAGCATTCATGTCTCCGAGAACAATCTTAACATCATGTCTTCGCGCTGCATCATATTCTTTCTCAAGTACACTGTAGAATTCATCTTTCACATCTTCGCTTAAGTCTTCCATAGGAGCATGAGCACAGAATACTGTTATGTTAAACAGGGAGAACTTTAAGCGTAGGGCACACAGTTTCTCATTCATGGGTTTGAATCCCAGAATCACTTGCTTCACATCATTTGCTACTACCATGAATCCTGTTCCCAGATGGTTTTTCTCACCCCCACTGAAGAAGATGGTGTAATTTCTCGAGTCCATAATATCTGCACCTTTCCACCTGATTTCTTGCAGTGCAGCAATCAACACCTTATAATTCTTTAAAACTTCCTTCAGATTCCTAAAGGCTCCCTCTCGGTACAGGCTTAGCACATTCCAGGTTCCAAAAATAACATCTCGTTTTAATTTTCCTCACTTAGTCGTCATCAATTTATCCATTACAAGTGATTATTTTCATTTTGACCGTATTGAAAATCAATTATTAAATGTTGAACATTAATTTATTGAAACCATCTATTCAATACTGGTTAAGTCTTTATGACTATAACAATGTTATTACATTAACTTTGAGTATGGTACATGTTTTGCCTGGCATAGCAGGCATCATCAGCCATTAATTCTATCTCCAAGTCAGAGCTCTGAGTGGGTGCTATTTTAGGATTAATCATAGTCAATATTATTTATATAACATTGCAAAGGAGTGATTAAGCCGTCCATGTTTTTAAGTTCTAAAGTGACATTCTACTCATGTTCACATTTAATGGAATATATTGACTGTTAACTTTCATAATGTCGGTAATGAGAACGGCTTGCTGCAAGTGGAATTAAATCATCTGTACATTTTTACAACTTATTGGAGATTAATACGCTAGAACTATTCTTAAACATTATTTTTTACAACAATTTACATAATATATATACAAACTTATGGTACATTTTGGAACTGAACTGGTTGAACTTGTCTTGAAGTTTCAATGGAATGTCTTATTCATATCCTGTCAGATGGAGAAAATGCTGAGGCTGGGATGGCATAGTCTATTGAAGTCATAGCATTTAAATATACCTTTTTATATTTGTAGGACATTGAAACATGTTCAGCTTATGTTTTTTGGAGGTCTAAATATTCTATAGATTAGTATCACTCCTTAGAAGAATGAGCATCAGTATTTAGGTGTCTTCAAGTGGAAAGGCGAGAATGCTGTTAGAGAGTTTGATCAAGATCTGTTAGATAACGGATTAATACGTGACCGTATAAACTTGTTGTATGTTATTTCGTTGTGGAGCTTTTTGAGGTTATTCAGTGTCAGGTTGAAGAGCGTTCACTGGATTAAAGATGTAGTGTGTGGCTGGTGGGTGTGTTGAAGTCCTTTAGACGTTAGGAGGAGGTCCTGTTGTGTTGCTTGTGTGAGGTGGTCTGAACAGTTGCTTTATCTCTGCTCTCTCTGCAACAGGCCACCATAGCTCAATTGATAGAGCAACCAACGCGAAATCAGGAGGTTGTGGGTTCGGATCCCACTGGTGTCTGGTTGGCCATTTTTGTTCTGTACTTAACATCTCTTCATCACATACTATATGTACGTAACACGACCTAATAGGTTGAAAGTCGCTTTCGATTACAATGTGGTCGTGAAAATTCAATATTCATTCATCTACTTCCTTTAAAACTTCATTTCCTAATTTAATATTTCCCGCATCACCTGCCTTCGTTTGACTGCACTCCATTACTTATGTTTTGCACTTATTTATTTTCATCTTGTACTCCTTACCCAAGACTTTGTCCATACCATTCAGCAGCTTCAAGATCTTCTGCAGTCTCAGATGAAATAACAATATCATCGGCAAATCTCAAGGTTATGATTTCCTCTCCTTGCATTGTGATTCTCTTTCCAAATTCCTCTTTGATTTCCTTCACTGCGTGCTCTATGTAAACATTGAAAAGGAGGGGGGACAAACTGCAGCCTTGCCTCACTCCTTTCTGGATTGCTGCTTTTTTTTTTTTTTTTTCAAAGCCCTCGATTCTTATCACTGCAGACTGATTTTTATACAGATTGTAGATAATGTCTTCGTTCTCGGTATCTGATCCCTATCACCTTCAGAATCTTAAATAGCTTGGTCCAATCAACATTATCGAATGCCTTTTCTAGATCTACGAATGCCATGTACGTGGGCTTATCCTTCTTGATTCGATCCTCTACGATCAGACGTAAAGTCAGGATTGCTTCATGTGTTCCTACATTTCTTCTGAAGCCAAACTGATCTTCTCCCAACTCAGCTTCAACTTCTTTTTCCATTCTTCTGTAAACAATACGTGTTAAAATTTTGTAGGCATGAGATACTAAACTAATAGTGCGATAGTTTGCACACCTGTCAGCACCGGCTATCTTGGGAATAGGTATAACAACATTCTGCCGAAAATTGGACGGGACTTCACCTGTCTCACACATCTTACAAACTAAGGGCCAGTATTATAATCAGGGTTTAAACTGAAGATTGACTTCAACTGTAACTTGAGTTTAAACCAATGTTGAGTCTTATAATGGCCTGCCTAAGTTAAACTGAGGTGAAGAAGGAAATACATGATCTTGGTAGCAGTGACTTGCGAGAAAAGATGACCGTCAATGTTTTGCAGTGACTTGCAAGAAAAGATGACTATCGATAATGTTTTGTTTACTTCTTAGAGGGAAAATGGTGGATAAAAGCAATAAGCATTGTCATAATTTTACTTGTAAGGAAATAGAATTGCTTGTGCAATTAGTACAGAAATATTTATATAATCTGTGAAACAGTGGCCTTATGAATTCTTCCGAAATCTTCCATTTTAATAAACATACTACAGGAGGCATAAAACCGCAATGCTACTAGTAGCTGCCTGAGGGGTTCTACAGCATGATTTCTGAAACAGAATGAAGTTACTTTATTTTCTAAAATTTACACTTTCAACATTCAAACAGTTCAAAAAGTCATTTTTACATTCTTACCTTTTTGTTGTATGATTTATTCGAGCACCAATTGCTGAAATAGGGTTATGACAGTCTGTTCTGTAAACCTACACCTATTTAAAAACTATTTTTCTTTCCACATATGAAAGTGACGTCCCCTTGCTCGGAAAACTCGTAGTGCCCGTGGTCGTTCAATAATTTGAACCACTTCTTCGTCATCACTTATTATTTCTTCAAACACCTCAAAAATATCTTCGAGATCTATTCGTTCCGCCATGTTGTAAGGTTATGTATTCTTAAACTTCAGTTTAAACGGTCGATGAGTGGCAGAAAAATTAATCTCTGGTTAAACTTAAGATTAAGTTTTATAATACACGACTAACAGATAAACCAAAGTTTAAACTGAACCAACAGTTTAAACCTCTATTATAATACCGGCCCTAAATGCTGGTTTCTCCTAAGGCAGTCAGTAATTCAGAGGGAATGTCATCAATTCCAGGTGCCTTGTTCCTATTTAGGTCGCTCACAGCTCTGTCAAAATCTGACCTCAAAATTAGGTCTCCAATTTCATCAGCATCAACACCCTCTTCTTGTTCCAGAACCAAATTATCTACATCTACTCGACCATGACCTAAGCATCGTATTATTTTAATAAATTACTATTTTATGTAAATAAAGGACTTAATGAAATTAATATTTTTCTAGTAATCCTGAGTTGGAGACTTCTCTTTTGATGTATAACACATAGGCATTAGTATTGCAGTTTTCTCACATAATTGTGTTTCACGGTCAAATGGTATATAGAAGATGGATGATATGTTGATTCAGTCTGGTGACTGTATAAATGTTGTACATTTCTAACATGTTAGTTACAGGTTATTTGAACTAGTAATTGATCGAGTTTTCTCAACTGATGTTTTTATGCGAGTACTACTGCAATTTATTTAAACCTAAGAATTTCATTTTTGTCCGTATTGAACTGAGAATGGAAGATAGGAAAACTTAAAGGGTCCACCTTTTCAATACAAAAAATGTTATAGTTTATTTATAACATGCATTTGCACTTGGAACTAGTTTCGACGCTGTTTGGCGTCATCATCAGCCAAAATGTGGGAAATAGGCCAGCATGTAGGCATTTATATTACACAAGGCGTTACATTAAACAATACACATCTTACTTACAAGGAGATAAAAACAGGGACGAATATAGAAACAAATGAATCGTTGAGAAGGCAAAAGTTATACATATTAAAAATAACCTTAACCACACATCTTGCAGTGCGAAAGTAATCTTCTTGAATGATTCCTGAATATAAAACACACGCGCACACATTTTTTATCTCCTCGTAAGATGTGTATTATTTAATGTAATACCTTGTGTAAAAAATTGGGTTAAATGAAGGAGTTATATCATGTTCAAGTTCATCCTTTCACGTCTCTGCACAATATTTAAAATGAAATTTACCGTTGGTCTTTATAGCTATTGTTGAGAGTGAAGGAGAATTTCCTGTTGTGTATGTTTATCAGGAACTCACGGGAGACTTCATTAGTTAGTCGGAACATAAAAAAAAAATGATGAACTCTTCTCAGAAGAACTCTTAAGGTTTCACTTTACTTTGTCCTGCCTGCTGGCTCTTCAGAAATGTGTGCGCGTGTTTTATATTCAGGAATCATTCAAGAAGATTACTTTCGCACTGCAAGATGTGTGGTTAAGATTATTTTTAATATGTATAACTTTTGCCTTCTCAACGATTCATTTGTTTCTATATTCGTCCCTGTTTTTATCTCCTTGTAAGATGTGTATTGTTTAATGTAACGCCTTGTGTAATATAAATGCCTACATGCTGGCCTATTTCCCACATTTTGGCTGATGATGACGCCAAACAGCGTCGAAACTAGTTCCAAGTGCAAATACATGTTATAAATAAACTATAACATTTTTTGTATTGAAAAGGTGGACCCTTTAAGTTTTCCTATCTTCTACTACTGCAATGCATACATGTGGCCAGAGTGTTGCAGTTGACTCCCAGGTAATTTGAGAATGAGTACAGAAGTACTGTCCAAGCAATGCAGAGTATGTACAGTTTATAAATGTGATCAAGATCTAAACAAGGAGAAGGAACAGCAAAAATACTTTTGTACTAGAAACTATTCTCGGTCTAGTGGAGGTATGGAAGCTTCCAACACGAAAAAAATAGTTCTTTGCTCTCAGTATATATATACATATATTTATTGTACCAGGAAGGCCTAGACCCTGGCACATATCAATTGAAAAAACTTTATTTCAGTATACAATTTCCGTCCGACATGCGAACAGCTGAGCGAAGGAACATTCCAGTACGTACCAGACTCCAAGAGCAAGCCAGGCGAGGTCAAGTGACGTCACCTACCGCTTGAAACTTGCCTCCCCTAGAGACATTTCTAGACAGAATTTTTCTTTCGTGAACTTTTTAACGCCTTAACCGATTTGAACAGGACCAATGCTAAATTGTAGCAGACATCGTAAAAGTAAATCCTGTAAATTTCAAAGCAATCTATCCAGTAGTTCTTTAGTTATAGCAATATAAAATTTAAGAAGATTGAGCACTCTCGGTCACATGATTCAGAACACCACCCCTCCCGGCGCAGATATATATGCCACTATGTCAAGGCTGACAAGTGGTGCAGAGCAGTATGTGTGTGAGTGAGGCAAAGCGGAGACTGACCCTCGTACAGTCTGTCAGTGCAGTCTCGAAGATAGTACTTTCTGCCGCGTTTCGCATGGGATAATCAATCGCCGTCGCACTCGTAAAAGACGTCGCACCGTACTTAGTCTATCGTGCCATGACTACGATATAATTCACAGACATTTCGAAATATAACACGTGTGAAATCATTGAAGTACGAAGTCAAATATTTGATGTTCACAGACTGGAACATGACGTGTGGACTTAGTTACTTTCACATAATATTGAACTACTACAATAAACAGAAACTGTCGTGTACAATAACTCTAACTATTCTAGGACTCATTTCTTCTAATACAGTACATCCTTGAACTGTGTCTCTTTATTTACGTAGTGTTCGTGCCACATTAGGACACAGCTTACTCCAGTGATAAACTTGGTGAATATTAAGAACTTTTTCTAAGGTAATATAATATTATCACTACCAGAAAATCAGTGTTATCTGCTAGGATAGTGATTCAAAGACTGATCAGAGACTGTGATGAGAATTATTTCACGTTGCTTTTTCAAGTATTTGAACTGTGTATTTATGGACGTTCTCAGTGACGATTTTAAATAGTGTTTTATGCAGCAAGGACTGTAATTATTCATTATACGTCATAAAATTAAAATACGAACTGAACTGTGTTTGACAGTGAATGATAGCATCTGTAATTACTACTCACGCCAATTGAACTTTCCGTGTGCTAAAATCACCTCCATGAGCAGCGGAAATCTTGATGAAATTCTACAAGATCCAGCTACCTCAAACATCATCTCATCTATGGTACCCATCGAGGGACGTCAACGTGGTTTCTTCGTGGAACATCGAGTTCAAGTCTCCGTCCGCACTCCGCGGAATGTTCCAGACTCCCATTCTCCACATCAACATTTGTAAGCCAAATTTTCTTTACTAAGTGAGTAGTCACAAACTGACTGACTTTTTCTTATCAATCTTGAACAGTGATTTTCTCAGTGCTGTGTGAACAATATTTCGTAGTTTTTCATCATTTCTCAAAAGTTCATCTTTAATGATAAATTTATTTTTCAAAACCTAATATTCATATTACATAGAACTCTAGGATTTTCAAGTGTTCTATATTTCAAGGCTAACAAACTAAGAAACTTTCAACAGAAATTTAAATTATTTCAATTTTCAATTATAAGTGTGTGTTCATTTCATGAATTAATACTTAGAAAGGCTTAAGGTGAAGAACTGACACTTCGTGTTTTTACAAAAGTTAGAAAGACTATAGGATCAGTGATATTTATTTTTCTCGAACTGAATTCAAGAGGATTTACATTTAAACTTTTGATTTCTATGAAAGATCTGAGTCTATTAATATTGAAGGGTGATGAATCATTCAACATTATTAATAAATTATTTGGAAAAAGTATAACCATCGAGGATTGTGGCGACGTTTAGTAAATTCTCAGAGGCTTGCAGACTGAACGCTGAAAGAAATAACAGTCTATAATGATAATGATAATGATAATGATAATGTATGTATGTATGTATGTATCTATTATTCACCCTGCGATTCTATCCTGCTCTGTATCGGCCCCAAAATAAACTTCCACTACCTGAGGTCCTTCTCATGCCCTAAAGCCACGAACTTTTCTTGGTACAATATATATATTGTAACCATAAGTTTTGCACTTGGTGGTTAGATGAGCGTAAGACCAACGCAAGGCGTGTGCATATCTGGAGTGTTACAGAGAGGGAGAGGTTTGCTTGAAATAAGTATACAGTAATGGAATTCAAAGAGAGCTGATGAATTTATTAACAAAAAAAAGTTCAAATTTCATATCACCTCTGTACAGAAGTATAATAGATATGCCTTCTCTTCGCCCTGAACTGGCAAAGTTCATTGTGGTGCGGCTGCTCTTCTCGCTCGAACCTGGGACGCCTTCCGGTGGAAGTCTAGACGGTCTGATGATCTGGAAGTTCTAAAAATTCTGGATGGTCTGGAAGTTCATGTGATATGAGCGCTGCTCGAGCTTATATACTCTGCACTCGCACCCTGGACGTGTTTTTGAGTTATATGAACAGTTTTTGCACAGATGAAAATGATTATAGAAATGGCCTCAGAATGATTTGCAACACTTATAGATCATGCACTCAAAGAATTAATGAATTAATTAATTTCACTCGACAGAATGTTAATAAAATCTGATTAGTGCTCTGAAATTAACCACTTGAAAGAAATTGAATACAGTAGAACGTCACTAAAATTGAACACGCAACTCGCCCCTGCTTCTGGAAATGTTAGTAGACTGAGTCGAATGTCAAATAGAATCGAATTCGTAACACAGAATAGCCACTCAGAAAATCTTATAATTGTATAACTTTGCACTGTCAAATGTCAGTGGAACTGACTTAGGAAGTAAAACAAATAATGTGATACATGGCAAAATAAAGTTTATCACTCGGTGATTGATTGTAAGTTTACACGATTATCTTACAAATCTGAAGGTGATCACTTCAATAACGAAAACATTCATCCTGTGAAATTAGTCTCATTCACTTTAGTTCCTCACAAATTATATCGTAACACAAATGGAGTTTAGTCTGTTTATAGACTGTCCTTGGTCTGACTGCACGAAAATTAAATAATATTTACAGAAGCACAAGTTCAAATATACTGTTCATAGCTAAGAACCTACGGAATGTTTAGGAAGGATGTGAGAAACTCTACTTCGCTAAAATACAAGTTCAGTGAAGTGTTCAAAGTACTATCTCAATCGTCTGTCACTCAAGAAATCCTAAGCTCAACTATGTTATACTTTGTCAAAGTATTTCAATCACTCGATGAAAACTTAGATTTTAATGCAATGTTCGAAGTCTATCATTCGAAGAAATATTATGGTAAATTTGAAATGTAAGCACTCTGTTGTTCAGTGAAATATTTCAATCACTTTGAAACGTAAGCATTGGGTAGAAAATACAAGTCCCAGAAACACATACACTAGCGTCAGAAAGTTTAGACTCACCTACGGAAATTAATAATTTTCTTAAATAATTGTTTTCTGTGTGATGATAAGCGATACTTTAGTTCTGTTACTTATGTATGGATGCTTTCAGCACGTTCATAAAGCTATTTCAGTGCAGATTGTGAGATTTTACTTTATCTTTTCAAAGAAGTTGACTGATTTATGGTCCCCAGCTCTTACTGCCTGCTTCTACCTGGATAACTTCCGGCCCTTTCCCAGGTAATAAACATGCCTCTCTCACGTGATTGTCCTTGTTTCCTCGCTGTCTTGGAAGTCGACAGCCTACAGAAGTTATCCTAAGCAGTTGTACGTTAATCTCTGTACCAGATTTGTTTATTTTCTACATTACTGTCATCTGGGCATAACTACGTTAACAACACACATCGAACAATCGAATATGGGGAAGAAGGCTAATATAACCAAAGAAAACAGAGACAAGGCTTGTTCTTAAAAAGAAATTGGGTGGTCAAACCGAAAAATTGCAGAAAAAGCGAATTTCAGAGTGCAGCATTCACAGAGCAGTGAAACGCAGGGAGGAAACGGTAGTCATGAGGATCGACCACGCAGTGGACGTCCAAGGAAGACTTCTAAAATTGAAGATAACCCTATTATTTTAATCCTCAGCAAGCGTGACAGAAGGCGTACAGTGGTAGATGCTTGCTCAGAGATAAATAAAACAAGAGAACAACCTGTGTCTGTGACAACAATGAAAAATCGTCTGCTTGAGGCGGAATTGTTTGGTTGCGTAGCAGCACAGAAAACATTGTTGAAAACTGTACGCAAACAGAAAAGGCTAGAATGGGCCAAAATGCATGCTAACTGGACTGCTGAACAATGGAAAAGGGTGCTTTGAACGGATGAATCTAAATTTGAAAAATATGGTTCCAACTGTCGCCAATATGTTCGTCGCCGCCCCCGCGAAAGGGTTATGGAATCCTGCATAATTCCGTCTATGAAGCATGGAGGAGGGATGTTTTGGAAATAATAAGGATGGTGATTTGGTGAAGGTAGAAGGAATACTCGAAAAGAAACAATACCACCGTATCCTTTCGCGCAATGCTGTGCCATCTGGAATGAAGCTGATTGGTGAAGGATTTGTTCTACAGCAGGACAATGATCCTAAGCACACCTCTCATTTGTGCAAGCAGTATCTGGAAAGGAAACACGCTGAAGGAAAATTGGAATTAATGCTCTGGCCTCCTTAATCTGTCACCTATTGAACTTTTGTGGGAAGAACTTGACAGGAAAGTAAAAGAAAAGGCACCAGGCAGTGTGGATGGGTTGTGGACTAATGCGTATGAATGAAAATTTCCTTAAGATGAAGCCAGAAATGTGTAGATGCAGGTGGAGGACATTTTCAACATCTTCTGTGACAAGGTGAGAAATTATTTTACTTTGATTATCAGTTATTATGTGTGGTTGTTATTTACACGCAATTCATACGGGTGCTCTCCCGGCCCCAAGCTCAGCAACTTGTCATGTATTGATCTGACCTTCAGCTCACCCATCTACCCACTGCGCTGCACCGGTCGACCCCAATTTGAGTGAAAGATCCTGTAGGTTTTAAGGCCACCTGTGAATGGCTCACACTTATATTCTGAGTAAAATAACATGCTATAGTAGGAAAACTAGCATTGCACATCTCCCAGCCAATTATGAAGAAAAGAATGTGAATTTCCACAAATGTGTTATGGTTTGGCACCAGAGATATGTGTATTTACTCTCGCAAATTGGTACTGCAGATCAGAAACTGGGATATTTTGAAATGTCACTGGACTATACTAATGAAGATTATGGTGTGATGAGTGGTTTCATAAAATTATAACTTATTGTACTTAAGTTTTTATGGTATTCAATATAAATATTTAACAAAGCTATACATACCAACAAAAAACAAATTAAAATCATCCCTCCTATGTCGGTGAAGGGATTACTTGCGTGTATATTGTAATTGCAAAAGCCAAAAAATAAGGGAACATAGCTGAAGGTAGCAAATATGATGTTAGCAAGAAATACATATGCGACTGGCAACGTAAGCTCTTTTGTGGAAAATCACTAGTAGCTGCAGATCTTTCCATGTGGAAGTGGAAAAAAAAAAAAAAAAAAAAAAAAAATAGTGTGAATACATCAAGGAGAAACAACAATGTGGATTGTGCTTTCCACAGGAATGTGTAAGCTAAAAGCATAAGCTATAGTGAAGGAAATGAAAATTAAGGACTTCAGAGCCACTCGAAGTTGACAGAAATTTTCATCAATAAGAATGAACATTTGTGAATGGATGCCAGATGTGTACGAAGAGAAAAATTAAAAGTCCGTAGTTACATCATCAATCTGCGGCAGTGAAATTATCAACTTGGGCAAATTGGCAGACTCCAGTTTACTTCAAAAAATGCCATTGGACACAATGGTTGAAAAGAAAGGAGAGAAGTGCATCTCTGCAAAGACAGGCTGTGAGAAGTTTCACTGCACAGCTATGTTGTGCGTCACAGCTGACAGGAATAAACTGCCACCATAGATAACTTTAAAACACAAAACTCGGACAAAAATCAGTGTAGCTAGCGTAACAGTCAAGGCCCACGAAAAGAACTGGATGGATGTACTCGATTCAAAAAAAAAAAAAAAATCAACAGGGGGCATTGCTAAACTTCAACAGCACAATTGTGATGGACAGTTTTCACAGGCACACAAAAGATGAAGTCAAAGCATGCCTGCATTGAGAGGACACAGATCAAGTGATCATATGTGGAGGATTCATATCTGTACTTCAATGACTTGATGTGTGCATTAACAAGCCTTTCAAAGCACGAACAAAATGGATATACACCAAATTGATGGCGAGTAGCAATCTCTCTCTCTCTCTCTCTCTCTCTCTCTCTCTCTCTCTTCGGATGTTGCAGCAAAACATTCTACATTATTCAAAGCAACTAAAATTTTATAGCAGCTAGGCAGATTTACATCGTCCTCATCACTATTGCAATCTCAAACAATAACAGCTGTTGATATTCAATAGTGTTGCTTCCTTAAATTTAATCTGCACGTTATTGAAATGAATTTGTAGGCTAAGAATTTGAGTTTACTATTGGCTCGGTGACGTTCATGATTGTCTATTTTATCGCACAAAGAAACATCAATGTTAACCCAAGTAATCTTAGATTAGCATCCAAATAAACTATGGTTAACCACTTTAAATTGTGTACATTTCTTGAATTCCTAACAGAGAAACAACTTAAAAACACAATGAATAGCATTGGTGGTTTGCGTTAAGTGAGATATAATATAATGATGCAGGACTATAGAAGGTGTTCGAGGTAACTGAAATTCATGTTAATCGAGGAGAACTTCCATAAGAAATAATCCATTCCCTGAGAGAACCAAAATTTTGTTCATGATAACGAAGTGTTTGTTTTAGGTGAGTTCATTTTAATGAGGCTTTACTTTAGCTATTTCACTGTTTATAAGTTTAAAAAATCATTTCAATTGTTTAATTGCAGAAATGAAGTATACTGGTAACTTTCTAGTTGCAGAAAGTGACACAGTTCCTACATTCAAATTCTATGGAGTTACTCGCGAGTAAGGTAAAATTTTAACGCATATAATGACTTAACGTTAAAAATTAAATAATTGAAAAAGAGGTTCAACCTATTCAATACATAAGAGAAAGAAATGTAGTGATTACATTCTTATTTAATAGTGATTAGAAATGGGACCGGTTTCGACCCTAGTCCAGGTCATCATCAGCCGTTCAAAACATAAAAAACAAGAAAAACAATGCATATGAAAAAGAATAAGTGAACTCTGGATCGGTATAAGATGAAATATAAATTGATGATGGGGGTAGAAATTGTGAGTCACTTAAAATAAAACAGTACGTAATATTATGAATGGTAGTACGGCACACGCAATGATAAGTAAAGTCTCTCAATGTTTATGAATAGTAGAGAACGGTCAAATGGGTCAGTTTTTACACTCTGTCAGGTACAAAGTCACAACACTATTGTCTGCGACTTCAAAATATTTATGGATCTTCATATGTTGTTCGATAGTGTTGTGACTTTGTACCTGACAGAGTGTAAAAACTGACCCATTTGACCGTTCTCCACTATTCATAAACATTGAGAGACTTTACTTATCATTGTGTGTGCCGTACTACCATTCATAATATTACGTACTGTTTTATTTTAAGTGACTCACAAATTCTACCCCCAACATCAATTTATATTTCATCTTATACCGATCCAGAGTTCACTTATTCTTTTTCATATGCATTGTTTTTCTTGTTTTTTATGTTTTGAACGGCTGACGATGACCTGGACTAGGGTCGAAACCGGTCCCATTTCTAATCACTATTAAATAAGAATGTAATCACTACATTTCTTTCTTTTATGTATTGAATAGGTTGAACCTCTTTTTCAATTATTTAATTTTTAACGTTAATATTTTCAACACGGAACAATGAAATTTTTATCTTTAAATATAATGACAATCATCAACATCATCGCTGAATGCTCTCAGCATGCCGGGTAGGGTGAAACTTACATTTACCAGGAAATAAGAGCGTTAGCTGGCGTTGAAGTGAGACATTCTCTCTCTTCTTCACAAATTATACATCTTGTAAATATAACTTTTTCCAGTATAGAATGAAAACACTGCTGTCTCCCTCCTTGAGTGAAGTCACTCATCATAAGAAACACACATGTAATTTCAAGTCTCTTGTAGAATTACCTGAATAACAAAAAATGCAAAAAAAAAAAAAAAAAAAGAATGCAATGGATAAAAGTTTATGGTATATGTACAACTTACTTTGTTATGCTCAGTGCTGTGATCATTGTGTGCTTCACCACATCCAACCCTGAGACAACCACGATGTAAGCACAGCCATAAATTTGGCCCCTGCGAGTCACATTCTGAGCACTTGGAGATCTGTAATAGCAAACAATATCAATAGATTAACCACGAAGGAGAATTACTTAAGCAAAAATCTGCAATAAGCTACTTAAGTTTAGTCGAGCTCTGCAGCTGCCAATTTTCGTACAGGACATAATACAACAGCAGTACACACAGTGTCAGCCACATAACAGAATACAGCACGTTGAAGGATGTTCAAGTTTCGTAACACAGTTGTCCAAATAGTTAACAAGCAGATATGAAGGGTCAAGGGAAAAAAGAAAAAAACACAGGTAAATCAACTTCCTTCAGAACTCAGAATATCAAAATTTTTATTTCAAAAGGCTACTAGAGAAACAAATAAAAAGTTACAAAATCATATGCTTTGAATAACTGCAGTTCGAAATGTAGTAAACTGAAGTAAACTTGCTCCAATACCCAGTATATCAAATATTAAGTGTCACATTTTAATTCCCTCTTTCACATGGCAAAAAATCCAAAAGATATTGTGTGTAATATACCTGTTCCTAAATGTTCTATGCAACAAGAGTAATCTTGGTTAATCCAAAAAATAGGAGAAGGAACTAGAATAATAAAATTTCAACACGTTTAAAGTTCAACTGTACAACAGTGACTTAACCCATTAAAGCCCAAACTTACATTTTTTTTTTTGAAAACATTAAAAAACATAAAATATATTAGTTCAGTCTACAGTAAGTCAACAATATTGTTTGTTCTCCTCTCCACCCACTCAGTAGACCAAAATCACCCAGTCTATAAATAGACCACTGGGCGTTAATGTTATACTATAATGATGAACAAATAAATTTATGGCTATTTTGTGTCTTTTAAGTTTTAAACTTCATTTCTTAAAGCAATTACAGAATATTTAAGTCAATACACAATTACTAAAACAAATTTCGGTTGTCAACAGTTTTTTTATCGACTGTGGTATGGTTTAAAACATCTTTTGACAGCGTGTCACATCACACTTTTTGCAGAATGTTAGTGACGTGCCTATACAGCCTTTCATCTGACAATGTGTCTGAAGAACGTTAGGCTATAAAGTGACCTTTCCATCAAATCTCAAATCAAACTGACGAAAGTGGTCTTCCAGTTTGAAAACATCTTTAGGCACTGTCAAGCATCGCCTGAATGCAAGCAAGTCCAGGGAATCTCGTCCATGTATTGCTCTATAGACAATCCAACCATTTCCTACAACCATGTCCAGCATTCTTATGAAGAGGGCCCAGTATCACTATTTTTCCACGGATTGGGCCCAGTATACTATTTTTCCACGGATTGAAGTAGCATATTTCCCTGCCAACCAGTCATGAAGGTCCGCTCCACCCATGCACTTACTGTAGTACTTTATAACTAGTGGTGTTGAACACTGATCTTCTGTCTTGCACTTCTGTTCCACCTGCTTACAGAAGCCACTGGCTGTAATACATCAAAATTTGGTGCAACAGTTACACATTTATCATCATTCCATTTCACAAAAAGGAATTTACCCTGGATGTCAAACATATAATCATAGGATCCCTGTGTTGATTTTCGCAATGATTTTGTATCCTGGAGAAGACAGTTCCCAAATCTGTTTTCTCTAACAGTACCAGTAGCCCGAAAACCAAGATTTTGACGGTGGAGCAAAAGATCTGTGCTGGTAAAAAAGGTTATCAAAATAGACGTCATGAGAATGAGAGTTATGAATGCAATCCAACATGTTCAGCACCACTCTGCTGCCTATAGGCGAGTCATTCCTGTCATTGGTTTCACTTCCGATTGAATCTTTTACACTGTATAAGTCAAATTTGTATCAGTACCCATAAGAACCACAGCTTGTAACCAAATCGGATAGGGTTTACTAGAATGAATTGTTTGAGATAATTGTGGCCGTAATATTTTACAATCATCTCATCTATGGCAAGGTGTTCTGAAAATATACCAAATTGCTGGAAGGAAGCATTTAGCATAGATATAAGTGGCCTAACGCTCTTCACTTTTAGGTAATGATTTAAAGACATGGCAGTTTTCACAAATTTATTCCCAAAATATGACCCCTCTGACCAGTAGTGCCTCTCTGAAAGAAGTTTGTGGTACTCGGAAAATAGTAATACGCCAAAGAAAACTCAGAGATCATCAGGATCGAGTGAGAAATCGAAAGTATTCTTATATGAGGATCCATACAATACAGTTTCTATAACAATAAATTCAAACATATCAGTATAGTTGAGAATTTTCTCTTGTTCTCAAATGGCGTGGAATTCTTCAAATTTTCTTTCATTTCTTCCCACTTTCCATTTGAAGCATGGTCATTTTGCAGAATTTTTGTGTACTTGGGTGCATATTTTTTCGTATGTTGCAGTTAGGTTGCAGAGTTTTCATTTTTTAGCTGATTTTTCAGGCCCAGGAGAAGTCGTTTCTGGTCAGTCAGGCTTCTGAGAAGTGAACATCAGTGACATTTACTATGCCTGTTGCATCACTAGATGCTTCATCTTCATCAGTCAGACTATGTGGATCAGGAGGTAGTACCACAACATCAACAGTATCACAATCATAATCAATCTCATTGGCAAAGATATCATCACTTACAATAACCAGTGTTTCAAGTGTAACTGCTTCGTATACTAGATCATAATTACTATATGCCAAAAATCTGAATGTAATCTGAAAAGAAAGAAAAGAAAGAAAGAAATAACTAACTAACTAACTTCATTTATTATCGTTCTGGTTTTGAGTTTGTTTAGACTGCAAAACTATCTCCGTAAAACATTACGAAATTCAATAACTATACAACTTATTTTACGAGTTATTTATCCTCTCTTCAAATAACACATAACACTGTTGAACCACATTTAACCTTTATTTCAAACAAGAAATCCTGCAGAAAGCAAATAATACATGCAGCAGATGCTTGCTTACAGGCAACATTGTCATAATGTCCTTAGTTATCCCACCACGCGAAGATTTCCATGTGCCGACGTCAGGATAACACAAGCGCCCAGTAGTCTATAAACAGATTGCTTATCTGCTAGCTCATATTGTCAGTATTAGAATTGTTTACAGCTGCAGTTTCTTTGTGTGATGTAATAATAAGAACCTTAATTGACATATTTACTATATCACAGAAAATAGTGAGGGAAATATAATAAGAAAAAAAATAATGGTTTTTTCCCCCATGCGTTGCAGTCATTTGCACCTTACAATTGCGAATTAATAAGATACACATTATTCTACTTTCTGAAAGATGATAATATGTTTATGCAACTGGATAACATTGTTGATGACATATACATTTAAATAGTCTTTTGAGAATTCATGTGACTTGAGTAAAAAAGCGATACCTGCAGAGGTCTATAAATCTATAATATGTATAAAATAAGAGTTTTGTCTGTACATTGCTCAGAATGTAAAAAGAATGCTATTTCTGCATTGGTCATGTGCATAGTAACAAGGAAATGCACTTTTTAATTTTCCGTAATTTCTGTCTTTATGTACGCGCATCACGAGAAGACGGCTGAAGAGAATTTAATGAAAATCGATACATAAAGTCGGGGAATAAGTTGCTACAATCTAGGCCATAAATAATTTCGTTCACGCTGAGTGAAATGGTAGTTTAGGGGAAGGCCTAAAATTTAATTCTCAAAAATTTAAGTATGATATTAGTGGTCCTATCTATAAATACGACATAACTAAAGTTATATAGTATTAATAAATTTCCGATCATTTAAGTCTTATAAACTATTACCGTACGACTAATGATAACAGAGATATTCATGAATTTGGATTTTTGCTGTTAAGTCCATATCAGCGCCGAGTCACGAGAAAATGGGTAAACAGAATTTAATGAAAATTGGTATGTAAAGTCGGGGAATAAGGAACCACAGCCTACGCTATAAATAATTTTATAATATGCCCTAAAATCACAGTCGGAAAAACACTAAATGTTAAGGCCAACAATATAGAAAGCTCATAAAATTGGTCAACAATAACATTGACCATTGTTTGTTGTGATGTGCTTTGTGTCTTCTGCTGCCACTCTTTTCCGATAGATGGGGTTACTGCTGCGTACCGGGTGTAACAGCCTGCCTGAATACTGATGGAAAGTAGCTGTGGAGTTAGATCACTCCTTTTTTTTAAAAACAAGTTGCCTTATGCTGCACCAACACAAATAGGTCTTATGGCGACGATGGGACAGGAAAGGGCTAGGAGTGGGAAGAAAGTGGCCATGGCCTTAATTAAAGTACAGCCCCAGCATTTTCCTGGTGCGAATATGGGAAACCATGGAAAACCATCTTCAGGGCTGCCGACGGTGAGGCTCGAACCCACTATCTACCGAATACTGGATACTGGCCACATTTAAGCTACTGCAACTATCGAGGTCAGTCTCTCTCTTCTTCAGCATGCCATTCCTCTGGTTCATAAATTTTCTGATACTACTGGTACGTAACACACTGGTTCATCATAGCATTCCAGCTATTCAATCCCTACTCTGAGGCACTGATTGGAATGAGCAGTGTGCACATTTAACGGAATAATGGCAGAGGAGGGTTCGCTGCTGTCTGTGGCCTGGTCATTAGCACTGGAACATTGAACTGTTAGATCGGTACCGTAGTACTGTTCGTTAAAAGTGAGAAAATGCGTGGTTTTCATTTGATCGAGTAGTTTATATGATAACATGCCTTTTAATCGCTACTTTCTTACAGATATCATTGCAATGACCTATGTTGACTTCAGATGGGAAAACTACAAAGACAGTCTTCTGAAATTCCGTAGCAAAGCACGGGTACATCAGCTAGTAGGTCTATAAAGGCGTTAATGGGTTAAAAAACATCCATCAGAGGAAGAAAACACAAAATAGAAAAAAAGAACTGGATGCAGCAGGATTTCTAATTTCTGGTTACCTCCTTACCTCATGGCATTATGGTCCTCTGAGGACACTGGCCTCCTTGATCACAGAATTCCAGTCGATTTAATCTTCTGCATGTCTATCCCCTCACTCCAATAACTCTCAAGCCTGCCTCCACATTATATAGCCATCGCATTCTTCTATCACAAGGATGTCCTGTTAGAGCATTCCTTGGGTATCTTCCTCCTTCCATCTGTTGCACATGCCCTAACCATCTTATTCTTCTCATTTTGACCGACGCTACCATGCTGCGTTCTTAATACAAAGGTCTTATTTCTTCGTTGGTTCTAATCCTCTATGTCTCTCCTTTCACCAGACCAAATATCTACCTCAGCAGTTCTCTTTCCCAGACATTCATTTATTCTCCATAGCCTCAGACAGTACCCATGACTCATTACTGTACATTAGGACCGGTTTGATCCTTGTTTAAAGAAACAATAAATACATCTCGATTATAGACTGTTATGCCTTTCAGCAATCTGTCTGCAAGCCTCTGTGAATTTACTAAGCTCCACCACAATCCTCTATTTGTAACAAGCTCTGAAATCTCTTATCTTTAAATCATTAGAAACTGAATCTAGCCATCATCTTCTAGGTCTCCCTCTTGTTCTCTTACTCTTCATGACAGAGTCCATTTTTCTTCTCCATTTGCTTCAGAAAACCCCACCAACAAAGCCAGTTTATGTGTACAGCTTCATCAATCGAGTTCACTACTCCAAATTTAACCTTTACCTCCTCATTCCGAGTACACTTCTGCCATTGTTCCCACCTGTTTGTACCAGCGATCATTCTTGCTACTTTCATGTCTGTTACTTCTAACTTATGAATGAGATAGCCTGCGTCCACAGAGCTTTCACTGCCATAAAGCAAAGTCTGTTCATAAACAGACGGTGTAAAGATAGTTTTTTCTGGGAGCAGACTTCTTTCTTACAGAATACTGTTGATCACAACTACAAACTCACTGCATTAGCTTTGCTGCACTTTCATTTAATCTCATTTACTATACTACCAACCTGCGAGAATATATATCACAAATACTTGAAAGGGTCTAGCTATTCCAGCTTTGTATCCCACCCTGACGTTTAACTCTCCTACGCTTCTTACCTACTGACATCGCTTTAGTTTCGGAAAGGTTTTCATATTATACTCATTGCACCTACTGTACTTTCAAGTTCCAAGATATTAGACTGCAAGCTTTCAGCACAATCTGCCATTAAGACTTAGTCGTCAGCATAGGCCAAACTGCTTACTACATTTCCACCTAACTGAATCCCTCCCTGCCACTTTATACTTTTTAGTAGATGATCCATGAGAACTATGAACAACAAAGGTGAAAGATTACAGCCTTGTCAAATCTCTGCAAGTACCTTGAACAAAAAGTTCAATTCTAACATCAATTCTCACCGCAGCCCATGGGACCATGAGGGCAGGCATACTAGTCGTCACATTTCTGGTCGACCAAGTCTGACTACCACAAGGGAGAATCGCCGTATTGTGCACCAAGCACATCGTAATCCCTTCACATCTGCGCCTGCCATCTGAAAACAAGTAATGGACTCCCTGCAACATTCTGTGTCATTCCGCACCAATGATCAGAGACTAGCAGCAGCAGCAGCAGCAGCAGCAGCAGCAACCGTCTCATGCGTAGGCTCCCATTAACACCACAACACAAACAGCTGCGTTTGGAGTGGTGCCTTGACCAGGAAGCCGGGACTGCTCATGAATGGCGTTGTATTGTGTTCAGCGATGAATCGCGGTTCTGCACTACTCCAGATGACCATAATCTGCGAGTATGGAGGTGACCTGGGAAGAGGTCCCATTCTTCCAATGTTTTGGAGAGGCACAGCAGTGTTACTCCTGGCATCATGGTGTGGGGAGCCATCGGGTACGACTTCAGATCACGAATGATAGTGATTGAGGGAACTCTGATGGCATAACGATATGTCACGGACGTACTGCATCCTCATGTATTCTCTCGTGCGACAGTATCGTGGTGGCATTTTTGAACAGGAAAATGCTCGTCCACACACGGCATGTGTCTCTATGAACTGTCTGCATGATGTCCTGCGGCCAGCAAGATCCCCAGATCTGTCCCTGATAGAACACGTGTGGGACCAGCTCAGACATCTACTCCATCCCAGTGCCAGCATCCAGAATACCAAGGCCCAGTTACAACAGTTGTGGGCTAGCTTGAGTCAGGAGAGGATACAACAGCTTTATGACACCAATCCCAACTGATTAAATGCATGCATCCAGGCCAGAGCAGGTGCGTCATACAGAAAAATGGGCTCGTACTGCCAAGTTCTTTGTAGATTTGACTCAATTTTGTAATCACTGAAATTACATCAATACCCTCTCAACATGTGAAGTTTCATTTTGTTTCCTCCTTCCCTTCTGTGTTGTGTTTTTTCATTTTTTTTTCAGGCAGTGTATTTTCTCCTTCCCCACTATTCATACTAGTTCTACTAGTTCTATTTACTTCCATCTTATCTCCTTACAGTGCTACTACCTCCATTATGTACCACCACCACTACTTCCTCCAATTTTCTGCTGGCTCCAGTTCGGAAGATACTTCTCACATTCCATTTCCCCAATTCCAAAATCTTTACCCCTTAATATGCACAGGCCATTGTATCTTTAAGACAGCCCAGCTCTCTCTGTGATTAGGTTTCTGAATATGATTTTTGTGGTGTGGGGGTAGCCCAACACCCATCCTGGAGGACCAGGGTATCCCATACAGTCTGGATAACCTTTGACCTTTCTGGCTTGGGAGGCCCTACCAATAGCTAAGCTACTGCTGGCATAACTCTCAGGATCAATTAACCATGCAAGCCCCACCACTACAAGGTAAGGATACCAATAGGGAGGCCTAAATTCTGGAATATTACATTTTGAAAATGACATTTTATAAACAATGGCCCCTTATCTGTACAAACAAATGGGATGCAATATACACTCGATCTGCTATCTAGTCTATCTTTTGTAACACAAAATGAAGATCAGTGAAATGATCTTCAATAAGTGAGTGCATAATAGCAGTCTGCGTTGCAAGGCAAGTCCTGTGTCCTGCCTGGTTACATTGCAGGATGGATTGTCCTGAAACAGCCTGCTATTTCATGGAGGCAGGATGGGACAGCCTCAGAGAGAGAGGGCTAGTGCAGAAAATAGGATGGGATAATTTATACAGGCTTGAGTGCAGGATACGACGGGATGTATGACCAGGACTGACGCTAGGCTGTGTGTTTATGGAAAGTATGGTGGTTTTGACAGCATAGAGGATACTCATGTCCACTGTGAAAGTACACATTTTCAAACAAACTGCAATTAAAACATTAAACATTATAAAGGGATGGACAGGATATTATACACTGAGTTGCACAAAAAATGCAACACTTCAATTTCTTTCAAAACTGAAATATATTTTTAATTTATGACACTTTTATGAATCTAATCCACTATCTTATGATAGAATATTGTGGTATGGTCCGATCTAAGTGTCTAATAATGAAAAGAAAAGACGATTATAAACAAATTGAACAGATTAAGCCAGGGATGCACATTTCAAGGAAATATTGAGTAAGGTCATAAAAGTAATGCACTTCTGTTTTGATGTTATACACTTCACAGACCTCAGAAACCATCTCAGGGACCTCTGTTTGCATCTTCAAAAACGTGTATTTCCACCTCCTGCACCAATGGCGGCATTCAACCTATCCTGATTAATGCGGTAATGTCATGTTGAGGAATCTTCTCCCATTCTTCCAGGAGGGTGTTCCGTAGGTCCTCTGGATAGTGGTGACGGGCTCTTCTCCCCAGCTGGTCCCAAACGTGCTCAGTAGATTGCAAATTAGGACTTAGAGCAGGCCTGGCTATAGCACGAATTCCCGTTTCATTCAAGAACTCCAACACAATTCTTGCAACATGTGGGCATGCATTGTCGTGCATTAGTGTAAAACCATCACCAATAAATGGAGCGAAAGGCATAACATGCTCCAGAAGGATTTCCTCCACCTAACGATTTGCGGTAAAGCTCCATTCTCCACGAAGACCAAATCCGTCCTTGCAGCTGTATTGATTCCTGCCCACACCATTACAGAACCATCCTGAAAAGGCATCCTGAATGAGAATGTGCAAGGGGAATATCTTCTCCAGACACTCTCTCCCTCTTTTGTCAGGTGATTGAGGCCAAATCGCGACAGCAGCACTTGATCCTATTGTTGTACTGTCCAGCCAAGATGTTCCCTTGAGAAATGCAGTCGAGCTGTTCAATGCTCTCAGGTGAGTTCCGGACCTGTAGCAGATCTTTTGGACTTAAGATTGGCTTCTTCCAGTCTTCTTCAAACGGTTCTCTCACTAACATTGACCCCTCAAACTTGGTGGAGACTATTTCATGCTTCAACGCCGGTGGTGTGACAGTTGCAGAGAACTTGAAGTTGTAAGAAGCAGTCATCACCACTGCTGGACTCTGCTTAATACCTTGTGATTTTACGCATTGGTGCCGACTACTGTGTCTATAAACATATATTGTTTAACTGTATCATCACTGAACATGTTTTTCTTTTTTCTTGACTTTCCCATTGTACCATGTTAAGTTTGTATCTTAGTGTTTGCAATTTAACTACCAATCAGGTGCCTGATTTGTACCTTGAGGAGGTGCTTTGACTGATGATGCCCTCAAAGAAGGGTAAAACATGTCTCAATAGGAAATAATAATAAATTCCTAAGTGTTTAAAAATTTATAATGTATTGAATAGGTGTGACAATAAACCCTTTAGCATCCTACATGCAATCATCTCTCTCCGATGTTGCTCTTCTCAGGCCTGATCCTGGTCTCCTTGCAAAACCTTCAGTTTCTCTGTACCTTCGTACGGTTCTGGAAATCGTGTAAGTGTAGCCCTGAACACTCCTGCAACGTAATGTACTAATACATGCGGCAACCATCTTCTACCAAAGCAACAACTTTCACAGTTTGTTCAGGGCGTAACGGCATGTTTACTCCAGAAAACTGATTAAGACAATCACAAAAAGATCCTACAAACATGTGTGATTGAAAGGGGAACAATTAAAGGTACAACAATAAGCACTACAAGAGTGGGAAAACATTATTATTATTTTCCAGGTTGCACGGGAAAAACAACTGAGGCTAGTGTAATAAACAATCAACACTTCATTGTTTGCTTGCAAAGCAACGCCAATAACGTACCCCTTCTTAAAAAATTAGTTGAAGTACTTCACTTTGCTTAAATACATAATAACACAATAATTACAGATCATTTATTGGGTGTTGCATTTTTTGTGTCACTCAGAGTACATGTATTCACTGCTAAAATCAATAAAGAAACACTTCAAGCCAAGTGACGTGAACAAGAAATGAACCCTTTCCCTTGATAAGTAGTGTGCAGTAGCACAGATCTCTCCTCACCTCGAAACAATACCCGATTGCCTGTAATCCTCTTCATCCATCCTGGTAAAAATATGCACAAAGGACAGCATCGGGGCGAGGGATGGGACGAGTGGTGTAGCAGCAGGCAAGATAGAAACGACAGCCTGTGCTTTACAACAGAATCAGAATCCCCATAGCACATGAAACATGCAGGAAGGGATGGGAAAATAGGATGGATTTTCAGAGCTCTAACGCATAACACCATCGAAAAAGTGCAAATTTATTGAAGGATTTGGAACTGCTTATGAGATCTTTGCAGCTCCATTGTTCATTGAGAAACAATGAGAAAAGAGAAAGAAGGAACCTTGCATATAGCCTTCCTTGACCTTAAGGTATCTGACTGCATTTCTCATTAACTGATTTGCATAGCCATGTTGTACCAACTTATTAATTAGTTCCAAATGCTCTACAAAAACACTTGTGGTCGAGCAAGATGCAAGTATGCAATACAGTTTTCGGAGACAATGAGATCCTGGAAATTTGTCTCACATGAGTTGTGTCAGTAAATCTACTGAAATGATGTAGCAAAATTTTACCACATTCAAATACCATCAGACTGAAAAGGGATCGAACAAGACAAACCCACTTTTATTCATACACAGTGCGCATTAAGAACTACAAGAAGATTGTAAATGTCACACCACAAAGAACAAAATTCTAATGAAATGTGCATTTAACATTTAGTCATCTAACAAGTGGATTTTTAATCAAGATGCTACTTTTAGTGTTCATGCTCATTTTCACATCATTCATCTACATTTCATTGTTTTAGCATTTTGAGAATGTAGTTTTGTCGATTTTTATATATTAACTAGCTGAAGATGGTTCCAATGAACTGAAACATGTCCTAGTAAAATGTAAAATAAATGTCCTCCCATTATTTAATACAATAGTGTAAAATCATTTCAAAGTCTAATGAATAGGTAGAACAATAATTATTCTCTCTAAGGAGTCCATGTAAGTCAATACGGAACTATAATGAAGTTTATTGTACGTAACACCATCACCCAGAAGGATTTTGGTGATGCCAAGGATGGGAAAGGGCTACGATTGGGAAGGTAGTAGCTGTGTCCCTAAATAAGGTAAAATTCCAGCATTTGCCTTGTGTGAAAATGGGAAACCATAGAAAATCATCTTCAGGGTTGTCAACAGTGGAATTTGAAACCACGCTCTCCTGAATACAAGCTCACAGCTATGAAACCCTAACCGCACAGCCTACTTGCTCGATCCATCAATTCTTCCTGAACTACAAGAAGAAGAAAAAGTATGTCCAGTATCACAATTTTGGTGTCTATAAATCACTTGTACCAGCACCCAATTTCTTCAAACTCAAAACTTTCCTATATTCTTTCCTGAAAGAGCTTCAAATATTGTTTTTGTAACTGGTTTCCAGTGGTAAGAAAAAGGAAAACTTAAATTACACTGCATTTTAACACCTTCACCACAAAACAAAACATCAGATGAACTGCATCAAATATAAACAAATGAACATTAGGTTGGGCAATGTGAAGACTATAATAAAGGATGTGGAGCAGGCATGGGAACCCCACCAGGGTCATTGGGAGACGTATGTTGCGGGTTTGTAGAAAAATCAATGGTGATCCCTTGATCAGCGATATTATTTTCCAAAATAAACATTACAAAATAAAATTCATCCATCCAAAATAGGTTATCATCTCAACATCAACAAGATTAAATGTAATTTACCAAGGATTATTCCTTTGAGTCAAAGAGGCTACGATACAGAGATACTTCAACATAATGGAACTTCCAGAATACAACAATTAAAGGCAATAAGAACCACATGATATTAAAAATACAACATTAAGTGAAAGTTAACAGCACTTTCAGATAATCGCACTACACAATGGAAACGGGGGAAATTAGAATTATAAAACTTGACGCAGAGTTACTGGAGGCAAACCCCGAGGGAAATACAATTAATCTAATAATTACACTGTTTACAAAACCAAAAGAAAAGGGGAATGCCTCCAAAATCAAACGGGCAGGGCCAGCTAAAAACTAAGGCATCTTAACTGAGTGGCGAGTCTGGGCGAGTAAACTCCTATGTGAAAATACAAGTAAACATTAAATATAAATTAAGATGGCAATGAAACCAACAGCGCTTACCCCAAGGCATGCCATCGTGGATGGGAGGATCCTCAAAATGAAAGACCACAAAATCTTGCCTCGCTCTCTTAAGAAGGCAAAGCTGGCCCCGGTGCAATCACCGAGTAACCAATCACACCACAGAAGCTTCCCTCTTGCCACCCAGATCCACCAATCAAAACCCCTTACAAAGCCGCGATGTTTTCACAAGATTCCAGAATATCACCTAACCCTAATCGCAAACTTTCCATCTTCCAAAATTAGTAAATACATACTTCTAGAATCAACAGGAGCAGACACACCCTGTTCTGAAAGTCCGTGTCACGAAAATTTCCAGAACATTACAAAATATCACTCAACAATAATAACCCTTTACAATTAAGTAGTTACATTTCCAAATTTAGATAGATAAAAGGAATACAAATAAAGTATTCTAAATTAATATTTTAAACCACATAGTAAACGTTTCTTTTAAAGAGACATATTCCTCAGGTCATATCCAAGATGATATTTTATACAACATAGTAATCGTTTCTTTGAAAGAGACTTATCCCACAGGTCACAGTTTTTCTTCAACACAGTGTCATTCTGTGCCAACTCTCTGTCTTTACTTTCCCAGCAGTTTCGAACAGAGTTTCTCCTTCAAATCGTGATTCTGATACTCTTTTCGTTACTTTCCACAAGTAAATTCTCTATAAATAAAAACTCTTGACCACATGCCTTAGCTCAAATAGCAGCAGAGGGACGAAATTTCACTGTGCATGTGGAGAATGGATTGACGAAACATTTGGCCTGCCAGCCTGCTTCTTCCACATACATCAGTTCCACCTATCCACCAACACTGCTGGAAAGTAGTAATAATGAAAATCCAACAACCCAGCAATCCTAACAATTAGCCAGCCACATTATACATACCAGTTTTACCTTTCAGTCTTCAACCATTCAGGCATGTTGTCCTGCATGAAGTTGTGGAGATGTGAATATTGCGCTGGTCAGTGGGATTTGCTAGTCTTTGCAGGCAATAGATGAGTGTTGTACCAGTTCACAAAACATGAAAATCATCTCCAGTGTTATGGCCATACTTTGTAAGCAGCACTTACTACCATAGCTAGTTATTGCCTATAATTTGAAAGTTGTCAGCCATTGACCATGGGGGTAGGAAAAAATCCACGGACATGAGAAAGGCTCGCCTAAATACCAGTAATATGTTAAATAGTGGAAAGTCCATCAAGCAGCCTTTGCACTAGCAGGATAAAAGTCAAGATGGAGGAGAAGAATATGAGGAAATTACAGCAACTAGCTTCTGGATGAACAGTGAGTGTTATTAAACCTCTTCGCTCAGCTTGTCAGTTCTAATGATATCGCCTACAACCAGCTTCCACTGAGCATTTTGTTAGCAATTCCTATCCCTCTTACATTTTAAACTGACAACTGAAACAACAAAATGCTCTGTTCTAAAGTGAAAAATGTAGTGCAGCATTTATTATAAATAATATCACTGTAAATGAGCTGCAAAGTAAAAGTCTTTTGAATAATCAGTAAGGTTACATGGTGCAAGAAGACAGCTGCTCATGTATGTCTACCACTTAGTCCCATTGCCTGATACAGGGTGGGTATGGGGTGAGATGAAATTATATGGCACGTTTTTACAGTCGAGTGTCCTTCCTGATGTCAACCTCAGTTGAGGCTCTAATGAAGATGAAATGAACAATGAGGAATGAAATTGGGTTAAGGAGGTGAAAGAAATCAGCTGAGCCGTATGAATAGGAACTGTCCCAGCATGTACCTGGAAGTCAAAATGGATAACCACATTATTATTATTATTATTATTTAGCGTATGGCTTTACAGATACAACACACAATGATTTTGAAGAACAAACTATATATTTCTATCCAGGTTATTTATATAGCTAACTGTCTCTGGAAGTGCATGAGCAAAGTCACTGATATCGCCACTGTACTTTCTTTTTGGACATTCGCTGATAATGTGCAGGATGGTCTGCTTAGAGGCACCACGGTCGCAGTTAGGCATAGGAATTCTTTTCCACTTGTAGTGGAATCTGCGCAGTTACCATGGCCCGATCGTATCCTGTTAAGGGTAGACAAGGTTTTCCAAGGAAGCTCAAATCCAGGTGGTAGTGATGATCCTATGTGTGGCAAAGTTGACCCAGGCCTAGTATCTTGTCTTCCCTGCCATTCCTTATTAACATTGATGTGGGTATTCTTCAGTTCTATTGCAATTCTTATTGATGGATTTCGGGACCTTAGATGATTCAGATGAACATTGGCGATGTCATCATGTATTGGTAATTGGGGATTATTTATTAATTCCTTAAATTTCCTGAGGAGAGCGTTTTTACGTCGAAGATCTGGTGGGGAGATATGGCTGGGAATAGGTAGACAATACGTGGGAGTAGACCTTATTGTGCCAGTGACGAGATGCATCGTGGTGTTGAGCTGCGTATCTATGAGGTTGGTGTGAGGGCTATTCAGCCAAACAGGAGCGCAGTACTCAGCAGCCGAGAACACAAGTCCCAAAGCGGTGCATCGGAGTAAAGTTGCTGTTGAACCCCAAGTTGTGCCACATAATTTTTGGATTACGTTGTTGCGAGTTCTTACTTTGGATTGGATGTTACGAAGGTGTTGTCTAAAGGAGTGTGTTCTATCTAAGGTAACTCCTAGGTATTTAGGCAATCTATTATGTCCCAATAAATGATTTCCAATGTACACCTGCAATTGTTTGTTCATCTAGCTGTTTAGATGGAAGCAGCATACTTCTGTTTTATTGGCATTAAGTGTAAGCCTCCACAATTTAAAGTACTGTACCAACACTTTTATGTCGTCCGTTAAGGTCATCTCGGATTTCTCGAATGTTGTATCTCAGTAGCAACAGCCCAATCATTGGCATATCCAAATTTTTTGAAAATGTGGCAGCATGCCTGAGATATATAGGCTAAACAAGATTGGAGCAAGAACAGAACTCTGAGGAAGTCCATTATTTAGTGATCTTTTGGTGCTCACAGTATTCCCCATATGTACTTGGAAAAGTCTTTGGCTTAGCAATTTTTTCACGAGCCGGGCAGTTGTCTTACATGGTATCACTTTCAGGAACTTGAAGAGTAGGCCATCCTTCCAGACTGTATCATAGGCTGCTGTCAGATCAATAAAAGCCACTGATGTCTTAAGCTTTCTCTGATAGCCTGCTTCTATGCAAGTTGTAAGAGACATTATTTGGTCTGTAGTGCCTCCGTTCGGTCTGAATCCTACCTGTTCCACTGGGATTTTCTCGAGGATCTCTGGGCTAATTCTATTGAGAAGGAGCCTTTCTAGTAATTTATATGTCACACTAGGCAGGGCGATAGGTCGATAGCTGGTTTATCGCTGGCTTTGCCTTTCTTCAAGATGGCTATGATCTTTGAATAGTTTTGGCAATTGCCCACTCTGTAGGATGTTTGTGAAGGTGGACAACCATACTCTAGCTCTATCCCCACAATGAGTGATAAATTCTGGGTGAATACCATCCACGCCTGGTGCTTTGCCTGGCTTGATATCAGCAATTGCAATAGTTATCTCATTCTCAGTAAAAGGTCTGGAGTACTCCGATATACCTGGGACACTGTCCTTCAGGATTTTCAGATTCTTCTTTATTTGTTTCGTGAATACTTTATCCCTGCTACTTTTGGATGTCATGACTATATGAGATGCAATTTTGTTTGGTTGAATTTCTGAATTCATTCGTGTAATGGATTTTCCATCCCCCAGCTTCCTGAGAAGGGACCAAGCTTCACGACTGGATTTTGTAAAGTCAAGAGATTCAACTTTTGAAAACCACTTCTGTCTTCTTGCAGAATCTAAGCTATGTAAAAGTTGATCTGCAACTTCGTGATCACCACTATCAATGTATTGTTGATAAAGATTATCTGTTTCCTCACTGCATCCAGGGATATACTCTCTACGAAAGCCCCTAGGGATGTGCTTTTTAGCTGTAGATATCACAGCTCCCACGAATCTCTCATATCCTGTACTTGTTGGTGGTATCTTTCATAAAACATTGTCAAGGTCCTCTGTAAAGGCAGATCAGTTAGCTTTACTGAAGTTCCAGCGTGGTCGTGGGGTACTGTGAGCACTTCCCGGATGATTGGTAAGGATTTATCGTCTTTATTTCTAGACACAAAGCATAGGTCAGGGCAATACTCTAATCTCCATGCTGCAGATCTGAAAGTACCTCGATCCTTGGCATCAAAAACATGGAAAAGGTCATTAATTTCAACCCAACCCATTAGCGCCTCTCCATTGTCGTCGTTGGTTCTATAATTCCACTCCTGATGATGGCTGTTGAAGTCTCCTACATAGACAGCTAGGTGTGGATGCACATCTAAAACTTGACTAGGCCATTTGACATTGGGTTGTTTATAGATATTTAAGACTAGAGTCTCACCTATTCGAGTAACAACCGTGTGAATATCCTCGCTTGTACTGGAAGAGACAAGGTAGGCATTATCTACAGTGGAGCGTACATAGGTGGTATTACCATACGCTTGATGATAGGTAGCTCCCAGATCATCATAACGTGGAATCTTTCCTCTTGTTCTCAACTGCTGATCATCTGCAGCATGAGTTTCTTGGATAACTACTAAGTCAACTTCATAAGAAAGTAGCAGTTTAGACAGCGCTTCACTCTTGGATCAGCTAATGCCTTCTATATTAAGTTGGCATATACGGACAGTAGGTCCCAGTCTAGTAGTAGTAGTAGTAGTAGTAGTAGTAGTAGTAGTAGTAGTAGTAGTAGTAGCAGCAGCAGCAGCAGCAGCAGCAGCAGTTTGGTCCTGAAAAGGACATTTGGATAGTGAAGCCATGTTTATTAATGTTGTATCTTGACCAGGAGAGAAATATGTCTGATCGCCTGTTCGCTGTCGCTCGCTTAGCACTACCCGGGGATCACGTGTAGGGTACTTTAAGGTTAAACCTATGGACGTGAGCAACAATGGGTAACCACAGAAAACAATTCTCAAGACAGCCAACAGTGGGGTTCAAACCCACTTGCCTCCCAAATGCAAAGCCTGGCTCCGTAGCCTTAGTGTGTTAACACGCGTGGCCAAACCTGCCCATGAAAGGGCTAAATAATATGTCAGTAGTAACATTGTTTTGCAAATTATTTAATAGCCCATTTGGATAGGCAAAGGATTATTTAGTTAAACATGTAAAGTTCAAAAAATCTGTGGTCAAACCATGTGAGTATTTTACTTCTGGTCCTTCTTAATGAAAATAAGCTTCTGTTGTGGATAGATTAGACCACTTTATATGACTGCTTGTCAAAAAGAACAGTTAACATACCTGCCAACTTTCAGAAATCAAAAATAGGAAGATTTTTTAATTCTTGGATTTCATCAAGTGTATTGCGCCATGGTCTCGGTAAAAAGAGGACAAGATAAAAGGCATACATATCTACAGTTACAATCCGAATTAACCATTACATTTAAAATCATAAACTAAGAAAACAAAAATGATAGCAAGAAAACGTACCTAATAATCATTCTCATTTATGACACATACATACAAATAGTAACATTTAGACAAATAAGTCAAGAACTGACTACAACTTACCAAATGGTGAAGAATATACACATGTAGGTGATAGAGACTGCTGTGTTTACTTGTTTAGCATTGAACTGGCAGCTAACTTTGCCCTCTTCAACAATGCACTGTCATACTGATGCTCATAACACTTTCCACTTAGACTTGATTTGACCACCAATAGTTTACTGAAATTTTCGTCATTCAGAGATAATCGGAATTGTGTCCTTGTCTTTTTTACCTGGCTAAACAATCTTTCACACTCGGCATTGCTGTGTGGAATTGTCAATATTGAGAACATTACTTTTGCGATTCTATCATATTTGAAACACCCAACTGCACCTTGTATATCCCCTATAGCAGACCAAGAACAATCTACTCTTTCTTCTTACCCAACAGACAATGGTAAATCCTCCACTTGGAGAGCACAAAACTGGCACTGTAATGCATCAATTGCTTCTTGGTCATCTTCACCCCACTGGCAATATAACAGGAAACTTTGAAACAAAATACTTTATGACATTGAAGGAAAAAGTCTGCAAAGAATTTATCTGAGCTACTTGAGCATTAACAAAAACATCACTATTCAAATTAAATTTATGAATAATATAATCACAAACTGCAATAAAATAGTTCCTGGCATCCAAATAAAAGTTTTTCTTCTCCTCTGGTGCCAGATTTTCTACAAGATGAGATGTTGAACAGCCAATTACTAAATCATCATCAGCTTTCTAATTCTCTCTCATGTGATAGACCACTTCTAAAACTGTAGGATATTTTTTTATAACCACTGGCTTAACAAACCTACACAGAATGTCCTTCAACATATCCGTCAGCATTGATCTTATGACATGAATGTGAGGTGCTTGCGACTGAAGAACTTTATTACTTTTCTCAAATGTAGGGATGATAAATGCCAGAAATGAGCAAAATGCTTTATTAAAGTTTGAAGACAGAAAAAGAAATAGTTTCTGCTCTCGTGAAATACTGGCAGTGCAACTAGATTCCTTTATTTTCTTCACAGATGGAGATGAACTACTCTTCGCCTTCCTTTTTCCAGAAATAACAGAAGCTTGGTCTTGTACTCTACTGACACAAGGACCCCGTTCCATTTTTGTATTTTCATGTGCCTTTAGCTTGGGAATTTGGAAATACTTCAGAGATGTGTCTGTGCCATTGGACCACTTTACCTCATCCTTAAAAAAACTCTCAAGTGGCTCCCACTCTGAAATCAATCTTTCCAAACATTTCCCCAAGGATAACCAGCATGTACACACATGCTTTAATATTTTTCTAACATCAGTTTGGTACAAAGCTTGATACATTTTGAGATGATCTTTTCTCTTCGAGCTTTTGTCTAAATAATAATAAATATCAATTAGCATCTCATCAATTTTGAGAGGAAGGGAGTCTGCACCCTTCATGGCAGCCAAATTAATCAAATGACATGGGCATCCCATAATAATAATGTTTTCCCACTGCTCTCTTAGTTTAGCAGCAACACAGTTTTTTCTTCCCATCATAACAGGAGCATTATCTGCGCTAAAAGCTATACAGTTTGCCAACGGAATGTCATATCTTTTCAGAACATCCAGGAGCAAATTAGCAATATTAATACCAGTAGAATTGCCTTCCAAATTTTCCATGGATAGCAAACGATTTTCAATCTTTTTCAATTCTTTGTTGAAAAACGAGACGATAGGATAGAGCTTACTATCTTTATCATTGCTACCATCAGTTGAAATCGCAAAAGGTTCAGTCTTTAAAGTTTGAATCACCTTACTATCTGCATCACGGGCCATTTCATTAATTATGGCAGATGTTTTTGTTCTAGCACACTCATATTTCTTCGCAATGTCTGAATCTGAGAACATCTTTTTGAACAATGGCCCTGTGTGATCAGAACAAGACAAATGCAAGGTTACGTTCGACAATGAACGCCGTGAACAAACATTCTGCTCAAGTGAGTGCATCATCTTCCTTCCCACCTACAAAAAAATTACTTAATCTTTTGTTCCTCTCGAGACAGCTAGCACTATCTTTGTGTTTCTGTGTGACACTGTGAGCTACAATATCTGTTTTCCCTCCATGCGAGATATTAATATCACACCGACACACGGAACAAAATGCATAATAGTTTCCTTTGTTAGACTGTAAAATGAACGGAAATTCAGTTTTATAGGTATCCCTGAACACTTGGAGATAACGTTTGTTATGTTTTGTAGTCATCATGTGAAGAGAAAATACCACAAACTGTCACAGACACAACTCTCTGAAATACATTGAAGTCATTAAAATTATGAACTCTGATCAACACAAAAGCACTAAAATACGCGAAACTACCACATACAAAACAGATCAATATGTCTCGTACATTATTAACATATGACTTTGACAGGGGGAAAAGCACAGAACGGCAAGAAAAAACACCTGGTCTAAAACTCCAACGAAAATACACACAGAAACGAGCGCGCGAACCACACAATAACAAACTCACTCTTTCGTCCCGATCAACGGAGTCCCTAGCGGTTGCTAGTGCGTATGACCTTCTCTGACTCGTAGGACGATTGCCGTCCCGAATTCCCACCTGAACAGCACACACGCTGCTGTAGTGAGCGGGAAATATGACACACGAAGCGACGGATGATCCGCCCGCCAAATAAAGCATCAAATACCGGTAAATATGCTTAAAAATGAAGTTGCATAAATTACACAAGCACATAAGAATCCGTCCTAGGGGAAGAGTACTGACCGTACTGAAGGTTATATTGGTCAAAAATAGGAAGAAATAAAAATAAATCGGAAAACCGGAAGACGAGTTAAAAATCGGAAAGTTTCTGGGTAAATCGGAAGGGTTGGCAGGTATGAGTTAAGGTGTTTACAAAGGGAAATATCACACTAAAAAGGTCTCGAAAATCTACAATAATGAGGGTAGATCATCAAGTTTTCGAATGGAGATCAGCCATGTTGTGGATCTTTGTAAGAAATATGTGCCAGGTAAGAATTTTAAATGAACTACATTCTTCGTTGTAATGATATCTAAGAAAAAATTGTTATTATTAACCTTGTACATAAGAGGTGAGTGGTGAACTCTTGTAATACTTCAAATATATAGTGACAATGAGGGCCAAGGGTGCGGAGACAGTTGAGCGGCAACAAGTTGGGCAGGGCCAGCGGCAAGCAAAATGATAGCCATAGCGAACTGTTGAGGCACACAGTAAGGAAGATGGCCAAACTCCTGCGAAAATGCTGGAAGAAGACCACAATGTAATAGAAGGTGTCAGGGAAAAATGCGAGATACTATATCGAAAATCTTTCACTGGCCCATATAAAGAGCTAACCTGGGAATAATACCAATATAATGGTCCGTTATTGGACATCATAAATTTTCCAGCTAACTCATTCTTGGTTGCCTGCGTTTCACCCTCGTGTGCTAAGTTGGGCTCGTCAGTTGGGACTTAGCACACCTCCAAGATGCAAGGCTAGTGCATACCGTGGAGGCCACTGCATAGGCTACTTGAAGCCACCAGCAGTGCCAATGCACTATGAAAGCCATGTCTTATTTCCAAAAATTGATGCCTGCCTGGCCATCAGATGATATAGATGTTGATTCCCATAGGGAACTTAAAATATCAAGCCAGCTTTTGCCCTTTTGCTCCACGGGAGGTTTCTGTCCTCGCTGACCTGGCCTTAGGACACCTGCGTTATTCTTTGACAGATGTACCGCCCCAGTCAAACTCCCCACCTGGCAGTGTCCTCGAATCGGATCACGCGAGGGAGTAAATTTACTCATTCACGACAAATATTTGAAGTTCCCTATGGGAATCAACATCTATATCATAAGGAGGGAATGGCAATCAGTCTGGAGTCGCAAGGGAGTGCGAGTCAATTACGAGACGGTCAGTGATTCAGGGGCAAATCATTCGGGTGAGTGTAAGCAATGAGTAAGTCAATCAATGTCGTCAAGGCAATGTGAAATTCAGCGAGGCGTGAAGAGTTGAGTTCTTGGGCTTAATGTTGTGGTGTGAACTGCTCTGGGAACATAACGGACAGCTGTGTTTCTGGCCAATGTTCAGCACCAAGTTGTTGGTCAAATACTCTACTCTATTACTACAAGAGAGACCTCAGTAAGACAGCCAGATACCTCAAGTGAGTATTGGGATGATGCAATATCCATGGGGAAATTTTTCCAAGAGATGAAGATTGAATAAATGTGACTAATGAACTGCTAAGTAATTGCCCAATAATATTAGATGAATTCAACAATGCCATTTTGCCTACTGCTGATGAGTATTTTGTACCTGTTTACTTGCTTGTTTTAGACAGAATTCTTCGACTGATACACTCCGAGTACACATACAGTTTACACAGTATTATCATCTTAAAGGGAGAGTCTGGAAATACCTCATGTAAGTATTTTCAGGAAATATCTTAAAAATAATGGAAAAAAGTATTTGTAAAACCTAGTGGAGATATAATTTTAACCCCTTAAGTGGCTATGACGTCTTCAGACATTTTCGTGCTGGGCTTCTACAGTGGGTATGATGGCATTAGTCGATCGTAAAATTTAATTGCGTATATATCTTGAACGTGACTAATGTTGACTAATTATATTTTAGACTCAAACAAAATAGTTCGTCGGAAGTATCCATGGGCTAATCAACTCCGTTGGACACTCTCTATGCAGACGGAGTGCCTAGTGCATGAAAACAACAGTTGATATTAGATTCAAAATGAACCATGTTGAAAAAGTTAAAATAATGGCTTGAAATAGGGCGGGCGGTTGAAATGTCGTTAAATCTTCCCAATTGATTGGAGTTTTTAAATTTTTCCGTGTGCTTATGTTGTTGAAGTATGGGATTTCAGTTTTTATTGGTTGAATGGGCGACAGTTGAAAACGTTGTGTGATTTAATTAATGTTGAGCTGTCTTATGTATGTGAAAATCTGAAAGGAAGGAATAAGTCCTTAATTAGTTGAGTGAAATGACGGGAAAAGAGAAAGAATTAATGCGTTAAAGAATTGGGACTGTGAAGTTAAAACTTACCTTAAGTGTTGTTGGGTTGTTACCTTATTGCTAAGAGGTTTGTAAAGCACTGGTTGTCACTAACGTCTTGCTCCTCGTATTGTACGTGTGATGTCTTGGTAGAGGGGAGTGGGCCTGTGATTGGCGCATGGGAAGGAGTTGTGTGTATTGGAGGGAGAACAGGGGCGTGATAAGTTGAACGGCTTAGTGGGGGTGCTTGAAGAGGTTGTTTTGAGGACGTCAACTAGTCTTTTGTCTTTCAAATTTAACTTATTGAACGAAATTAATTGTTCATAAAGAGGGCTTCGGTTGTCTATTGGATCATTTAAGTTTTTATTACTGTTGTATTTTTGGTCCAAGAAAATGTACAAATTTTTGAACTCGGTCATGAGTCTGCCTTTATCTAGTCTTTTTAAAATTTGGAGATCTTGTTCGATTGTGGTGAAACTGTGTGCTGTGTCCTTAATATGGATGCTCATTGCTGAGTGTTTGTTGTGTTTCTGGGCATTAAAATGTTCTGCATATCTAGTTGTGAAGCTTCTTCCGGTTTGACTGATGTGCGAACTATTGCACTCAGTGCATTTCAGTCTGTAAATGCCGGAACCCAAAATTTATTGTTGTCCGAGTTCATCTTGTTGTGGCTGAAGAATAACTTTTGATTAGAATTTTGGGTCTTAAAGGCTATCTTAAGATCATGTTTCCTTAAAGGGGTAGCGATTTGATGTATGATGGGATTAGTATAGGTAAAGGTTGCGTACTTTGATTTGTTTTTTTCCCTTGGGGAGAGGTTCGTGGTCAATTTCAATTTATTGATTATTTCATGTATGATTGAGGGATTGTATCCACTGAAACTAGCTATTTCTTTTATGGTATTTATTTCTTTTTTCAAGTTGGCGGTTGACATGGGAATTTTTAGCGCTCTGAACATTAAACTGTAAAATGAAGCTTGTTTGTGTGACTGTGGGTGAAGAGAATTTTGTTTTATGATTGTAGGAGTGAACGAAGGTTTTCTGTAAATTTGGAAATCGAAATTGTTTAAGGTCCTGGTAATTGTAATGTCGAGAAAATTGATTAAATTATTGTTCTCGTCCTCTTTGGTGAATGTGATGCAATTGTCTAGGCTATTTAAGTAGGATATTATGTCTTCACTATTGTTGCAACTTTTATCTATTATTGCTAATGTGTCATCGACATAGCATAGCCAAAGACACAATCCATTAATGCTATTTGTTATTTTACTATTTTCGAGATTATCCATGTAAATTTCGGCGAGTATTCCCAGGGTGGGATCTCCCATGGCTAGACCTTGTTTGTGTATCTTGTTGAAAGTGAAATAATTATTATGAAGAACGAAATTTAGCAATTTTTAGCATTCTACTATTTCCAATAGTCTTAAGGTGCTGTGTTTGGAAAGATTATTTCGTATGATTTCTATAGTTTCCTTAGCAGGAATGTTCAAGTACATGTTGGTAATGTCGAAAGCACACATTATGTGGTTAGGTCGTAAATTAAACTTATTTAAGGTTTTGCATAGTTCTATTGAGTTTTTTATAGGGTGTTTGTTGTGGAACGTTAAAATGTTTCTTGAGAAATTTCTGAAGGAATTGTGAAGTTTTGTACGTTGGACTTATTTCGCCTATTTATGATGGGTCGAATGGGAACGACCTTTTCATGTATTTTTGGCAATGATCTAACGGTGGGTAATTTGGCATTCATGTTGATGAGTTTTTGATATTCGCGTTCATTAAATAAGAAAGGTGAGATTTTTAGGAGTGTTTTTAGACTACGCTGAGTTTTTAAGGTAGGATCTTTAGAGATTATTGAGTAAGAATTGTTGGAAAAGAAATCCTCCGTTTTTTGAATGTAGTCATGTTTATTTATTAGGACTACAGTATTGCCTTTATCGGCTTTTGTTACTATAACATCATTGGTGTCTACCTTTTTTCTTAATTCGTGGGTTTGCTTTAGAGAGGTGAAATTATTGATGTTAGAAACTTCTTTTACAAGAGTGGGTAATTTCTTTTTTGTCGTTCTGTTTGTCAAAGGGAATTTGTTTCTTTATGTTTGATTCGGCTTCCGCTATTGTGGTAATTATGTCCTCAGCTTTATGAGGACAAGGTCAATTATATTTCAGGCCTTGGTCAAATAAATGTATTTCATTGTCCGAAAATGTGGTGTTGGATAAGTTGATCGTGGTTGGAGTGTTGTTCCATGAGGAGATGGGAGTTTCTCTGTTTCTATTTTGGTTTAAGAATTTAGCTTTCTCTTCCATTAGGCATGTTAACTTGCGGTTTAACACGTTGGCTGCCAAGGCGGTACATTGTACGCTGAGCGAGTGTCTCATGAGACCACGGCGGTACAAAGTACCGCTGACAGGTGTTGCTAAATGACTTTCCCTGCTGGGCCGGTAGACCGCTGAGCTGTTAAATTCGCTATGCTAGCGTACCACTATGGCCTCGGAGCAAATCCAGGCGTGCTTGGTTTCCAAAATATAGTCTTTATTTTTTATTAATACAACCTCCTTTTATTGGCAATATGTGAGTATTTGTCCAATCAGTTTAACCATATGCTTAGCTGTGCCGGGTTAGCTAACTGGCAAGCTCAAGATTTTAGAGATTGGGTTTGAATCCTACTGTCGGGACACCTGATTATGGTTTTCTGTGACTTTCTATTTTCACCCCAAGCTTATGCTTACCTAATCAATAGGCCACACTGATTCCTTCCAAATTTTTGCACCCATACCTGAACTAATTTCTTCGCATATCGCAATGAATATAGCGTAAACATGAGCTTACTTGCATTTTCTAAATTGACAACATAGCAACATTTTACATTACAATTGAGCATTTGGCAAGGAGTAAATACGAAATGAATATATTTCAAATTTAATTTGGTGAAGAGTTTTTTGTGTTGCAAAATGTAATAGATCAGTTTGACATATACACTACTTACCAGAATTCTCATACTGAAGAGTTAGCATCATTATCTTCCGAGTTCGAGAAGAAAACGGTTTCATTTTTATAACTAACTTCTCCGTTCACTGGTAAAATAACGTAGAAATATCTCGCAAGTATTTTACACACACCCTACTGTAAAACAGTGAGTGCCTTGCGATTGTAGTCTTAAGCGCTAATAAACAAATCATGGCACGCTGTGTTATCTATGTGCACTATCAAGAAATGCAAGCTTCTAGTACAGCTAGACTGTACCGTTCTGGCCGTCTAGGCTAAACCATGCAGTGAACTTTCCTGTGGGGCCACGACGGTATCTCGGGGTGCTGGGAATATTTATTGTATTTCGTAAGTACATTGAACACTTAAGTGAAATATCACTTCGATTTTTGCTGTACTGCTTATTTACTACATGCATGAAAGAAAAAATGCTTTGGCCACCGGGACATTTCTTGCTATGTGTCCTGGCAGTCAACGTGTTAAGGTTTTTTGCTTTTTGTCCAATATATTCTGTAATTTGTGTGCGATATGTCTTTGGTATGAATTCCATTCAAGAGGTGATATTGAATCAGCAGTGATCAAATGTTCCCGGTAAAGTTACAGGTTCAATAGGGATTTTTTTCTATACATTAGTTTTGTTTCATTTCATTTCTGAGCCAGATGGTCTTGATTTTGTTTTGGATGTCTTTAGATTTGTGTTTTGGAATGTTTTTCCTGTCCGAAAATGTGGTGTTGGATAAGTTGATCGTGGTTGGAGTGTTGTTCCATGAGGAGATGGGAGTTTCTCTGTTTCTATTTTGGTTTAAGGATTTAGCTTTCTCTTCCATTAGGCATGTTAACTTGCGGTTCAACACGTTGGTTGCCAAGGCGGTACATTGTACGCTGAGCGAGTGTCTCATGAGGCCACGGCGGTACAAAGTACCGCTGACAGGTGTTGCTAAATGACTTTCCCCGCTGGGCCGGTAGACTGCTGAGCTGTTAAATTTTAAAAACTTGGGTACCAGACCTAGTCTTAAACATTTCTTTAAAAATAGAATATGTTTTGAAATTTTACTGATTTTGAGGTTTTGATACCTATTTTTATTTTTATTAGCCTCGTTGGCCTTATTACAAGTAATGAAAATAATTTTCTCTGTATTGAAAGAGTCTTAATTTATCATAATATAAGAAATTTATTTTAACTCAACCTATTCAATACAGTACATGATGTTAACATTAGTTAAACATCGTTAAAAATAGTTGAGACATGTTTCGCCCATTCTGTGGGGCATCATCAGTCAAATCAAATACCTCAAAATTCTACCAGACGTCTGGTTGGCAATTATAAAAATATGTTGCACGAGTGAATACATTAAAAAACATTTACAAAATCTTATCATTAACAAAATACTGTAACTAATTGATTATAAAATGTTACACTAGTGAACACGTTGGTGAATTTTCACTCAAAACAAGTCCGTCATATGTACAGTATTGACATGCTAACCTACATAAATAGCCTAGACAACTGCATCAAGTTCACCAAAGAGGACGAGAACAATAATTTAATCAATTTTCTCGACATTACAATTACCAGGACCTTAAAAAATTTCGATTTCCAAATTTACAGAAAAACTTTGTTCACTCCTACAACCATAAAACAAAATTTTCTTCACCCACAGTCACACAAACAAGCCTCATTTTACAGTTTAGTGTACAGAGCGCTAAAAATTCCCATGTCAACCGCCAACTTGAAAAAAGAAATAAATACCATAAGTTTCAATGGATACAATCCCCCAATCATACATAAAATAATCAATAAAGTGAAATTGAAATTGACCACAAACCTCTCCCCAAGGGAAAAAACAAATCAAAGTACGCAACCTTTACCTATACTAATCCCATCATACATCAAATCGCTACCCCTTTAAGGAAACATGTTCTTAAGATAGCCTTTAAGAATCAAAATTCTAATCAAAAGTTATTCTTCACAACAAGATAAACTCGGACAACAATAAATTTTAGGTTCCAGCATTTACAGACTGAAATGCGCTGAGTGCAATAGTTCGTACATCGGTCAAACAGGAAGAAGCTTCACAACTAGATATGCAGAACATTTTAATGCCCAGAAACACAAACACTCAGCAATGAGCATCCATATGAAGGACACAGGACACAGCACACAGTTTCACCACAATCGAACAATATCTCCAAATTTTAAAAAGACTAGATAAAGGCAGACTCATGACAGAGTTCAAAAATTTGTACATTTTCTTGGACCAAAAATACAACAGTAATAAAAACTTAAATGATCCAATAGACAACCGAAGCCCTCTTTATGAACAATTAATTTCGTTCAATAAGTTAAATTTGAAAGACAAAAGACTAGTTGACGTCCTCAAAACAACCTCTTCAAGCACCCCCACTAAGCCGTTCAACTTATCACGCCCCTGTTCTCCCTCCAATACACACAACTCCTTCCCATGCGCCAATCACAGGCCCACTCCCCTCTACCAAGACATCACACGTACAATACGAGGAGCAAGACGTTAGTGACAACCAGTGCTTTACAAACCTCTTAGCAATAAGGTAACAACCCAACAACACTTAAGGTAAGTTTTAACTTCACAGTCTCAATTCTTTAACGCATTAATTCTTTCTCTTTTCCCGTCATTTCACTCAACTAATTAAGGACTTATTCCTTCCTTTCAGATTTTCACATACGTAAGACAGCTCAACATTAATTAAATCACACAACGTTTTCAACTGTCGCCCATTCAACCAATAAAAACTGTATCCCATACTTCAACAACATAAACACACGGAAAAATTTAAAAACACCAGTCAATTGGGAAGATTTAACGACATCTCAACCGCACGCCCTATTACAAGCCATTATTTTAACTTTTTCAACATGGTTCATTTTGAATCTAATATCAACTGTTGATTACATGCACTAGGCACTCCGTCTTCATAGAGAGTGTCCAACGGAGTTGATTAGCCCATGGATACTTCCGACGAACTATTTTGTTTGAGTCTAAAATATAATTAGTCAACATAGACATCCAAGTTGAATTACGACGTAATGTAACATTTTTACATGAGCTGGTTATAAATCACATACAAAATTGCACATCTTGAAGCCTTTTCTGATTAGACTGCACCAGGACCGCAATATTGAGGTCCAATTTTTATTTTATTGAAATTAATACAAATTTGGAATGCTTTTCCATATTATAATACAATGTAAAATACACGTACAGTAAATTGTAATTATATATATTCTGCATTCATTCTCAATATTTGTATATAAATTTTAAACAGTCTTCGAACTTAGCATCAAATAAGACTTTAACTACCACTATTGTCAATACTGTACATATGACGGCCTTGTCTTGAGTGAAAATTCACCAACGTGTTCACTAGTGTAACATTTTTTAATCAATTTGATATTTTGTTAATGATAAGATTTTGTAAATGTTTTTTTAATGTATTCACTCATGCAATATATTTATATAATTTCCAACCAGACGTCTGGTAGAATTTTGAGGTATTTGATATGACTGATGATGCCCCACAGAAGGGGCGAAACATGTCTCAACTATTTTTAACGATGTTTAACTAATATGTTAAAATCTTGTACTGCATTGAATAGGTTGAGTTAAAATAAATTTCTTATATTATTATAAATTAAGAATCTTTCAATACGGAGAAAATGACTTTCATTATTTGTAATGGCTCACTTAATTGCGAATGGTGCCCGATGAACAAGGTTTGCTTTTGCAGGTGTAAATTAGTGACATGCACAATGTCGCAGAATACTTCAGCGCATGCGTAGGTGATGATATTTTCCAGTTACCAGCTGAACAGGCTAACTTGTAAGCTAGCCAATTTTTAGCTGCTAACCCTAACCTAAAACTACGATCCCGAGCAAGAAGATGGAAAGACACTAATGCTGCTGAAATGAAAACTCTCCTTGGACTTCTCCTCCTATAGGGTGTCATTCACAAACCAGAAAATGGTCTCTACTGAACAAAAAAGGAAAGTATAGCTACCCCCTATTTTTCCAAAACTATGTCCAAAAAAAGATTACACCTGCTTTTGAAATTCCTTCACTTTAGAGATTCCAAGTTTGATCCGCAGATCCACAATAGGAAACTGTACAAAATATAGCCAATCCTTGACCATCTCCTAAACAAATTTTCCTCCATCTATACTCCTGAACAAATGTTTGTGTTGATGAACCCCTATCCTCTGGAGAGGAAACTAAGCTGGGTACAGCTCATACCCTCAAAACGCAGCAGATTTTACAGAAACTCTACAAATTATGAGAGTGTAATTCTGGATATGTTTGAAAATTTGCTGTATATACTGGTGAGGATACTCTATATCATCAGAACCATCCAGGAGAGAATACAACTGCAAGAATAGTTCTTGAATTCAGCGATGAGTTACTAGACAAGGGATATTGTTTGTGCCTTGATAATTGGTATAAGAGCCCGACACTGGTCGATAATCTTTGTGAAAATTGATGTTGTAGGACCATGAGGACTAATAGAAAGGAGTTTCTAGACTTTGTGAAGAAGGCAAAATTACAGAAGGGCAAAAACGTTTCAGGTTATCGAAAGAAACAGATAATAATGAAGTGGAAAGATAAGCTTGATGTCACTCTTGTAACCACTTTCCATGATGGTTCCATGGAGAAAATGAACTCGAGAAAGGGAGTTATTGAGAAACCAGTGGTAGCCCTGGACTATAATAACATGGGAGAGGTGGATAAGAATGACAGTCAACTTCACAGTTATAAAAGTGCTGGGGAACGTCTCAAGTATTACCAAAAGATGTTCTGATACTTGATTGATATGGTTTGCCTAAATGCCTACGTCCTCTACGAGAAACAAGGTGGGAAACTTCAGAGACTCGATTTCCAATTGACACTCGGTGAGATATTGTCGTCGTCTGGCGGGTGGTGCAGCCAACAATGTGTCGACCTCCTAAATCAAGGTCACCTCGTATCCTCAGCCGCTGCTTCCCATAAGATATTCCCAGCACAGTGTCAAGAAAAAAAAGTCTCCGAAGGTGTGTTGTGTGTTGGTCACAAGGGAGTAGGAAGGAAAAATCATACTGTTGTCCTGACTGTGAAAAGGGTTTGTGTGTAACACCTTGTTTCTGCCTATATCACACAGATAATCTACAAAACCTATAATCATCCAGATTCAGAACAATGTACATAATGTTAGTAACCCATATGGATTCATAACAATGTACATAATGTTAGTATCCCATTATTGAAGAATAATAATTACAATCGTATTAGATTAAACTAATTGTGCACACATTTATGAAGGAAACTAACTGATGTACTCGCGCTTCGCTACAGAATTCTACATTGTACACAGAATTCTAGGTTAGGTAGTGTACACGTTGTGAGCAAGAATGTATTAAATTGCATAGCTCTTTACGTTACCCTGGAAACGTGACAGAGACATCACCAAACGTCTTTCCTCATATGAAGACTAAGTTAGGGAATTTTCATTGTAATGGTAGGCCCCCTTGCCTACCATCAGTCACAATCAGGTTGGGGAATTGCATTATAATGGCAGACACTCACTCTCCACCTACCTTTTTACATCCTCAGAAAGACTGTCTTAGTGGTTTTACCAACTGAAATGCACATGTGGCATTACAATGACATCAGTAGGAATGGCGCGAGTAAAAGCAACAATTTCACATGAAATACTCGATCAAATGATACACCACACATTTTCTCACTTTTAATGAGTACTATGCTGATCTAACAGTCCAAAGTTCCAGAGCTGGAATGACCAGGCCGCAGACAGCCGTGATCCGTGAACACTCTTAGTCTTTTTTTGGAGGGGGAGTTGAATAGTGGAGAGTCCCAGGGCAAAATTATTCCCTTTTACTAATCTGTTTCCTAGGAGTACCCGATGAGTCGGAAAATCTCAATTCACTACACTGGCGGCAGAAAATCTATCTAACTTGGAGGCAAATTTACAGTCACCAACATCTTAAAAAAGCACGGTGTAAAAGTAGTTTTTGAAGCCAATAATAGGAATGTAGAAGGCTTGCACAATACAGGAATACAGGATTAATTGAAACAGTTATATTTCTTCTTACATTGGACAGACTGGAAGGAGCTTTAATATAAGATACTTAGAACACGTTAATGCCCTGAAAAGTACAATAGGATGTCGGCTGTCGGACAGTGTATGCTTTGCTATAAACACAATTTCACAGACATAAAACAAGATATGGAACTTTCTCAAAATCACGAGGATGGTTGCCTAGTTGTACTTCCTCTTAAAACAATCACCACCCCCACCATCTCTCAAAATCATCAACAAAGGACCCATCCTTAACGTTATAGATAGAAAAAGAATTGTTGTTTTGTTTAACTTTCTTCAAAGTGGTTGAGGGGAGATATTTATATTTATAGATTATTCTTTCAATAAAGAAACTGCTGTATCCATTAGATTTAGCAATATTACGAGTAGTGTTCAACAACTCATTTCTTAGGTCTCTTTCTGACATTGAAAAATTGAAGGTTCGGTACACCATGCTGTTGTATGCTACTAGTATTTAATTTGAGAATATAAAGAATCTTGACGGACTGTAATGACTGTTTGGGTAAGTTTTCTGAAAAACTTATAACTTAAGGAGCCTGGGTGCCAGATAATAGTTAAGTCTAAAAAATTAATTTTCTGTCCAATTTCGGATTCAAGTGTGAATTTTATATGCGGATCAATGTTATTTCGATAAAGGAGAGTGGTAGCAGCGTCTGCTATGCCGATCGCACATGCATATTAGAAGGTTCAGGTCTACCCTGTAGAATTATAACTACGTATAAGTTAATAGATATTACAAAATAAAAAGTTCAAAATTCAAAACATTCACTGCAGAATGAAAACTCTTAGGTGAATTCTTTTAAGTTTCTTACAGTCTGCTTTACGTCACACCGACACAGATAGGTCTTATGGCAACAATGGGATAGAAAAGGCCTAGGAGTGGGAAGGAAGCGGCTGTAACCTTAAGGTACATCCCCAGCATCTGCCTGGTGTGAAAATAGGAAACCACAGGAAACCAGGGCTGCCAACAGTGGGGTTCGAACCCACTATCTCCCAGATACAAGCTCACAGCTGCGCGCCCCTAACTGCACAGACAACTCACCCGGTGATTTTCTTTTAAATTCCATCGCACATATTAAAGGAATTTTAGGAGCCTGGGGAAGTAATTTAGACACCTGGGGCATGTAGGTGTCTGCTTATTTGCACCCCTACACCAAAGAACGTCCAAATAATGTAAAAAAAAAAAAAAAAATCAATATCACTTTCTTTACACCAAAATCGAGAAACTAGAAGATAATTTAAGTTTGAGGAATCTATCTCTTTATAACTCACCTCTTTTGCTCTATCAATATCAGCCTGACTACAGTCAGTAATACTGCTGGTGTGCGGGCATCTTGAAGGTCTACTAGTCATGACGCTGAAAATACAAATACATTTCAAATAATTGTATCTAATCTAGGCAAAGTTTTCCATTGGGGGTCAAATAATATTACAGTAAAATCAAGATACAGTAAACATTATTTTATTCCTGGAAAGAAGACAAGAAAGAAAGAAAAGTGTTGCTTTGAAAGGGAAAAATAATTTGGTCAACATTCATTATTCACATATACGATATGGTTAGTATTATTTTCCAGAAAACTCCCTTAAATATAGACATGTATATATCATCATAACATTATTGGTTTTATGTCCCATTTACTACTTTTACCATTTTCAGAGATGCCAAGGTGCTAGACTTTTGTCCCAAGGGAATCCTTTTATGAGCCAGTACTTATATCTAATGACATGAGGCCGACATATTCAGGAACTTTCAAATACTACCAGAATGATCTAACATGTCAACTCAAGCTCAGAATGTTAGCAATGTACCATCTGAGCAACTCATCCTGACAGCCATATATCACTAATTAGAATTTTAGAGGGGAAATGTAGGATTAGTGGTCTACCAACTGATTTTCTAACTCAACTGTCTGAAGATCAAATGCCATCAATTTCAAACAGAGATTTTAAAGCGAGTCTCTGTGCAGTGACATATGGTCATCTAGTTAAATGATTTCATGCAATGAAAAAAGCTGTAGGAAGCAAATAAAATGTATTTCATGTTTTCATGCTATATCTTTTTTTTTGTTTGTTTTTTTTGTTATTTGCTTCATGTTGCACAGACACAGATAGGTCTTACGGCAACGATGGGATAAGAATGATCTAGGAATGGGAAGTAAGCAGCCGTGGCCTTAATTAAGGTACAACCCCAGCATTTGCCTGGTGTTAAAATGGGAAACCACGGAAAACCATCTTCAGGGCTGCCGACAGTGGGGTTTACTGAATTACACATGAGGGATATTACTAGAGAAAGTGAGCTGTGGGTGTATGGAGAGGGGTATAGTGTGATAAATACGAACACCCAGCCTCCTGGATGCAGTTACAATTCCTGAACCACCCAGGAATCGAAACTTGGCTCCTCACAACTAAAAGCCTCGAGACTGACCATCAGCCAAAGAGCTGTACAACGTAAAGCCACAGTACCTCATACAATTCTTGAAAAAAAAAAAAAAAATTTGCATTAAAAACCTTCAACTCTAACTAGACAGACTGCTACGGTTAATTTACTCTAATTTTGTCAACTAACAAATATAACAGGACAGACATTAGGTGAGTTAATCAGGAAAGTCATTGACAATCTAAACTTTTATGGATACAGAAACTGAGTACAACCAATAGAGTCAAAGTCTGCTCATTCAGCATAGATTTTAATGTCTTCGATGAGATCAAAGAAAATCCAAAAGAATCACAGGAAAGGGACAGTTATACAGGAGGTTTCAACCAACCACGTGCTGACTACGCCTAATGTTGCTTAACCACCATGGTCAAATGAGAACTGGTGTAGGTTATTCAACATGGTAAGGCTATTAAAATGCAGGATTTTTTTTATTCCCTGGAAACTGTCTACTGGGATTAAAAATTCACTACTTAGTGTGCAAGGGTAAATAAGGAGCTGTATCTGTATATTGTGCATTGTTTGCAAAAGTCCATACGTTGCAAGTAGTATTGTAAGTTGTACAAAAATGGACAGTGGTAACTTGTAACAGATGATGCACATTCCCTAATTCATTATAAAGAGTTTGGATGATCAGCAACCTCAATATCACAGATTGTGTTTAAAATTAATTGGTAAACATCTTATTTTCACATTCTCAGAAATTTTACCAATCGTCAGAATGTAGTCATTAATCTATTACCAAGGTAGAGTGAGATGTAGTGACAGACATGTTGGGACATTGCTAATTTCACGACTCATGCATATGAAAGTGAATGTGCAGGGCCTGCCACTTACTGTACCATTACGTTACATTAGCGGCCGTAAATGTCATGGAGACAGTGGACAAATATGGCGTACAATAGCTTCAGGCAATGTGCAAATGCACAGAGTAGAGATATAGTAAATCGATATCGACCGGTCGCAAAGAAAAGAGTCTCAAGATGAAATAATGATGGACCATAAAAAAATTTGAATGGAACCGATTCTTGACTACCTTGAAAAATGTTACAAGTTGAAGAGGATCAGCACAACCTACGGAAGGAGAACAAAAAGATTAGCGCAACGATAAATATTAAAGTCACAATATACAGACATCGTTGAAGACCTTTTCTGCAAAATATCGGCAGGAAAAACGAAGATTTGAAGGAGAATATTTATTATTGCAACAGCCAAATTCAGAAGCAAAAAGAGACTACAGCCGAGTCGAACATTGCCGAAATCCATATTATAGCGGCAAATTTAAGCTAAGGAAGGCATAATTTATTGTTTCCAAGTGGGAAACAATATCTGTTTAGGCTAAAGAATTAACAAAAAGTAGGCCGAATTAAAGAAATTGTCACATTAAGAAAGATATTTACAACCAATACAAGAATCACAAGGCAATTAATACGTATTGAATAACCTACTGATCACCAGTGAAATATGCATTCTACCATGTATTTGTTGTTCTATCATTTCATGAGAACTGGTGACAAGATGGAGTCAGCTTAAACAGATGGAATTGATCGCTCAAGATGAAATAGCTCAAGCCAAGATTCCCAGCCGGAGCCGCAGATGACGTAATCTTTGGACTGCGATGGCTGCTTGTTCCAATATGTCCTAGACCAGGAGAAATCCAGCAGCAAAATCCCGTTACGAGATAAGTATTATGAGTTGCATCGTATTGAATTTGAAATTAGTTGATGGAAAATATTTCGTATGTGTGCAGGAGTGCTAGAAGTAAGAGATGTAGTGCCAATGAACCGATACTAGAGTATAAATGCCAATTATTAACCGATGATATGTGCCAATTTCTGCAGTATAACTATGGTGCTTATGAGATAATTTTAGGTTAATGGAAACAAGATCAGATTGAGCATTTGTGCATGTGTAGTGCTAATCTATACGAGCAGACCGTGAAACGTTAAACCAATTGTGGTTGTAGAAAGTGCATGCGAGATACAAGATGTAACCTAATATTTGAGGTCAATATGAGTTGAAGTCATGGCCAGTATGATAATTGTATTGTAAGGAAATGTTGAAATATTACGGAGTTGCAGTGTGTGAAAGAATGTTCAGGCTATTGAGTATTTCTACCGTAACACAGAGGTTATTTAAATGGAGTTAAATGAATATGTTTTTAAATATGGAGGTATATATAAAGGAAATGGAATATTAATGTGGCAAGATATAGTTAGAATGAGGAGATATGTTTTCTGTTCGTTGCATGAGTAAGAGATAGCTGATTGAATTGCGAATTCCTGTGTTACATATAATATTTATATTAGGATTAGCACTGCAAGTGAAGGATTCAGGCCATGTTAAGTTGAGTGTATGACTTGAGCCAGACATAATATGTTTCGTAGTAACTTTCAAGCTGAAGGTATTGATAGGTTACTTGTTTGTTGTACGTTATGTAATATAAATATACAAGAATAAAATGGAGTCTCGCATATATTTATATTTGAAGTTCAGCGCATCAACGCTAATATGAAGAACGGTTTTCTTTGACAAAATCTTGGCACAGCGAAGAGATATTTGAGAATAAGTAAATATATTGGCATATGATTAGGAATTCGTGGCACGATTTTCGCAGGTTAGACTGACTTACTATTATATCTATGGCACTCTGTAGTAAGGATATTTGGTTTATTATGTACATATGATGGTGTACAGTTTTAATTTACTCAATTTTGGCTATGATAGGAATATTAATAACTGCATTGGTGTTTTTTGAACCCAGATTTAAACAACGTACTGCTTATCTCGTAACGTGATCGAGTCAGAAGTGAGAATCCAAACAAGTATCCAAATAAATTCAGACAAATAGACCGAAAGGAAAGATGTAAACCAGAATGATGCCCCAAAGACAATCCCAAACAGAATTAACAGGAAGATATTCCACTCCTCCTTGATGAATAAAGTTTTGGTCCCTACTTTTCCCCATGAATCAACTTAAATACTGAAAATATGATATATTATTGAAGGTTAACATAAATGTAAACAAATATAATGGTAATTTAAAGATTTTCAACTATGTTTATCTCAGAAGTCAAGAATTTAAGAATGAATTTTGTAATTTCATACGATTTTCTTTTCTTTATTGCTGATAGATGCATTGATATTCCATTTTATAATATATTAGCATGCTAATAAACTAGATATAGTAGTAATATTGCGTTTCTATTCCTAAAGTAACTTGTAGTACGTAGTAATAAGATAATATATGGATCAATTGAATTTGTTTATGCCGAATACTAAGCGTTGATCAGGCAATTTCCTAAATGTAAGGAGACCGAATGACTGGTTCAGCATATAGCTACTCTTCAACGGAATCTACGACTTATCTAGAGTATATGGGAATACAATGAAAGTAATTTACCCTGAGAAACGAATATGCACCATATTGTTATTGCTCATGTTCATACATGGTATCCCAGTTTTCATGTAAATTATCCGTAAATGATATAATACAGAGTCTAGGTATGATCTTCATCCCGATGTTGTGAATTTCGTAGCCGGAGCAATGTTTAAACAGGTGTATATTTAATTAATGCTCCAACGCGGCGTAATAGAGGAAGTCACCGCGGGAACATTAATAAACCAAAAGGTGCACTAAATTGTCGCCCATACGTGACGCAAGTTGAAGAGAAAGGTACCGTGGTCGCCATATATCGTTTAATTGGTTCCCATACGGGCGGCAAGTTGAAGAGAAAGGCATCGTGGTCGCCGCATATTATTTAAGATGTACAATATTAAAGGGAAGGATCCACCTTTCAATACTCCGTAGTAAAAAGTAGTTACAACCTGTTTAATGGGACCGGTTTCAACACATTTAGAGTGTCATCATCAGCCAATTAGCGAAGAACTTAAAAATAACTAACATATTAAACACAGGCAAAATATTAACATTGTATCACATCGTGGCAATTCAGTTCATGTTCAAAACAGTCAAGAGAGTAAACAGAACATCACTATCTTGCGCCGAAAACAAATATATTTGAAGTTCATAAGCAGATCAAGTATGCACATATGTAAAGTCGTTGCTAGGCAGGTCTTGTAGGCATTTGTTTTCTCCGGCCGAAGAGTAAAAGGTGACGTGAATGAAGTCTTAGGGAAACAGTGTAGGATTTAATTTCGTCAAAATCAAAGTGGATATATAGGTTTTAAAATAATTTAAAACGTAAAAAAGAATAAAGCCAAATAAAAATATATTAAAAATGGGAAGAAATAATGAAAGAAATACGAGGTTCAACTCGAAACAACTTGCCGTAGTAATTGATAAAGAAATGATAAATAGAGAAAGGGGGTGGGGGACGTTTATTAGAGGGTGGTGATGGTGGTTATTGTTATTAGAGTAAATACAATTGGGCAACAATCCTTTATACAACACTAATTCGAGGAAAAAAAAAGAAAAAAAAAAGAGGAAGAGAACCGACACTTCGAAAAATGAAGATATCGGTTAAAGGAAGACAAGGGCCACGAAGGGCGTGAAAATGAAAGACTCCCTAGCCCTCGCAAACCTAATAGCATCGGGGTCGGAAAAGAACAAGAGTTGACCAAGGGAGGTCGGACAGGATAGATGAAAGTGAGGAGCCTGGCACAAGTAAGTGGAAGCAATGCCAGGACTCAGCTAAGGGCCCCGTGGTCGCCAACCCACGCTCCGAAGTTCAGAGCCCCTGGGGGATGGAGGGTGGGAAGGAAAGAAAAATGGAAGGGATCCGATACTTCGAAAAATGAAGATATCAGCTAAAGGAAGACAAGGGCCACGAAGGGCATGAAAATGAAAGACTCCCTAGCCCTCGGAAACCTAATAGTGTCGGGGTCGGAAAGGAACAAGAGTTGACCAAGGGAGGTCGGACAGGATAGATGAAAGTGAGGAGCCTGGCACAAGTAAGTGGAAGCAATGCCAGGACTCAGCTAAGGGCCCCATGGTCACCAACCCACGCTCCGAAGATCAGAGCCCCTGGGGGATGGAGGGTGGGAAGAAAAGAAAAATGGAAGGGAACCGATACTTCGAAAAATGAAGATATCAGCCAAAGGAAGACAAGGGCCACGAAGGGCGTGAAAATGAAAGACTCCCTAGCCCTCGGAAACCTAATAGCGTCGGGGTCGGAAAGGAACAAGAGTTGACCAAGGGAGGTCGGACAGGATAGATGAAAGTGAGGAGCCTGGCACAAGTAAGTGGAAGCAATGCCAGGACTCAGCTAAGGGCCCCGTGGTCGCCAACCCACGCTCCGAAGTTCAGAGCCCCTTGGGTGGGGAGGGGGGAACTAAGGAGGATCAAGGGGGGTGTTGTGGAAGGGGGAAGTGGCATGAGAGGGTATTGTGTAAATTGTGAAAGATTGATTCCTTATTTGTTGACTTCAGGTTATTTAAAAAGGAGATGAGAAAATCGAAAAGGGCATTGGGTTTCTCAGAAATATCATTCAGATTAAGATTTGGATTGAAATACTGGTCAAGGTGTATAAAACAGTTTTCGGTGATGTCTAGGAGAGGGCCTTTATTTAGAGTGCTGAGAATTTCAATATCCTGGTTTATTGTAGTGAAAGCATGTTTTGTGTCATGTATGTGTTGTCCCACTGCCGAAAATCTGTTGTGCTTTATTGCATTAACGTGTTCAAAGTACCTAATTTTGAAGTTGCGACCAGTTTGACCTATGTAAGAAGAATTACAGTTGTGGCACTTAAAACGGTATACACCTGATTTAGAAAAGACACTTGTTCTATTTAAGGAGTAGGAGTTATGTAATAATTCAAGGTTTCTATTATTAGTTCGAAAAGAAATCATGGTATTGTGTTTTTTGAAGACATTAGCTATACTATAGGTGTTTGTATTGAATGTGAATGTGGTGTAAGCAGCTGGTTTGGGAATATCTTTTAAGAGTGTTGTGTTAGGGCGGTGTCTAAATTTGTTAATGATTTGTTCAATAAAATAAGAATTATAACCGTTAAATTTGGCAATAGAGCGGATGATGTTTAGTTCTTTATTTAAGTTTTCCTTTGATAGCGGAATTTTGAAGGCGCGGTTAACCATACTGTTGTATGAAGCACGTTTATGTGACTGTGGGTGAAAAGAGTCTTGTTTTATGGTATTAGCTGTATGTGTGGGTTTTCTATAAATCATATATGATAATGAGGAAGGTAATCTGTTTATTGTTATATCTAGAAAATTAATTGATTTGTTTGATTCTGTTTCAAGAGTAAATTTAATATGTGGATCAATTTTATTGAGGCTATTAAGAGTAGAAGCTGCATTGAAAACTATATCATCCAGTATAACAAATGTGTCATCCACATATCTAGCCCAAAATAATACATGTTTAAAGTCGTCATTGTTATCAATGAAACTGTGTTCTAAAAAGTCTAGGTATATTTCTGCAAGGATCCCCGAGGCTGGAGAACCCATAGCCAAACCATCTTGTTGATAAATTATATTGTCAAAGATGAAGAAGTTGTTAGTAACTACTAATTTTAAGAGGGTCATAAAATCATTAATTTCAAGTTTGCTTAAGCAACTATATGTATTTAAGTTATTTTCAATAATAGGAAATAATTTTTTGATATTAATACTGGGATACATATTGACAATATCGAAAGAGTGTAGAGAATGGTGTGGTTGGATTTTAAAGTTATTTAATTTCTCAACTAGTTCTATGGTGTTTTTTACAGACTTATTTGATAAAAATTTGTAATTATTCTTAAGAAATTTATGAATGAATTGTGCTAATTTGTAAAGTGGGCTGGGTCTGTAATTAATAATTGGTCGAATAGGGACGTCAATCTTATGAATTTTAGGGAGAGATTTAGCGGTTGGTAGGCCTGGATTCATGCTTAATAATTTTGTTTTTTCATGTTCAGTAAATAAGAAAGAAGAGTTCTTAAGGGTTTGTTTTAGGAGACGTTGAATTTGTTGGGTAGGATCTTTCTTTGTAATAGAAAAGGAATTATTATTGAAGAAATTTTTGGTTTTCTCGATATAATCAACTTTATCCATTATTACTGTAGTGTTACCTTTGTCAGCTTTTGTGATAATGAGGTTCTGGTCTTTAATTTTCTTTTTAAGGTTAAGAATGTGTTTACGTTCAACGAAGGGAACAGTGTTGCTATTATCATTAGATGTGTAAATCTTATTAAGTTTCCTTTTTACATCAAGTCCAATTTCGTCCTGTAGTTCTAAAGGCATTTTTTGATAGCTAATTCAGATTCAGTGATTGTATTAAAAACACTGTTATTTTTATTTAAGTTAGGCCAGTTATGTTTAGGGCCTTTTGATAGGATTAAGTTATCATTATCATCTAGGATTGTTTTGGATAAGTTTACAACAGGGGGGGTGAAACTTACTAATTATATTGTCATGATTTTTTGGTTCATTAGGTAATTTAGTAAAAGGTTTCCTTGTCGTTGAGATCTTAATACAATCACTGAATCTGAATTAGCTATCAAAAAAATGCCTTTAGAACTACAGGACGAAATTAGACTTGATGTAAAAAGGAAACTTAATAAGATTTACACATCTAATGATAATAGCAACACTGTTCCCTTCGTTGAACGTAAACACATTCTTAACCTTAAAAAGAAAATTAAAGACCAGAACCTCATTATCACAAAAGCTGACAAAGGTAACACTACAGTAATAATGGATAAAGTTGATTATATCGAGAAAACCAAAAATTTCTTCAGTAATAATTCCTTTTCTATTACAAAGAAAGATCCTACCCAACAAATTCAACGTCTCCTAAAACAAAACCTTAAGAACTCTTCTTTCTTATTTACTGAACATGAAAAAACAAAATTATTAAGCATGAATCCAGGCCTACCAACCGCTAAATCTCTCCCTAAAATTCATAAGATTGACGTCCCTATTCGACCAATTATTAATTACAGACCCAGCCCACTTTACAAATTAGCACAATTCATTCATAAATTTCTTAAGAATAATTACAAATTTTTATCAAATAAGTCTGTAAAAAACACCATAGAACTAGTTGAGAAATTTAATAACTTTAAAATCCAACCACACCATTCTCTACACTCTTTCGATATTGTCAATATGTATCCCAGTATTAATATCAAAAAATTATTTCCTATTATTGAAAATAACTTAAATACATATAGTTGCTTAAGCAAACTTGAAATTAATGATTTTATGACCCTCTTAAAATTAGTAGTTACTAACAACTTCTTCATCTTTGACAATATAATTTATCAACAAGATGGTTTGGCTATGGGTTCTCCAGCCTCGGGGATCCTTGCAGAAATATACCTAGACTTTTTAGAACACAGTTTCATTGATAACAATGACGCTTTAAACATGTATTATTTTGGGCTAGATATGTGGATGACACATTTGTTATACTGGATGATAGAGTTTTCAATGCAGCTTCTACTCTTAATAGCCTCAATAAAATTGATCCACATATTAAATTTACTCATGAAACAGAATCAAACAAATCAATTAATTTTCTAGACATAACAATAAACAGATTACCTTCCTCATTATCATATATGATTTATAGAAAACCCACACATACAGCTAATACCATAAAACAAGACTCTTTTCACCCACAGTCACATAAACGTGCTTCATACAACAGTATGGTTAACCGCGCCTTCAAAATTCCACTATCAAAGGAAAACTTAAATAAAGAACTAAACATCATCCGCTCTATTGCCAAATTTAACGGTTATAATTCTTATTTTATTGAACAAATCATTAACAAATTTAGACACCGCCCTAACACAACACTCTTAAAAGATATTCCCAAACCAGCTGCTTACACCACATTCACATTCAATACAAACACCTATAGTATAACTAATGTCTTCAAAAAACACAATACCATGATTTCTTTTCGAACTAATAATAGAAACCTTGAATTATTACATAACTCCTACTCCTTAAATAGAACAAGTGTCTTTTCTAAATCAGGTGTATACCGTTTTAAGTGCCACAACTGTAATTCTTCTTACATAGGTCAAACTGGTCGCAACTTCAAAATTAGGTACTTTGAACACGTTAATGCAATAAAGCACAACAGATTTTCGGCAGTGGGACAACACATACATGACACAAAACATGCTTTCACTACAATAAACCAGGATATTGAAATTCTCAGCACTCTAAATAAAGGCCCTCTCCTAGACATCACCGAAAACTGTTTTACACACCTTGACCAGTTTTTCAATCCAAATCTTAATCTGAATGATATTTCTGAGAAACCCAATGCCCTTTTCGATTTTCTCATCTCCTTTTTAAATAACCTGAAGTCAACAAATAAGGAATCAATCTTTCACAATTTACACAATACCCTCTCATGCCACTTCCCCCTTCCACAACACCCCCCTTGATCCTCCTTAGTTCCCCCCTCCCCACCCAAGAGGCTCTGAACTTCGGAGCGTGGGTTGGCGACCACGGGGCCCTTAGCTGAGTCCTGGCATTGCTTCCACTTACTTGTGCCAGGCTCCTCACTTTCATCTATCCTGTCCGACCTCCCTTGGTCAACTCTTGTTCCTTTCCGACCCCGACGCTATTAGGTTTCCGAGGGCTAGGGAGTCTTTCATTTTCACGCCCTTCGTGGCCCTTGTCTTCCTTTGGCTGATATCTTCATTTTTCGAAGTATCGGTTCCCTTCCATTTTTCTTTTCTTCCCACCCTCCATCCCCCAGGGGCTCTGATCTTCGGAGCGTGGGTTGGTGACCACGGGGCCCTTAGCTGAGTCCTGGCATTCCTTCCACTTACTTGTGCCAGGCTCCTCACTTTCATCTATCCTGTCCGACCTCCCTTGGTCAACTCTTGTTCCTTTCCGACCCCGACGCTATTAGGTTTCCGAGGGCTAGGGAGTCTTTCATTTTCATGCCCTTCGTGGCCCTTGTCTTCCTTTAGCTGATATCTTCATTTTTCGAAGTATCGGATCCCTTCCATTTTTCTTTCCTTCCCACCCTCCATCCCCCAGGGGCTCTGAACTTCGGAGCGTGGGTTGGCGACCACGGGGCCCTTAGCTGAGTCCTGGCATTGCTTCCACTTACTTGTGCCAGGCTCCTCACTTTCATCTATCCTGTCCGACCTCCCTTGGTCAACTCTTGTTCTTTTCCGACCCCGATGCTATTAGGTTTGCGAGGGCTAGGGAGTCTTTCATTTTCACGCCCTTCGTGGCCCTTGTCTTCCTTTAACCGATATCTTCATTTTTCGAAGTGTCGGTTCTCTTCCTCTTTTTTTCTTTTTTTTCCTCGAATTAGTGTTATATAAAGGATTGTTGCCCAATTGTATTTACTCTAATAACAATAACCACCATCACCACCCTCTAATAAACGTCCCCCACCCCCTTTCTCTATTTATCATTTCTTTATCAATTAATACGGCAAGTTGTTTCGAGTTGAACCTCGTATTTCTTTCATTATTTCTTCCCATTTTTAATATATTTTTATTTGGCTTTATTCTTTTTTACGTTTTAAATTATTTTAAAACCTATATATCCACTTTGATTTTGACGAAATTAAATCCTACACTGTTTCCCTAAGACTTCATTCACGTCACCTTTTACTCTTCGGCCGGAGAAAACAAATGCCTACAAGACCTGCCTAGCAACGACTTTACATAAGTGCATACTTGATCTGCTTATGAACTTCAAATATATTTGTTTTCGGCGCAAGATAGTGATGTTCTGTTTACTCTCTTGACTGTTTTGAACATGAACTGAATTGCCACGATGTGATACAATGTTAATATTTTGCCTGTGTTTAATATGTTAGTTATTTTTAAGTTCTTCGCTAATTGGCTGATGATGACACTCTAAATGTGTTGAAACCGGTCCCATTAAACAGGTTGTAACTACTTTTTACTACGGAGTATTGAAAGGTGGATCCTTCCCTTTAATATTGTACATCTTATTTTCTCTATTCAATACGGAACAATAATGAAGTTTTTAACTTTAAAAGCATATTATTTATTTGGTGTCCCAAAGTTAGGGCAAGTTTCAGAAGAGAGGCAATGGGGTATATTTTTTATTTAGTTCCCCTACATGAGGCGATTTGAAGAGAAAGGCGTCATGGAGAAATATCGCGCATATATTTAATTATGCCCAGATATGAAGAGTGGTATAGAGGAAGGAACTTTGGTTGACATGCATATATTGTGATTGGTTTTCTCAAGAGAGAGATGAGTTGGGCGGTAAAGCTAGCTGAGGAGGAAAATGGAGTGAAGAGAGTACCGTGGATGTTATGTAATATTTTGAGCTCTTATTCGTAAAGTGAGTTGTTGAAAAAGACATGGTGGAAGAAAATGATATGATGGGAATTGAAGATAGACGTTGGACGTGGATGAATATAGTTAAATGATACAACATAAGGCAGAGGATGAGGAGAATATATCGCGGTAAATGAATATTGAGAAGACAGATTATGGATGACATGAAAATATATGAAGTCAGATTTTAGCGGTGAAGAGAGATAATAGGAAAAGAGGATGGCAAACGTAATATAGTATACCCTAATCAAGGAGAAAGCTGCACAATGAGTTAGAATGTAGCTATGAGACTGCATGGAAGAATGAAATGAAGCATGATGGATTGCGGATGCAAATATGGCATGCGATGAAGGATGATTTCTTGTACACTAGGAATGAAGTAGGAAAGGATTTATTATGCATTTATTTAGATTGTTCCGAATTTTTTTTTAGGTACTTAGGATAGTGGAAGTGTAACAATGGAATGTTAATTTTATTTATTGTATATGTAGGGATAAACATAATTGAAAATGAGTTTTTTTTAATGTTTGGATTCTCATGTGACTTGGACAGGCTGGCTTGGTTGAGCTAAAGTAGTCTTGGGTGATCTTTCCTAATTAAGAAAGAATTTGTTGAAGTAAGAAAGATTGTAGAATAAGTATATAATTAAGTCTGACAGACTGTTTTATGGTAAGATTTTGAGATCGAATTGGTTGAGTTTACGGATACATAAAGAAAGTTAGGCTTATAGAGAATTTAACAGGCATATTAGAGAATTTTAAACGATATAAAGATGACAAATTTAGCTCAGCTGAAATCCCAACTTGAGGTTTACCAGAAGGTAACTGAGGAGGAAATCAGGAAGAGAGACGAAGCGATACAGGAAGTCAGGGACAATCAAAAGGGGATCTTGGAAAGATTCCAAGAAATAATTAGCAGGCAAAATGAAAAATTCCAAGAAATGATTAAAGAGGAAAGAAGAGAAAGACAGGAAGAAGCAAGAAAACGGAATGAGGAGGAAAGAAGAGAGACAGGAAGAAGCAAGAAAGCAGAATGAGAGATTTCAAGAGATGATTAATGGGCACAATGAAGAAGCAAGAAAACAGAATGAGAGATTTCAAGAGATGATTAATGGGCACAATGAAGAAGCAAGAAAGCAAAATGAAAAATTCCAAAAAATAATTAGCAGGCAGGAAGAAAGATTCCAGGAAATGATTAATGAGAACAACGAAAAAACAAGAGAGCAAAATGAGAAGTTCCAAGAGATGATTAATGAGAGATTTCAAGAAATGATTATCAGGCAGGATGAAAATCAGCAAGAAGAGATTAACAGGCAAAATGAGAGGCAGCAAGAAATGAGGGAAGAAATGAAAGAGGTCACAAGAACGGAAATTGAGAAATTTGGAAGCGAAGTCATGCAAATTAAAACAGATATCGACGAGCTGCGTAATCAGATGACGGAAATTGTGGAAAACAGGAGTGAAGAGGTTAATAAAAAAATAAATGAAGTCAGCAAGGAGTTAAAGGAAAATAGAGAGGTTATACGAACTCTGAAGGAGAAGGAGATGAAGAGTTTGACGGAGAATTTGGAAAACTTGAAATTAGATTCCACAGAGAGATGGGAACAATATCAAGAGAGGATGAACAAATTAGATGAGATAATAGGAAATACGAATAAGTCAATGGAAGTAAATTTTATCCTAGCGAGAGAACAAGTATCGAATAAAATAGATATAATCCAAGAGGAAGTAGAGCGGAACAAGAGCGAGGTTGACAGTAGAGTTGACAATACGGAAAGAGAGTTGCGGACCATCCGAAAGGAGATACAGGAATTAAGGGTACATGACCAAAACACAGGATCCAGTATGTTAGGGAATATGGATATTCGGATGAACGAAAGAGAAACAACACCAACGATGACGACGGATTCCAACCAGATCATCAACGGCGATATAATTGGAAATGGGAATTGTAACAATGGAGATCCAGCGGTAATAAATATTATTAAGACAGTTGATGATAGGCCAAAACACTTCGATAACACCGCAAGTCTAACACCTAAGCAGTTTCTTAGGGAAATGGAGGATTATTTTAGGGCTAATCAGATTCCAAATGAAAGGAAGCTCAAAATAGTTGAAAAACACTTAGACTCCAACCCTGGTATATGGTACCAAGCATTTAGGTACAGCTTTCATGATTATGAGGAGTTTAAAACAGCATTCTTGCGAAGGTATTGGAGCTCAGAGGTACAAATACAGCTTAGGATGGAGCTGTACTCCCGGAAATACGCATTTAATGGGCAGACAAGATACTGCGATTATTTCGCGTTTCAATTTCAACGATTTCAAGATCTGGACGCCGCACCAAGCGAATTGGAAGCAATAAAAACAATACAGAGGCAGTTTCCTCCCGAGGTGCAAAGGCACTTGGCAGAAGCAAATGTTCAGACAGCAATAGAAATGGAAGACCGGCTAAGGCAACTAGACATGGCAACTACACATCCCACGACTAGATTAATGCGGAATGCAGAAAATGAGGCATCGATAAATGTGATAACGCCGGAGAATTTGGAAAATGGTAGATGGAGAGAACCTAAGAATGGTGTTAGAAACCGGGAAGTAGATGGAAAGAAAGAAACAAAGGAATGCAATGCCGAAAAGATTATGTAAATCGACGGACATATCAAACGAGCGATAGATATGTACCATATTATAGGACGAATAATAGGTACTCAGGAAACGGAGCTCGGAATAATTTTCGAAGAAGGCATCCCTATGAAGGAAGGAGAGGACAGAGTTACAAGGGTAGAGAATTTGCCAATAGAAAGTATGTCCAAGAATTGAGGGAAAATTCAAACAATAAGGATAAGTGGGAACAGGCGATAAAGGACAAAGAAGTGGTTGGTGACATAGAAGGTGCGGAGAGCTTAGAACTCCAGGAATACAAGAAGATGGAGGCAGGGAAACGAAGGTTGAATCCGAATGCACAAAATTTTAGTGCAGGGATAGACGTTTCCGAGAAAAAAATACGTCGATTATGAATTAGGCATAAATGAAAGGTGCAATAAAGAAAAGAAATCGGAGGGCAAAATTATTAGTTGGTTAATTGCGCAAATTGAGTCATGGGAGGTAGGACTGGAAGATTTACTGTATGATGAGTCATCGAATGTAGGACCACAAGGAGTAAATTTACCAATAATTATTGTAAGAGTAAACGAAATGAGGACGCATTGTTTGATAGATTCAGGGGCAAGTATTAGTGTGATCTCGAACATGTTATTTTTAGAGTTAGAGAGAAAAATGAAGTTGCCAACGATACCTGTATCAGGAATAAAAATCAAAGGAATTATACCAGATAAAACTGTGGAATGCAAAATGCAAACATATTTGAATATTGGAATAGGGAACCAATGATTTGAGCACCCATTTATAATTATGAACAGAATAAAATACAATATCATTTTAGGCGTGGATTTCATGATTGCTACAAAGATGGTCATTGATATGGGAAGACAGGAAATTAGGTTTCCAATTAGCGAAGATCACGGGAAGGAAACGACAGAAAAACTCAGAATAAGCGTTACGAAGGAACTTTCGGAACATATGAGAACTGTAGGTCGGGAAACAAATGGCCATGACCAGGTGAGCAGTTATATAAACCAAAGCCCAAATCAGACAGCAGAATCAGAGATAGCCTACACTATTAAAAGAATATTAAGTTTAGAGGAAGAAGAAAAGGATCAAGAAATATGGAAGAGCCTTATGGAAGCTAAGATCTCGCCAGAGGAGAAAACCAGGTTGTACGAAATTTTGAAGAAGTATTCAGACATATTTAAAAACAAACCAGGAAAAATCCCCAATTTCAAATACAAGCTGATGGTTAACGATTGGACACCGTATAAAGCAAAATTGTATGAAATACCTGAAAAATATTTCCAGCAAGTGAAAGAAATAATTCAGGAAATGTTGGATGATGAGATAATAATTAAAACAGCTACTCCATACTTGAACCCTTTGGTAGTCGTAAAGAAAAGCAACGGTAGCCTGAGAATTTGCCTAGATGCGAGGGGGCTAAACGGGAAGCTAATTCCAGAATATAAGGTACCAAAAATTAAGGACATCATTAAGAGATTCAAGAACATGAGGTATTTTTCTAGTCTTGATTTCACATCATCATTCCATCATATTGTGTTGGAGGAGAAGTCACGACTATTGACTGGGTTCATGTTCGACAATCAAACGTACGCTTACTGCAGGCTTCCATTTGGGTTGAAGAACAGTTGTGCAGTTCTTATCAGGGCTCTGGATAGAAACTTAACAGCAGAAGTAAAGGGTTATGTGACTTCCTATGTAGATGACTTGATCCTTGCAACGAGAACATACGAAGAGCATTGTGAGAGACTTGAAAAGTTGCTGGAAAATTTGAAGAACACAGGATTTAAAGTCAATGTTGCCAAATCGAAGTTCTGCCAGTCGGAAATCCCTTTTGTGGGACATATTATCGACGGAGAAGGAATACGACCTAACCCAGCTAAAATTAAAGTGATATGCGATCTCCCGAGACCAACAAGGATAAAGCAGATTAGACAATTCTTTGGAATGACGCAATTCTTTGCAGATCACTGTGATATGTATACCGAAGTGGCAGCACCGTTACAAGAATTACTCAAGATAAATAATAGATGGAAATGGGGAAATGAAACGGAAAAGGCTTTCGTACAAATGAAGGAATTAATGGCGAATAGAATCAGGTTGGGTTATCCTGATTACGGGAAGGAATTCGTAATACAATCCGATGCATCCAGGATTGGAATCGGGGCATGCCTGTACCAAGAAGAACCGGAAGGCGGAAAGAAACGAACATATTTGGCACTTGCAAGCCGTAAATTAAGAAAACATGAACAAAATTACACGACAACAAAGCAGGAACTCTTAGCAATAGTGTTCACATTGCAGCAATGGTCGAAAATAATAAGTGGATATCCTGTGACCAAACGCACTGATCATAAGGCATTAGTATTTGGTTTGAAGGCTCCAATGGCAAGCGAACGAGTAACGCGATGGATATTATTCACACAGCAGTTTCAGTTGAAAATAGAACATTGTAGAGGAAAGGATAATATTTTGGCCGATGCTTTGAGTAGAAATCCAGAACAAAAGGAGGAATTAATACATCAAATAGAGTTGGATGACCGAGACAGGCAAATCATTGAAAGGCTGCGAACTATTGAGATATTACAAAGGGCAGATACAAATCTAGCTAAAATAGTAGATAAATTGGAAGGACAGACTACGGAAGCGAACGTAGCACAGACATACCGGATTATAAGTGGAAGGTTAAATAAGTATCTTCTTGAAGGACAGAGGAAAGCACGAATTGTGGTGCCAACCCAATTACAAAGGGAATTAATATGGTTGACTCACCGGATCACTGGACACGGGGGAATTGACAAAGTGCTAAATACCGTTTTAGAAAGATTCACCTGGAAAGGAATGAGGGCAATGATAAGAAAAGTGGTTAGGACATGTGACATATGCCAGAGAACCAAACATAATGCAAGATTACTTACTCACCAACCAATAGCAATACTACCAAATAGAGCAAAAGAGATATTCGCAATCGATATTTTTGGACCACTTCCAGTGACCAGTAAAGGAAGAAAATTTATCGTAGTAACGATGGATATATTCTCTAAATATGTAGTTTTACGACCAATACAGAGAGCCAATTCAAAACAAGTCCTCCATGCGTTCATCAATGGAGTCATACCAAGAATGGGAAGACCTGAGAGAATACTGAGCGATCATGGTACTCAGTTTACGTCGGAACAATTCCGTGAAGCTATGGAGAGGTTGAATATAAAACATGTAATGTGTTCAATTAGGCATCCATCGTCAAACCCAGTAGAGCGATGTATGAAGGAGATTTCGAAGTTTTGTCGGATTTACTGCGGAAACAGCCATTGGAGATGGATTGATGTAATACCAATAATTGAGCACAGTATAAACAATACCGTACATGAATCTACAGGACAGATCCCAAGTGTTCTACATAGAGATGAAATCCCAAATAGGCCATGGGATGAGGTGATAGAAAGGTTAGTGGATGATAAACTAAGTGCACAGGAGCTAAGTAGTATGGTACGCACAAAATTGGAAGAGCAATCCCGGAAGAGGCTCAGAAGATTGCGAAACAGAAAGTTTCACCGTCGATTGAGAGTAAATGATCTTGTATTGGTCAAGAAAACGCCCAATTTCCAACGTCATAGGGAAGGTGTTTGCGAAATTTGCACATTTATATGATGGACCGTATGTCATTAAGAAAGTGTTTGGAAACAACGCATACCAGATCGAAAGTATGTCCGGAACATATAAAGGAGTACACAACGCAGCGAACCTTAAATACTATTACAGAGAAAACGAAGAATTAATCCCAAATAACACGTTAGAAATCAGTAAGAAGGATGATGATCCCTATATGGAATATCGAACAGATAATGGGAATTAAAACGATCAAGAATGATTGTAAGAAAGGAATTAAAAAGAATCACAGCAAAGTAGCTAAGAAGTAATCAAACATGAAATGAGACAGGAAGAATGAGGATAATGTAACGTAAAGGTCCATTATACAAGTATATGGAAATGCAGTTTAAATATGTTGGAGGTGAAATGTACCATTACGTTACATTAGCGGCCGTAAATGTCATGGAGACAGTGGACAAATATGGCGTACAATACCTTCAGGCAATGTGCAAATGCACAGAGTAGAGATATAGTAAATCGATATCGACCGGTCGCAAAGAAAAGTCTCAAGATGAAATAATGATGGACCATAAAAAAATTTGAATGGAACCGATTCTTGACTACCTTGAAAAAAGTTACAAGTTGAAGAGGATCAGCACAACCTACGGAAGGAGAAGAAAAAGATTAGCGCAACGATAAATATTAAAGTCATAATATACAGACATCGTTGAAGACCTTTTCTGCAAAATATCGGCAGGAAAAACGAAGATTTGAAGGAGAATATTTATTACTGCAACAGCCAAATTCAGAAGCAAAAAGAGACTACAGCCGAGTCGAACATTGCCGAAATCCATATTATAGCGGCAAATTTAAGCTAAGGAAGGCATAATTTATTGTTTCCAAGTGGGAAACAATATCTGTTTAGGCTAAAGAATTAACAAAAAGTAGGCCGAATTAAAGAAATTGTCAAATTAAGAAAGATATTTACAACCAATACGAGAATCACAAGGCAATTAATACATATTGAATAACTTACTGATCACCAGTGAAATATGCATTCTACCATGTATTTGTTGTTTTATCATTTCATGAGAACTGGTGACAAGATGGAGTCAGCTTAAACAGATGGAATTGATCGCTCAAGATGAAATAGCTCAAGCCAAGATTCCCAGCTGGAGCCGCAGATGACGTAATCTTTGGACTGCGATGACTGCTTGTTCCAAGATGTCCTAGACCAGGAGAAATCCAGCAGCAAAATCCCGTTACGAGATAAGTATTATGAGTTGCATCGTATCGAATTTGAAATTAGTTGATGGAAAATATTTCGTATGTGTGCAGGAGTGCTAGAAGTAAGAGATGTAGTGCCAATGAACCGATACTAGAGTATAAATGCCAATTATTAACCGATGATATGTGCCAATTTCTGCAGTATAACTATAGTGCTTATGAGATAATTTTAGGTTAATGGAAACAAGATCAGATTGAGCATTTGTGCATGTGTAGTGCTAATCTATACAGGCAGACCGTGAAACGTTAAACCAATTGTGGTTGTAGAAAGTGCATGCGAGATACGAGACGTAACCTAATATTTGAGGTCAATATGAGTTGAAGTCATGGTCAGTATGATAATTGTATTGTAAGGAAATGTTGAAATATTACGGAGTTGCAGTGTGTGAAAGAATGTTCAGGCTATTGAGTATTTCTACCGTAACACAGAGGTTATTTAAATGGAGTTAAATGAATATGTTTTTAAATATGGAGGTATATATAAAAGAAATGGAATATTAATGTGGCAAGATATAGTTAGAATGAGGAGATATGTTTTCTGTTCGTTGCATGAGTAAGAGATAGCTGATTGAATTGCGAATTCCTGTGTTACATATAATATTTATATTAGGATTAGCACTGCAAGTGAAGGATTCAGGCCATGTTAAGTTGAGTGTATGACTTGAGCCAGACATAATATGTTTCGTAGTAACTTTCAAGCTGAAGGTATTGATAGGTTACTTGTTTGTTGTACGTTATGTAATATAAATATACAAGAATAAAATGGAGTCTCGCATATATTTATATTTGAAGTTCAGCGCGTCAACGCTAATATGAAGAACGGTTTTCTTTGACAAAATCTTGGCACAACGAAGAGATATTTGAAAATAAGTAAATACAATGGCATATGATTAGGAATTCGTGGCACGATTTTCGCAGGTTAGACCGACTTACTATTATATCTATGGCACTCTGTAGTAAGGATATTTGGTTTATTTATGTACATATGATGGTGTACAGTTTTAATTTACTCAATTTTGGCTATGATAGGAATATTAATAACTGCATTGGTGTTTTTTGAACCCAGATTTAAACAACGTAATGCTTATCTCGTAACGTGGAGTCAGAAGTGAGAATCCAAACTAGTATCCAAATAAATTCAGACAAATAGACCGAAAGGAAAGATGTAAACCAGAATGATGCCCCAAAGACAATCCCAAACAGAATTAACAGGAAGATATTCCACTCCTCCTTGATGAATAAAGTTTTGGTCCCTACTTTTCCCCATGAATCAACTTAAATACTGAACATATGATATATTATTTAAGGTTAACGTAAATGTAAACAAAATATAATGGTAATTTAAAGATTTTCAACTATGTTTATCTCAGAAGTCAAGAATTTAAGAATGAATTTTGTAATTTCATACGATTTTCTTTTCTTTATTGCTGATAGATGCATTGATATTCCATTTTATAATATATTAGCATGCTAATAAACTAGATATAGTAGTAATATTGCGTTTCTATTCCTAAAGTAACTTGTAGTACGTAGTAATAAGATAATATATGGATCAATTGAATTTGTTTATGCCGAATACTAAGCGTTGATCAGGCAATTTCCTAAAAGTAAGGAGACCGAATGACTGGTTCAGCATATAGCTACTCTTCAACGGAATCTACGACTTATCTAGAGTATATGGGAATACAATGAAAGTAATTTACCCTGAGAAACGAATATGCACCATATTGTTATTGCTCATGTTCATACATGGTATCCCAGTTTTCATGTAAATTATCCGTAAATGATATAATACAGATTCTAGGTATGATTTTCATCCCGATGTTGTGAATTTCGTAGCCGGAGCAGTGTTTAAACTGGTGTATATTTAATTAATGCTCCAACGAGGCGTAATAGAGGAAGTCACCGCGGGAACATTAATAAACCAAAAGGTGCACTTACTAAGTACCTTATGAAGGGAGTCTGGAAAGTCATATAGATAAGGAGCCAGCATACACTGTGCAACTTGTATTTCTGGAATAATAATAATAATAATAATAATAATAATAATAATAATAATCATAATAATAATAATACCGGGCGAGTTGGCCGTGCGCGTAGAGGCGCGCGGCTGTGAGCTTGCATCCGGGAGATAGTAGGTTCGAATCCCACTATCGGCAGCCCTGAAGATGGTTTTCCGTGGTTTCCCATTTTCACACCAGGCAAATGCTGGGGCTGTACCTTAATTAAGGCCACGGCCGCTTCCTTCCAACTCCTGGGCTTTTCCTGTCCCATCGTCGCCATAAGACCTATCTGTGTCGGTGCGACGTAAAGCCCCTAGCAAAAATAATAATAATAATAATAATAATAATAATAATAATAATCCTATGGCCTCAGCTACAGTGTGGAGACATTTCAATTTGACACCATCTGACTGTCTGCTAGTCAACTTTGACATTCCGTTTTACTCTAGGCCCACTAGATGGCAGACCAAGTAAACCGAAACTCTTGGGCGAATGATAACATAGCCAAGCTATTGTCTGTTTTTTAGTACTGTAAGCCAAATTAGGCTTTCATCCTCGCTACTAAGTAGTTGTAATATTCTATTAATAGTCCCACAATGTGAGTGAACATAGAACTGAAGAGTAGTAGCCAAAACATAAGTTTTCTCACATTTTATATTGCAGTCAAGATGATGGTGTGGAAACTCAGCTACAGCTGATAGAGATACCTGTGATGCCTTTATACTACTGGTAGAGGTAGTGAAGACAGCATTGATTCAATGACACCTGGGAACTTTATACTAATACTGTTGAAAGTGAATCATATGAAGAGCTTAATATATACGTAGTCTCCGCCTGGGTACTGTAAAGACTGACAGACTGACGAAAAACATTCTTCCAGAAATAGACTGTTCAGTGAATGTTTCCACCACCAGCTAATCCATCTGACTGTAAATTGTTCTGAAACGGCCTGCCAGAGAATATGACACCTAACAAATTGCCACTGCAGCTTAGACCTACTACTCCAGAAGATAAAACCTTTTTCTCACAACATGAATTTTACTAACACACACTTCAACTCCACAGCATCAAGATGCTGGATCCAAGGAAGCAAAAGACAGTATCCAAGACTTATATTCATATTCATTCATAGCGTGTCAGCCAACCCACCTGGTGGCCATGATCATTAAGGCGTTGAAGTCTAAACATTCTAACACTGTGGTTAGCTGGTTCGAGTCCCATTGGTCGAAAAAATGTTCAACATCAGAATGTTGGCCGGCAGGGTGGGGCAGGTGGTGGTAAACAATTTCTAATCACTAGACTGCGTGCCGAAAAACCTGGATTAAATTCCAAACCTCTCCGCAGTGTTCATGTGGAGTGAGTGCATATGATGCTGTTGATGGTGATATATCCACTGGACTGGGACGTTAAGCATTGAGCAGACCCATTGGTCCTATTCGACAGGATTAGGCTACGTGCCGGCACCAGGTTTCACCATCTCCCTTCCTACTATAATGTATCACGTCACTCACTTCATCTCATTAACTCATCTGATGAGGTTGACGTCAGCAAGGGCATCCGGTCATAAAAACACACCACAACAGATTCATCTAGCCCCACACCCAACTCCATAGAGAAACGGGCCAAGGTTTGGACAAACAAACAAGTGTATCAGCCATTTGGGTGAATTGCTCCTCCGATGATAGCTCTCCAACTTTAACAGCCGAGTCCTTTCCTTTACTTCCCAGATGTCCGAACTCTCACTTCTTGTTTCAGTTTGTCCTGAAAAGTGAGACTAGTCATCTTTCGCACAGTTAAGAATTACTTTTTTTTTCACCTTGTTTTACGTCACACTGATACAGAAGTCTTATGACGATGATGGGATAGACAAGGGCTAGGAGTGGAAAGGAGCCAGCCGTGGTCTTAATTAAGGTACAGCCCCAGCATTTGCCTGGTGTGAAAATTGGAGACCATGGAAAACCATCTTTAAGGCTGTCGTCAGTGGGGTTCGAACCTATTATCTCCTGAATGCAAGCTCACAGCTGCGGGCCCCTAACCACATGGCCAACTTGCTCAGTCCTATGAACTTCTCTTCTTTCACCAACATGATTAAGTACTTATGCGTTTGTGATTCAATTCATTGAGGGGAGGGATCTTAACCAGGTGCGTCCAACACCACATCTCAAATGCCTGAACATTAACCTGTCAGGTTGGAGTTTACTGTCCAAGCTTCACCACCATACAACCCCACTGATCAAAAAAAAAAAAAAAAAAAACTTAAAACAAATCTCTTCCTGAGCCTTAGGCTCATTGTGCAGTTGGTTAGCATTTTCAGGTATTTGTAGAAGACTGTCCTTGCCACTTGTGGTCGCACATTAACATACCATTGGTAGCAGCCATCCTCTGAAATTTTCCTACCCAGGTACTTAAAAGAAGAAACTTGTTCAAGTATCTCATCATGAATGGAAATTTTAAAATATTTCCTCAATTTACCTGCTGACATTTTTGCTTTGTTACGCTGATTATCATTCTGTACTTTCCAGGCACTTAGCATATCCGTAGGATCATCTCGTTGAGGGTACTAGGGCTACCTACTAGAACTTCTTGATCATCTGCAAATTTCAGAGTGCATTCAATTCGACTTGATACCCATATTTGTTCTTTCCAAGGCCTCATTTGAGACCGCATCAACAAAAACATTTAAGAATCCTGTGACAGTACGTATCTTTGACAAACGTCCTTTCATATTCTTGTCGAATCCAGGAAGTAGCTACCGTCAATTCTGACTACCGTGTTTGCTTCTTACACAGGCTATATCTGTCACCATTGTGATTTCTTTACTTGGGCAACTTCCCCAACACTGGAAACAAGTTGTCGGAGGCTAATTGGTCAAATGCTTTTCTCGTAATCAATTTTTAAAAAAGCGTACAGGATTGTGATTTAGGTCAAGTAGCCATTGTGCTAGGATCCAAAAACAACTGATTGCATCTCTTGTGGACTTTCTGTTTTTGGAACCCAAACTAGGAATCATCCATTAATGGTCTAAGGATCTGTTCAATCACACTGTCGTAATCTCTAACAGTATCTTAGACGCATAAACAATAAGGCTTACTGTATGATAATTCTTACATTCTAGAGCATTAGATTTCTTCCGGTATTGTATACCTGATTTGCAAGTTGATAAAGTTCTCCTTGTAAGGTTTCTCTTGCAGCTTTCCATAACTCTATGAGAATGTTATCTGTACCGGGCGGTACACCTCCGCGCCGCTAATTCAAACATTGCGCTAGTTGAAACTCCTCTACTGGAGGAAGCCTGAACTTTAACAACCATGTTCATTCTAAAGTTTCTCAGAAGATGTCGCTATTGTAAATTTTGAAGAGTTCTGAACTGTGTCTTTTTCGATTTATATTTGTTTTCTCTGTAGTGAGAAGTGTGAACATTCTCTTCTAGATGGCACTACTGAAGAACTACAATTTTGCACCCTGGTGCGAAGTGAAGGAACTGTTTTTTTGAGAAATTTTGTGTTCATAAGTTTGTTCTTTGTTAAATTTCTTTGTCATTTTTTGGGTTGGCAGTATAACCCTTCTCTTTCCGCTTGTTTTGAATTTAGCCAATCCCGAATTTCTCTAATTAATTTTTGACCAATAACGTATGTCTTCTCCGATATGGATATGTTGCTTGATCCTAGCCAATAAAGTTGAGGGGGGTGTGGGTTCTCATTCTTGAAAGGTCTCGAATGTTCCACGAGGGTATTTAAACTGCTGATTTTCTGGTCTCCGGGCCACTTCAGTAACATCTATCCTAGTGTGATTATGTAGCAGGGGGCGGGAAGCGCCTCTTTCTTCGGGCGGCAGTTCATCCTTCAGGTAATGGCCTTTTAATAACTTCTTTGCCCGCTAGCTCAGCAGTTTAACCCTCGGGGCAGGTTCGAAACTTTTATCATGTAACTTTCCTTTAAAATGTAAAAGACACTTGGTATAAAATTCTGTCTCTTTAACTACAAATTGGGATAGAGAGTGCCTAACCCTCTCGAGCTCCCACTCATATTGTTTTGAGGTGACTACGTTTTCATAACAGTTTCCCTTCTGTTTGTAATGTAATAAAGTTTTCCTATCGTGTCACCTCCGTAGTATGGGATTAGCCCTTGCATAAGCGGCCTAAGAGCCAAATAGGTTTTAAAAAGAGGTATTAGGAGTGCAAGTTACGCCTCCACTCATGTTGGTATTTTGGGGCCATGTAATTGTCCTGTTTCTTTAGTGAATAGGCCTCAGTTGGTTGGGTATTTTTACCCCTGTTCTTGTGTCCCTGGAGGGCAGCTTGAAAGTGGAGTTTGGTGTGGCCTTTGAATTGGCTTGAACTTTGAGAGCGGGTTGCTCTTCCTTAAATTTGGTTTCTGTGTGCCTCGAGCAGGCTTAACTGGGTAATTGGGAGCTAGTGCTCCTTGGCATGGTTGGGGTTTTCTGCCCCTTTGTTGAATGTTGTTCATATGTAAAGTTGGGCTCATTGCTCAGGGATTGTGAATCTGGGGCTCGAAGCCCAAAATCCATTAATAAACTGTAATTGTACATTCTTAACTTGTTAATATACAACTGAGTTCCTGTTATACTTGTTATTTCTTGATCTCGAAAAGAAAATATAACCTTCGTTAAATTTTAAATTAATTTTAATTTCATAAGTTGAGACCTATTCATCCCAGCACCTTCTTTCACCTCTAACTACCACGGATAACTCCGTAACATTATCAATCCCTGGAGATTTTTTTTTTGCCATGAATCTGTTGAAGTACCCTGTCACATTCTTCTCGGGTAATAGCATTCCCATATTCTTTCACTGGCATGTAATCAGGAATGCTTGTACCGTCTCCACAGACTACAGAAATTTTGTAACAAACATCTCCAACAGAGGATAAACAAAAATAAAGCTCTAATCCTATTGCTCATGACTGAGCATTGTGATAATGCAGTCCAATCTTCTGTATGAGGCAGAAGAGAGATAACCATAGGATTTCATTTGCTGGCCAATTCATCTCCTAGATGCTCTTTCTCACCGCCATTTTGTCTGGCCCCATGGCTAAATGGTTAGCGTGCTGGCCTTTGGTCACAAGGATCGTGGGTTCAATTCCCGGGAATTTTAACCATCATTGGTTAATTTCGCTGGCACGGGGGCTAGGTGTATGTGTCGTCTTCTTCATAATTTTATCCTCCTGCACCTACGGGCGTCAAATCAAAAGACCTGCACCTGGCAGGTCGAACATGTCCTCGGACACTCCCGGCACTAAAAGCCATATGCCATTTCATTTCATTTCATTTCATTGGCATTTTAACATATTCTGTTCCTTGGACAGATGACTAACCTTCTTGTGATGTGGCCAAAGAATCCAAGTGTCCTCTGACAGCATAACACAAATAAAGGCCTTTCCATGGCCAGTTAATTAAGACACATTTGTATTCCTCTCTGTTGCTGGCGTCCTTAACATTCGTTGTCAAAATCACATTTCAAAGGCAATGCTTGTAATTTTGATGGGTCTCTGGTGCTTATAGTTCAGGTTTCAAAATTGTAACAAGAAGATGAAAAAAAGGCTGCTTTGAGCAAATGCACTATTTATCCAACAACAATTAATGGAAAGAAGCACACTTTGTTCAGAGTGATTCCGACAAAGGAGTAGTGTAATAAACCACTGAAAGTCACCAAGTCCACCTTGTCAATTAAAAATGTATTTAATCTATATGAATAAAATGCTGTAGGCATACATGTTTCAAGAACCTCCCTTGTTCTTGCATCTACCTTTTTTTTTCTTCTTTTTTTTTTTCAGCTCCTGTCTGAAAACTTCTTTTGAACAACTAATCTCTTTCTGGTTTTCACACAGAAGGATCTGGAAGACAAAAATTAAATTCCGATGCAAACTTTAGTTTTTAGTGACATCATTAGAATTTTAAGAAGAAGATATGCTTATTTTATGAAAATTTGTTGGTTTTTTACATTATTTTAAATATTTTATTTAGTTGACAAGTCTTGTATTTTAATTATAACTTATTTAGAGAAAGGTAATTTTAAACATTTTATGTAGATTTAATTATTTGACCTCTTTCAAGTGGCAAAGTTAGGGTGCACGGCTCTCTTACACTTAACAATATTTTTCTGCTGATATATTAACTTACAATTTAGCAGAGTTACATTATGCTGACACACATGCTCTCACTCACATTTATAAAGGAATTGAAATATTATACTCCACATTAACCAATATGAAATAATATCACACACACACACAATAAACGCACATATTACACAACTATCAACTAGGTCTACAAAACCAGAGAAACACATTTTATCTCATTCACACACTCAGATGAACAGTGCACACGTCAGGCAGTTGCTTTCAACAGGTAATCTCGCAAGATCTCTTGAATTTAGAAATGAGTCACTGTCCCTGACACTGACTGGTAAGGAATTCCAAAGTCTGAAACTGGTCACAGTAAAAGAACTGTTATATGTAAATGAATGATGAAGAGAACTTGCAAGGGTAGATCCAGCGCGAGTTATATGCACACCACAGCTCAAGTTAAAAATGAATCTGAGGCAACAGCTGAACGTTTGCTGCAGTTTCGTTTGTTCCTTAGTTGCGTGGATTATGTCATGGCTGCAACGTCAAGATCAGAGCTGGCCTTGTGGATCGTCTACCTCCGTTTGGAGAAGACGTCTTAAGAAGAGGAAGTCGAGGATAGGAAGAAAGTCTGCACTAGTCTTTGTCACATGTCCAATGTTCAATGGATGAAGCGAAGCAAAAACTTTGACATATATTTTCGGTACGCTCCGTCCAATTTAGAGTTTCAGGCATAGTCATACCAAGGTTTCTCACTGTTGTACTGTAAGGAATGAGTTTATCATTTATTAGTAGAGATTGATGAGCACTGTTGATCACACGTAAACTTTCGAGAACCAACAATGATTGCTTGTGTTTTTGATGGGTTTATAAGAAGCCTATTCGATCGTGCGTATTCGCTTAGTTGTTTCAAGTCAGCATTTATGTTTTCTACTGCATCTGATAATTTGCTTATTCTCCAGGGGCTCTATATTTGAAGGTCAACTGCATACAAGTGGTAACTGCATGATTTTAGTGTAGACAAGATGTCATTGATGTACAGCAAAAAAAGTAGTGGTCCCAAAACACTACCCTACTTTCCCACGTCGCCATTTTGAAATGCTGTCATGAGTTGTTTCCTGCTGCCAATGATCATTCAAAAAATGTATAAAGAACTTGAGCGTTAAAGAGTTGAACCAGTATGATTCCAGTTCCCTAACCATGTGTTGTAAGTCTATTGTGTCAAAAGCACCACTGAAATCCAACAGCATTAGAACAGTTAGTTGATGTTGTTCCATGGTGAGTCTGATGTCTTCTGTCACTTTAAGGCGAGCAGTCTCAGTACTGTACCCCTTCTTAAAGCCTGACTAAGGGGTCAAGGAGAGAATGGTAACCTTTTCCAGTCCAACGTTGAGGCGACCTCGGCATCATGGTTTATTGTAACTGGTCCAACGTCGAGGTCACCTCGACATTGTGTTTCGTTCTATTTAAGAAACTATTTATTGAAGTTTTTTGACTTGATTGAGGTCGATCGACATTCTTCTTCCCTGTTCTTCCTGATCCATTATGAAGACAAAGATAAAATCCCCTAACTGAACAGAAATATAGGAATAAGCAGTAGGCTAAAAGAAATATCAGAAATTCAGTACGCCACAGGGCACGTGCAGTTAACATACACATTCGGTCACCGCATTAACACAATTATGACCGAGGGATCGACAGTGCAGTACATAGTACCCAATACCTCCTAAAAGGATATGATTAGGGTGAGGGAGCTGTAAAACTATCACTTAACAACTGGCAAAGAAACGAATATTGTTGTGGTTGAAAAGACCTCCCTGGTTAAGAGTGGGTCAATAAATGATGGCAATCTGTTTAGTATGATCCTTTCAAACCCTTTTTATAACTGGCTCAGTAAGAATACTGGTCTGTAGCTCTTTGGATCAGAAGGATTATTTTCTTGGTTTTAAAATGGTTATAACCTTAGATTTCATCCAAACTTTTGGGACGTTGTTATGAGCTACGCAGGAATTAAACAGTTTCAATAACCATTCCTCTGTCTTGATCCCGAAGTGTTTTATGCGCTCTAATCTTATGTCGTCCAATCCAGCGGCTTTCCCTGCCTGCCATTTTTGGATGGCTTCTTCCAATTCATTTACTGTAAAGGCTGTTGAGTGCTCAGCTGACTTATCAATATTTCTTTGGATGCTGCACATACTGCCCTATCTCTCAGTTTTACCACGTTAAAAGTAGCCAATGGACTATTTGATTGGAAGACACATTTGAATAGAATTCTACCTTAGATGGATAAATGTTAGGGCATTTCAGAAGTCTCCAAGGTGTCTTATTGTCTTGTGACACGCTGAATTCTGGAATTGTTTCAATCCACTGTTTTCACTTGTCTTTGACCACAGTCTTAAGAAGTTTCGCTCCTGTTTTTAATGGTTGCTTCTTGGAAAATACTTTCTTCAAATCTAGTCCTGTATCTGGTCTACAACATTTGAGCTTCAGGAGTAAAGTCTGGTATGTATGTTAACGTACAAGGCGTGAGCATTTCTGAACTACGACAATAAAGACATTATAACTGCCTGATGTTGGTACTGTTGGATAGAAGATGTACAGGGAAGGAATACATTCACCAGATTGTTTGTGAGACCTGATTATTCTGAAATTCATACCTAGAATATTGAAGAGTTGTAAAAATCATCAAAAACCAAAGTTAAGAAAGAGGGACAGGACACAGGAGAGCAATATCAATTATTTATATGTTTCTGATTTCCAGTATATCCAGAGGCAATACAATAAATAATGCAATTTCCTTTGTGGCATTGTATGCATGTATTCAGTGTGAGAGGTGAGATACGATCCAATGACTACCTTCCAAACAGCGACATGGTGTCCCGTGTTGTAGCTAGTGAGGTAGCAGAGTGCAAGCAGTTAGGTGAATGTGAGCTTGGAGTTGCCGCAGTCCGCAATCCTCCATCGGGCTAACTGTGGCGCACAGTGGAAATATCCTAATGTGTTGGCAGCTCAGACAACCCTTCATGCCATTGGATGCCAGGAAGGAGTGGGGCAGAACCAGTTTTAGGGTAATTTACCCTAATTTAGGATAATTTTATACTAATTAGGGTAATTCTAAGGTAAGATTGTTTTCAGGGCATTGACGAAAAAAGGAAAAACTTTGAATACAGAAAAAGAAATTCCTTGTTGTTTGAGTCATCAGTCCATAGACTGGTTTGATGAGCTCTCCATGCCATCCTATCATGTGCTAACCTTTTCATTTCTATGTAACTACTGCATCCTACATCTGCTCTTAATCTGATTGTCATATTCATACCTTAGTCTACTCCTACCGTTCTTACCACCTACACTTCCTCCGAAAACCAACTGAACAAGTCCCAGGTGTCTTAAGATGTGTCCTATCATTCTATCTCTTCTTATAATCAAACTTAGCCAATTTGATCCAGTATCTCTTCATTTGCGATTCGATCCATCCATCTCACCTTTAGCATTTTCTAAAACACCACATTTCAAAAGGTTCTATTCCCTTTCTTTCTGAGCTAGTTATCACCCATGTTTCACTTCCATACAATGCCACGCTCCACACGAAAGTCTTCAAAAATATCTTTCTAATTCCTATATCAATGTTTGAAGTGAGGAAATTTCTTTTCTTAAGAAAACTCTTCCTTGCTTGAACTAATCTGCATTTTATTTCCTCCTTACTTCTGCCATCGTTAGTTATTTTAAATTACCACCCAAGTAACAATATTCATCTACTTCCTTTAAGACTTCATTTCCTAATTTAACATTTCCTGCATCACCTGTCTTCGTTCAACTGCACTCCACTACTTCTGTTTTCGACTTTTTTATTTTCATCTTGTACTCCTTACCCAAGACTTTGTCCATACTATTCAGCAGCTTCTTGAGACCTTCTGCAGTCTCAGATTAAATAACAATATCATCGGCAAATCTCAAGGTTTTTATTTTCTCTCCTTGGATTGTGATTCCCTTTCCAAATTCCTCTTTGATTTCCTTTACTGCCTGTTCTACGTAAACATTGAAAAGGAGGGGGAACAAACTGCAGCCTTGCCTCACTCCTTTCTGGATTGCTGCTTTTTTTCAAAGCCCTCGATTCTTATCACTGCAGACTGATTTTTATACAGATTGTAGATAATTCTTTGTTCTTGGTATCTGATCCCAATCACCTCCAGAATCATAAATAGCTTGGTCCAACCAACATTATCGAATGCCTTTTCTAGATCTACCCATGCCATGTACGTGGGCTTGTCCTTCTTGATTCGATCCTCTAAGATCAGACGTAAAGCAGGATTGCTTCAAGTGTTCCTACATTTCTTCTGAAGCCAAACTGATCTTCTCCCAACTCGGCTTCAACTTGTTTTTCCATTCTTCTGTAAACAATACGTGTTAAAATTTCGCAGGCATGAGATACTAAAATAATGGTGCGATAGTTTTCACACCTGTCAGCACCGGCTTTTTTGCAAACAGGTATAACAACATTCTGCCGAAAATCGGATGGGACTTCTCCTGTCTCATACATCTTACACACTAAATGGAATAACCTTGCCATGCTGGTTTCTCCTAAGGCAGTCAGTAATTCAGAGAGAATGTCATCAATTCCAGGTGCCTTGTTCCTATTTAGATCGCTCACAGCTCTGTCAAACTCTGACCTCAAAACTGTGCCTCCCATTTCATCAGCATCAACAGCCTCTTCTTGTTCCAGAACCAAATTATCTACATCTTCACCTTGATACAACTGTTGGATATGTTCCTGCCATCTTTCTGCTTTGTCTTCTTTCCCTAGAAGTGGCTTTCCATTTGAACTCTTAATATTCATACACCTAGACTTCCTTTCTCCAAAGGTTTCCTTGATTTTCCTGTATGAAGCATCTACATTTCCTAGGACCATACAACCTTCGACACCCTTGCACTTCTCCTTCAACCAGTCTTCCTTAGCTACCTTGCACTTTCTATCCACTTCACTCTTTAATCGCTTGTATCCTTTCCTGCCCTCTTCATTTCTAGCATTCTTGTATTTTCGTCGTTCATCAATCAGGTCTAGTATCTCCTGATTTATCCACTGATTCTTAGTTGATCTTTTCTTCCTTCCTAACATTTCATCAGCAGCCCTGCTGACTTCAGTTTTCATGACTATAAACTCTTCCTCCATTGTGTTTCCTTCAGCATTTTCATTTAGTCCTTTTGCAAAATGTTCCTTGAAACAATCCCTCACACTCTTTTCTTTCAACTTGTCTAGATCCCATCTTTTTGCGTTCTTTCCTTTCTTCAATTTCTTCAGCTTCATGTCCACATCTGCTCCTGGGAAAGTTTTGCAATCCAACACCTAGTTTCTGAATTTTTGCCTAATCATAATGAAGTCTATTTGATACCTTCCAGTGTCTCCAGGTCTCATCCGCGTATAAAACCGTTGTTTGTGGTGTTTGAACCAAGTATTGGCAAGGACTAAATTATGATCAGAGCAGAATTCAACCAGCCGCCTTCCTCTTTCATTCCTTTGTCCCAATCCGAATTCTCCTACTGTACTACCTTCTCTTCCTTGGCCTACTACTGCATTCCAGTCTCCCATCACAATAAGATTCTCATCACCTTTTACATATTGTATTAAATCTTCTATCTCTTCATATGTTCTTTCGATTTTCTCATCATTCGCTGAGCTAGTAGGCATATAGACCTGCACTATTGTGGTAGGCATTGGTTTGTTGTCTATCTACATACATACATACATACATACATACATACATACATACATTATCATTATAGACTGTTATGCCTTTCAGCGTTCAGTCTGCAAACCTCTGAGAATTTACTAAACGTCGCCACAATCCTCGATTTGCAACTAGTGTTGTGGCCTCATTTAGTTCTATACCTCTTATCTTAAAATCGTTAGAAACCGAGTCTAACCATCGTCGTCTTGGTCTCCCTCTACTTCTCTTACCCTCCATAAGAGTCCACTATTCTCCTAGGTAACCTATCCTCCTCCATTCGCCTCACATGACCCCACCACCGAAGCCGGTTTATGCGTACAGCTTCATCCATCGAGTTCATTCCTAAATTAGCCTTTATCTCCTCATCCCGAGTACCCTCCTGCCATTGTTCCCACCTGTTTGTACCAGCAATCATTCTCGCTACTTTCATGTCTGTTACTTCCAACTTATGAATAAGATATCCTGAGTCCACCCAGCTTTCGCTCCCACAAAGCAAAGTTGGTCTGAAAACAGACCGATGTAAAGATAATTTCGTCTGGGAGCTGACTTACTTCTTACAGAATACTGCTGATCGCAACTGCGAGCTCACTGCATTAGCTTTACTACACCTTGATTCAATCTCACTTACTATATTACCATCCTGGGAGAACACACAACCTAAATACTTGAAATTATCGACCTGTTCTAGCTTTGTATCACCAATCTGACATTCGATTCTGTTGAATTTCTTACCTACTGACATCAATTTAGTCTTCGAGAGGCTAATTTTCATACCATACTCATTGCACCTATTTTCAAGTTCCAAGATATTAGACTGCAGGCTTTCGGCACAGTCTGCCATTAAGACCAAGTCGTCAGCATAGGCCAAACTGCTTACTACATTTCCACCTAACTGAATCCCTCCCTGCCATTTTATACCTTTCAGCAGATGATCCATGTAAACTACGAACAGCAAAGGTGAAAGATTACAGCCTTGTCTAACTCCTGTAAGCACCCTGAACCAAGAACTCATTCTACCATCAATTCTCACTGAAGCCCAATTGTCAACATAAATGCCTTTGATTGATTTTAATAATCTACCTTTAATTCCATAGTCCCCCAGTATGGCGAACATCCTTTCCCTCGGTACCCTGTCATATGCTTTCTCTAGATCTGCGAAAGAAACACAACTGCCTATTCCTCTCGTAGCATTTTTCAATTACCTGGCGCATACTGAAAATCTGATCCTGACAGCCTCTCTGTGGTCTGAAACCACACTGGTTTTCATCCAACTTCCTCTCAACAACTGATCGCACCCTCCCTTCCAAGATGCCAGTGAATACTTTGCCTGGTATACTAATCAATGAGATACCTCGACAGTTGTTGCAATCCTTCCTGTTCCCTTGCTTATAGATAGGTGCAATTACTGCTTTTGTCCAATCTGAAGGTACCTTACCAACACTCCACCTAATTTTACTACTCTATGAAGCCATTTCATCCCTGCCTTCCCACTGTACTTCACCATTTCAGGTCTAATTTCATCTATTCCTGCTGCCTTATGACAATGGAGTTTATTTACTATCCAATCCACTTCCTCAAGCATAATGTCACCAACATCCTTTTCCTCCTCCCCATGAGCTTGGCTGTTTGCAACACCACCATGATGATTTCCTTTTACATTGAGAAGATGTTCAAAATATTCCCTCCACCTCTCCAGTGATTCCCAGGGATCTATTATGAGTTCACCTGAATTACTCAAAACACTGTTCATTTCCTTTTCCCCTCCCTTCCAAAGATTCTTTATTACTGTCCAGAAAGGTTTCCCTGCTGCTTGACCCAGCCTTTCCAGGTTATTACCAAAATCTTCCCATTACTTCTTTTTGGATTCAACAACTATTTGATTCACTCTGTTCCTTTCATCTACGTACCAATCCCTGTCTGCCTTGGCCCTTGTTTGGAGCCATTTCTGATAAGCCTTCTTTTTACGTTTACAGGCTGCTCTCACTTCATCATTCCACCAAGATGTTCACCTTTTCCCATCTTTACACACAGTTTTTCCTAGGCATTCCCTTGATGTTTCTATTACAGCATCCCTGTATGCCACCCATTCACTTTCTATATCCTGAACCTGCTTACTGTCTACTGTTCGAAACTTCTCACTAATCATATCCATGTACTTCTGTCTAAATGTCGAAAATTAGTGAAAAATGGAATGTTGTGTGATTCATGTGATCGATGGTGGCATTATAAGTGCGGAAATTGCCCTAGAGACGTAAAAACTAATGAAAATGTTGACTGGATTTGTGAGCAGTGTGTTCGGAATGTTGTTGTTGGGGACGGCGTTGACGAAGCACTGAAAACAGTCGATGAGGAATATAAAAGTGCATTAGAAATTATAAACATTCTAAAAAAGGACAATGAGACTCTTAAAGTTGAAAATCAAGAATTAAAAGAAAGACTGCGATCGCTAGAATTTGGGACTGACCATTCTTCGAGTGATATACCGGTACAAGTAACAAACTCGAGCACGTGGTGTCAAGTAGTTCGTGGATGGCCGGCTAAGAAGAAATCTACAACTGAATTTCCGGAAATAAACATTAGAAATAGGTTTTCTGCCCTAAATAATTTAATCCTGGAAGAAAGTGATCGCGCGCGTGAAACCAAATCATCGCGATCCGTTGCCGTGCCGAGTTTGAAATTTAGGCCTAGAATTCAGATTCAAGACCCAGTTAGGCCTAAATCAGCGAAGGTAGCTGTGTTTGGTGATAGCCAAGGAAGGGGAATTGCGGGAGTGATTAACGACGAGAATATAGCAGCAACCGGAGAAATATATCCAGGAGCTTCTATCAGCAGGGTTGTGGAAAACGTAGAAGCAGCAACTAGGAACTTCGGGAGCGGCGATGCAGTGCTTATCATCGGTGGGACGAACGACGTAGCTCGCGACGACGCCAAGAATGTAAGATCACAACTTAAACATACACTAGGGAAGCTGACCCACACTAACGTTTTTGTAGTGAACGTGCCCCACAGGCATGATTTGAGTAGAGATTCGTGTGTGAACATTGAAGTGGACAAGGTCAATACAGATATTGTTAAAATTTGTGAACATTTTTGGAATACTCAGGTTATTGAATGCAGCAGCTTTGAGAGATACTGTTATACAAAACATGGCCTCCATCTAAACAATTCAGGTAAACGAAAGATAGGAAATATTGTTCTAGATTTTATTAATCTTAAGATATGTACTGTAAAACAGGCAACTCCCTTGAGTTATAATACTGACCAGGAAAACTAGTAGAAAGAGCCAGCTATACTTTAAGCTGGCTCAGTCAACTAGAAAAAGAAACTCAGGATAGTAAGGAATTTCAAGTTACCCAATTGCAACAGTCAAGTTTTAGGGAGGAAGGGGGTCTGAGATTGCTCTTGGTAAACTGTCAAAGTGTAGTAAATAAACAATTAAAATTCGGTATATTGATGGAATCTTATGAGACTGATGTGGTGATAGGAGTGGAATCGTGGTTGAAAGAAGGGGTGGGTAATAGAGAAGTATTTCCAGAAGGGTACACAGTCTATCGTAGAGACCGAGGAGATAAAAAGGGAGGGGGGGTGTTTATTCTGGTGAAGGAAACTTACTGTTCACATGAATGGTTTACCGATGAAAGGGATGAAATATTAGGGATAAAATTAGTTTGTGATAATATGAAGGAGGTGGGAATTATAGGAACATACAGGCCTGGAAGAGAGGCAAGAGACATGGAAATCTTTGAAAAAATAATAGATTATACTTGTAAAAACAATAATAATGATATGGTAATAATTGGGGGAGATCTAAATTTGCCTGAAGTTGAATGGAAAGGAGCTGCAAGTGAAGCCCATGAACAGAAACTGGCAAATAAGTTAATTTGGGAGGGAGGATTTACACAAGTAGTACAAGAACCGACTCGTCTCAATAACTTACTAGATGTATTCTTGGTTAAACCATGGGAAATTGTTGATAAAACTGAGGTAATTGAAGGAATAGGAGACCATAAGGCTGTAATAATGGATGTAGGACTCGTACCAAAAAGGCTTAATAAGAGGGTTACACAAGACAAGAAATTGTACAGAAAAACTAAAGTTGATGAATTTGGGACTTACCTTAACTCACAATTCAGTTGTTGGATAAGTGAAGGGAGTAACGTGGATACACTTTGGGCTAAATTTAAAGGAATTATTTGGGAAGGAGAGAAGAGATTTGTACCTGTTAAGAAGGGTAAAATGACCTCAGACCCTGTTTATTATACAAGGGAAATAAGAAAATTAAAAAGAAAATGTAGAATAGTAAACAGGAAAATCAAAGAGGGTAGGGAGAGTAGAGAAACTAGAAAACAGCTAATGAGGGAACTGAATAGAGTGAAAAAGGAAGCAAAAGAGAATTATATGAATGGCATACTTCAAGAGGGTAATGACCACAAAGGGAAATGGAAAAAGCTGTATTCATATATCAGGAATCAAAAAGGAAAAGGAATCCAAATTCCTACAATGGTGGGAGAAGGGGGTGAACACTATTTAACAGATACTGAGAAAGCAAACCTATTTAGTAGGGAATTTAGAGATTCAGTAGATGATTGTCAAGAGTTGGAAACCGAAACAGAAGATAGAGAGGGAGAGAGACAGAGGGAAACAAGAAGCTTCTCATTCACAAACGAAGATATTTTCAGAGAAATCCAACTGCTTCAGCAAGGAAAAGCAGCAGGGAGTGATCAAATTACTGGGGAGGTATTAAAGACAATGGGGTGGTACATAGTGCCTTATTTAAAATTTCTCTTTGACTATGTCATAAATAATAGTGTAATACCAAAGGAATGGAAGGAATCTATAATAATACCAATTTATAAAGGGAAGGGTGATAAAAGGAAACCAGAGAACTACAGACCAATCAGCCTGACCAGTATAGTTTGTAAAATTCTGGAGAGTTTAATATCGAAGTACATCAGAGGGATATGTGATGATAAAAATTGGTTCATGAGGAGCCAGTATGGATTTAGAAAGAAATTTTCTTGTGAGGCACAACTCGTGGGATTTCAGCAGGACATATCAGAACAGTTGGATTCAGGAGGTCAGTTAGATTGCATAGCCATAGATCTTTCCAAAGCCTTTGATAGAGTGGAACATGGAATATTATTAAAGAAATTGGAGGGAATAGGATTGGACGTAAGGGTTACACGTTGGATAAAAGCATTTCTAAATTCAAGGGTTCAGAAAGTCAAAGTAGGAAATAATGTATCTCAAGAAGAGAAAGTTTGGAAGGGAATTGCACAGGGTAGTATAATCGGTCCGTTACTTTTCTTAATATACGCAAATGATTTAGGGAACAATATAACATCAAAAATAAGATTGTATGCAGATGACATAATTGTTTATAGAGAAATAAACAACATTGAGGATTGTTTAGAATTACAAAGGGACCTTGAAAGTATCCAACAATGGGTTGAAGAAAATAATATGAAGGTTAATGGAGGCAAATCAACTGTTACAACTTTTACAAACAGGAGCTTTAAAACTGAATTTGAATATACTTTGGATGAGGTAGTTATCCCAAAAGATGGCAAGTGCAAATACTTAGGTGTGAGATTTGAAAGTAATTTGCACTGGAAGGGTCATGTTGATGACATTGTTGGGAAAGCATACAGATCATTACATGTCATAATGAGGCTACTTAAAGGATGCAACAAAGAATTAAAAGAAAAAAGTTACTTGAGTATGGTTCGTCCATTATTGGAATATGCAAACAGTGTTTGGGATCCTCACCAAGAATACCTAATAAAAGAAATAGATAGTGTGCAGAGGAAAGCAGCAAGATTTGTAACAGGGGATTTCAGGAGAAAGAGTAGTGTATCAGAAATGTTAAAGGAACTTGGGTGGGAAACTTTAAGTAAGAGAAGGGAGAAAACTAGACTTACAGGATTATATAGAGCCTATACAGGAGAAGAAGCATGGGGAGATATCCGTGAGAGGCTTCAGTTGGAAAATAATTATATCGGCAGGACTGACCACAAATATAAAATTAGAAGGAATTTTAGCAGAAGCGATTGGGGTAAATTTTCATTCATTGGGAAGGGTGTGAAGGAGTGGAACAGTTTACCAGGGGTAGTGTTTGATCCTTTTCCAAAATCTGTACAGATATTCAAGAAGAGAATAAACAGCAACAGAGAAAATAAATGAAATGTTAGAGGGCATTCGACCAGTGCAGGTTATTGTATATAAAAAAAATGTGTGTGAATAAATTAATTCCATCCCCTGGTCTAAGGAGTTTGGACAGCCAAAGTAGGGGACTGCCTGTAGGGGTGAAGTACAGTGGGGACTTCGAGGGCCCTGGGACCGCTACGGTAGCTGTGAAGGCCCTTCAGGAACTCTGAAAAGTGGTGGCAAAAGGGGCTCTGGTTAAGACGCAGCAGGTCGTTATGCTACTTAGGATCCAGAACGGGTAAAAAAAAAAAAAAAAATAGTAAATAAATAAATGCAATGTAAATATTAATGTTATACCAGTTTTATAGTATCATTTGAAGCAATTCCACATACTGTATATCAGTTGACTATATTTGTAAGTAGGACAGGATATATTATAAGTAGAATTTTGTAAACAATATAAATTTATTAAGGATGAGCTGTGTGTTTAATAGAAAACATTGTTAGCGTAAATTGTATAATATTGTATTATAGGAAAAATTTTCTTCTCTTGTTAATTTAATATTTAGTGCTTGACAATAATGTATTTTAGTGTACCATTTGCCACCGAGGTAGACACCTCATTTGCAAATAAAGAGATTTTGATTTTGATTTGATTTGAATTTCCTCGTCCTGGAGACTTTCTACCCTTATTCGTTTGCAGACAGATTTCACTTTCTCTACCCTAGGCCTAGAGGTACTTAGTTCACTACAGATCAGATAGTGGTCTGTATCATCGAAAAATCCGCAAAAAACTCTTACATTCCTAACAGATTTCCTGATTTCAAAGTCTGTTAAGATATAGTCTATTATGGATCTGGTACCCCTAGCCTTCCATGTGTAGCCTTATGCTTGAAGAATGTATTCGTAACAGCTAAACCCATACTAGCACAGAAGTCCAGCAAACGCTTCCCATTCCTATTAGCTTCCATATCTTCCCCATATTTACCAATCACCCTTTCGTATCCTTCAGTTCTATTCCCAACTCTCGCATTGAAATCGCCTCTTAGCACTATTCTATCCTTGCTGTTGACCCTGACCACGATCTCACTCAATGCTTCATAAAACTTGTCAACTTCATCCTCATCTGCATCCTCACATGGTGAATACATGGACAATTCTTGTCCTAATTCCTCCCAATGACAAATCTACCCACATCATTCGCTCATTTACATGCCTAACAGAAACTATGTTGCGTGCAATGGTATTCCTGATAAAGAGCCCTACCGCAGACTCTGCCCTTCCCTTTCTAACACCCGTCAAGTACACTTTATAATCTCCTATCTCTTCCTCATTATCTCCCCTTACCCGAATATCACTTACTCCTAGTACATCCAGATGCATCCTCTTTGCTGACTCAGCCAGTTCTACCATCTTTCTTCCATAAGCCCCATTAATATTGATAGCTCCCCATCGAATTCCATTTTGTTCGCCAAGTTGTTTCCAAGGAGTCCCTCGCCTGTCAAATGGGAATGGGACTCCATTACTCCCATAGGTCCGAGGCTTGCTTAAAGTGTTCTGAGCTCGGTAAATTCATGAAGCAGGATGCTGCCCTACTTGCACATAGTCCAAGTAAGGATCTCTCCTCTAACGGGTTATGGACCACCGGTGAATTGTATAGTCCTAGCCGCCTGATCACAAGGAGGTCCACGACTCAGAATATGTCCGAGATGCCCACTCCCATTCCATAACAACTGGTATCCCGACTCTCAGGACCACTTACTAGGCCACTCAGCCGTTGCCCATGGTTCACGAACTAGGACGTGACTACAGTAACCCACAAACATGAACCATCTACCTTGACGACAATAATTCTTTCACTATGCTGGTCATAGTAGCTTACCCGCTGCCCTATTTTGTTATTCATTATTAAACCAACTCCAAAGTTTTCCATCTTCTAGGTGGTTGTTGATAATTCGGTAGTCGCCTGACCAAAAATCCTGTTCTTCCTGCCAACGTACTTTACTTAAACCAACGACATCTAACTTTAGTCTAACCATCTCCCTTTTCAGATTCTCTAATCTACCACGACGACTCAAATTTCTAACAGTCCATGCTCTGACTCGCAGAAAGTCAGTATCCATCTTCCTGATGATCACCCCCTCTCGTGTAGTGCCCACCCGGATATCCAAATGGGGGACTAGTTTACCTGCGGAATATTTTACCTGGGAGGAGGCCATCATCAGTACATCATTCATACAGAGAGAGCTGCATGTCCTCGGGAGTTAGTTACTGCTGTAGTTTCCCGTTGCTTTCAGCCATGTAGCAGTATCAACACAGCTAAGCCATGTTGAGTATTATTACAAGGCCATATCAGTCAATCATCCAGACTGCCGCCCTTGCAACTTCCGAAAGGCTGCTACCCCCCTTAAAACATTACTTTATTAAAATGTGTACACCATTGCAGTCTAGCATGTTTATGCACATTAGTCAAAGGCAGGCGGAGAAGTGGATGATGCGCCGGTAACCCAGACCGTAATAAACGGCGACAGACTGTCACTCTTGATAGTGTACGTGTTACACTATTCCACTATTGCGCCAGAGCTGAGGACGCAGACCTGTCCTGCAATGCCATTCGGATGAGGTGTCGATGTTCTCGGGGGAAGCCTTCTGTGAACCATTCTGTACACACCTGTTGCACTGCCGACACACTTCGTCCCATACGAGCAGCAACTTCCCGGATGGAACATCACGTTCTCATGTCAGTAATACGCCATCTGTCAAACTCACGCATTTGACAGTACGGTTCTCACATAACTCTGTGAGGCATCCTGCACATCTGCTCAAGTTACACTGATCCAATACCTTTGGTTTATAGCAATGAGACCATTGTGCGTACAGGAGATTGGTCCTGTTAAAAGTGAATCCCTCAAGATACAGTATACAGAGAATATAATATCACTCACAATAGCCGACCTTGCATACTCTCAAACATTCCTAGTCAATCCCTATATTGGTAAACAAACACGACCACTATAGGAAGACTCCTTGACGTGCTGCAGTTCATATCAACCACCCGATGTTCTACGGTATATACTCATACCACACAATCGTTCACCAAAGAAAACAAACATTTGTCCCAGAACAAATAATATTTTCCCACTTGCAATTGATATTTTCCTCTGCAAATGTTATTTGTTAGAGTTGTTTGTCGGAGAGCTTCGGCATAATGGCCACACTTCTACTCCACAAGCTATCAGTGGAACGGAGTTATCGCTGAACAGTATCCACAGACCCACGAAACCCAATATTGTGCCTGAATTGCACTACATTCAGAAACTAATTCTGACATGACACGTTCACCAACTCTTTATCCTAGGCTTGTACTGAAACACGCCACAATCCACTACCAACACAACCACTGGAATTTCTTATTTTGTAATACCGCTGATTCCACCTTCTAGGTGCCCTGACAGGAACCCCATACTACTCACCTGCATGCCATCAGTTAACTCTCCTCTATAAGTGCTATAACTCAGTCGCAGACGGACGGTAGTGAAGCAGTGTGTTAGAATATCTGTGGTAGACTCAATATAAGATCAATACCTTATCACAAACACTAGTGAATAATCACTTGGTTAGTTTATTTGTGTAGTAAGATACACTAGACACCAGCAACCTGCAATCGCTTAGCGTCGCATGGTTTCCTGGATAAGATTCACGCTTGCTGTTCCGCAAATCCGTGTTGAAATCCAAAGCTGGGCTAGTTTCTTTTTTTTAATTAAATTAAAGCTTGTCCCTCTCCAAGTGCATTGTTTTCAGGTATTGTTGTACTTATCTTGAACAATCATCTTCTAAGACTGCCAAATTTTATGCATTTGAGTGAAACAGTGCAACTATCGTTATATACTTTTCAGTTACATCTACTCACATGTGGAAGAGAAATATGATCCAGAGATGGTTCGCTGAACATGACAAAATCAATCTTGCAGACTGGCCACCTTGCAGCCTGGATTTTAGCCCAATCAAAAATGTGTGGGCTGAGACAAAGCCTGTTATGAGGGAGAACGGGCCTGACCCCACTCCAGGATGACCTTTGGGATTTAACCCTTGATGTTGGGAAAGAAACTGCCGAGAGCAAGCAACGCACTGCTCATCTCATGACTTCTGTTCCTCTTTTTTTTTCTTCTTTGCTAGTAGTAGTTTTAAGTCACACTAACACATCAAAGGATTCTGGCGAAGCAAGGTTGGAAAGGAAGCTAGGATTGGAAAGGAAGATGCCGTGACCTTAAAGCCCAGCCCCAGCATTTTACCGTTGTGAAAATGGGAAACCACAGAAAACCATCTTCAGGGTCACCGATGGTGGGATTCTGGCCCATCAACTCCCGAATGAAAGCTCACAGCCACACAACCCTAACCATATGGCCAACTCACTCAGTGCTTACGTTCCTCAGAGACTTCAAGCAGTAATCGTAACAGAAGGCCTTTATGTGAGTTACCAGACGAGCTTGCGGGGTGGTTCAGATTCTGTATGAAAATATCGCACCTTGGGTAGAAGAGGGCCACAAATGCAAAAGATACCTCTGAGAAAATTGCAATGTATGAATGTAAAAATATATTTAAAATATACACAATATATAAATATAGCCTATATTAAAAAATGAATTTACTACACCTTTTTAAATCTTGCATTGCAATTATCTCGTTGCCCTCTTCTTCCCAAGGTGCAATATATGTTCCATCTGCTATAAAAATATTGTCAGCAATAGCGAACTCGATATGGTGAGATATGTTACTCCATTAGGGGTCAATTAATCAACTCCTCCATGGTTATATGCGATGGCTAGAACGGTAATGCCAAACATAACAACAATGTTAAACACACACCAAAAAGGTTGACTTTCAACTACAATACCGGACACTATACATTCATTTTACAGGCTGAGCTATTATTTCACTGGTTAGCCCATCAATAAATCGACATACTTCTGCAAAAGTACACCAATCCTAATTATCTTTCTATTGCCTTCAAATATAGGAGTCAACAATGAGGCCATTTATGATCTGCTTAATGTAATAAGGAACTAACATGTTTTGAGCATTAAAAAAATAAAATAATACGTAATTATGTGCAAGTAGGCGACACAAAAATAAAAATAAATAATGCACCTGGTCTCAATGCTTACCTTCTTACCTAAGGTGTTAATGGACCAAATACTATTGTGCATATTGCCACACAGAAATAAAACTAAATAAGGATATTACAATAACTGTTCCCCATTAATATTGTAAGTGTATTCCAAAAAAGTGACTGTGCTTACAAGTTGTTCTAGTTAGCGATTAAAAGAAGGTAGCGAATACTGGGTGAATTTGAACTACTGCAGTTTATACCATATTACCCATACACAGAGCCTCTACTAACTAAGCTACACTGCCAGAACAGGTCACATAACCTCCGCTTAGCGATGTGGTATGGGTTTTTTTTCCTTTTTTCTTTTTTTTTTCTTCTCTCAGTACGTTCAAGTATAGTACGCACACGTTTTAGTGATAGATGGACACCGTAGTGCTGAATCGGTCGATTTGGTTATCTTCGAGATTCATATTGGCAACTTTTGAAACACAAACTAAGAACCGCTTATAAATCGCTGTGCAACATCTGGCATACACTTTAAGCACTCGTACTGTTGTTTACACAGCAAAGCCAAACTATAGAATTCATGCTAGGAACAAGATTAGCATCGAGAAATGTTATATGTGTGTGTGACACAGTTGTTGGCTTAAGATAATAAAGGTTTGGAAAACTCATATCGATTGATCATATTATTGATTCAATTCAGATTTCATTTCCATTCAGTTGGCAGTATAACCGGAACTGGGAGAGCTCCCTCCTTACTGCTCAACACTGTACAAAAATCTATCACTAAAAAGTGTGCGAATATTTTTTTTTTCCTAGCAGTTTACGTTACACTAACACATCGATGGTTTTTGGCAATGTAAGGCTGGGAAAGTGATAGGACTGATATGGTAGCAGTTGTGGCCTTAATGAAATGCAAGTGTATCTTCCTGTAAGATTGGAGATATAGGCCCTAAGCAAGATAAGGAAGTAATGATAATAGGAGATAGATTTTATCATAATACCATGCATTCATTCTCACGGCATTCTTGCATTCTCCAAAAGTAGCCACTAATAACTTATTTTATCAATGTGTGAAATAATTTATTTGTAAAATTATTACTATCAGCATCAATTTTGCGTTTAATTCCTTTTTGATCGGTAGCATTTCCATTAAATGTGTCATTTAGCTGCAGGAGCAATAACTACACATTTAAGCTAGCCTTCTACAGCCTTGACACAACCGATAACTGTAATTATTCCATCAAATTCTATAACCTCACAATATTTTAAAATACCAGCTGATTGGTAATCAGGAAGTAAACATATATTCAGAACTACTCACAAAATTCAGGCACCCTCTCTACTTTCACAGAATTTTACAGCCTACAAAATACTGAATAGAAGCCTAGCAAAAGGAACAAGGTCCTATGCATTGTCACCCAGGCGAAATACATCAGCTCTGTGAAATTGGGCTTGATAAATAGAATGATGGTGGAACCACAGTGCTACAATCAAAATGGACATGCATTGTCATACTGTTTAGTTATATATTTCAAGTAAACAAATCTATTCCCGTAGTATTTAATTCCTTCTCCTATACACAACTGACATTTAATAGTTGAAGGTTACTGCCAATACCACTGAAGATAGCAATGAATGAACTATTTCAATAAAAGAGACCAAAAAAAGACCAATAAAGACGAAACAGGGAAAGGGAACTACTGCTAAAGATGAACGAAATAAGACGCAATTCGTATATATTATGCTAGCTACTAATCAGTATATATAGAAAACACAGCCACAATTACAAATCCGGAGTATGCTGATTCGTACGTGGTCCATCACATAAAGAAGTGGAAATGTTAACCTCTGAGTTACTTCACACAAAATTCGTCAAAACAGGCATTCTTTAAATTCAAATAAAAACACTCGAATTTTGTATCACATGGAACATAACCAAAACTTGAAATAACAAATGAGACGCGAATCGGAAACCTAATTTTACGTCGAAACGTAATCAAAGATATTGGCTTTGTCATTCAGACGTTCATAGTAGGGCAAACCCACCTTTCCTCTTTCATACTTCAAATTTAAACAGACAGAATTAAATCAATCAGTACCTGATATCCACTCTTTAAAAACCTCGACACGACAAAGTTTGTCCGCAACTCAGTTATTCACATTCCTAAACCATTCAAACCATACATCACATAAAACATGACACCGATCTAACACTAACATTTCCATTTACCCCGAGCAGTGTGCACCGAAGGTGTGCAAGCTGTGCACTCACTACAACTGCCATCTACTGGAAAAAACAAGGCTATCTACGAAAAAAAAAAAGTTGTAAGAAATGTTTTCAAAATATACGCTATAAATATTCCTTGATTCGTGATCTATACAAGGAATAAATCCACAACGGTATACATATCAAAAACAGGAGGAAAATAAGGGCGCAAAAAAAAGGAAAAAGATGGAACTAACAGTAACGCAGAAAGACCTTCATCGATAGGGATCCAAAAAGAATTCTTTGGATACAACCAAAGCTCTTTTCAGGAAGCATGCTATAACTCTTTCCAAGGTACCTAGGTTTTTCCTGGTGAGGTCAGGCCATATAATTTCAATGCCATGTGTTAGGATAGGGGGTATAGTGCGCATTGGTATCACCTAAATATCACTATAAAATTTGTCACAAATGGAACATAATAATTACTTTTACACATATCAAGTGAAAAATCCCTGGCAAATTAAGAAATATATGTTTTTTGGAGAATATTAATACGTACTTTACTACTTTACAAGTACATTTGGTGTTGCGCTCACAGTGACACACGTATGTTTTTGTCTTACACTTTGAACAATTTCGTGTGTGATATCTGTGTTCACTGAAGTTCTTTGCTTTCGTTTCATCTTCACTTGTCAATGACATCATTTCATGAATTGTATCGCGATATGCAATATTTAATAGGCGACAAAATGATATGGCCAATGTACATAAGAAAAATTCAGTGGGCTAGTGAGTTCGTTCGAACAGAAATAAAAATATTTATTGGTCCAGGGATCATGCTATTTTTCTTTTGACCTCCATTTTGCTGTTTGTACTGGCCAAAGATAAAGAGAATCTACAGACATAGCACTCCCATTCCACGATGCTAGCCCTGGACCTGAATAAAGTAACAAAAGACGGCACCAGCAGCGAATGGACAAAGATAATGAGAATCCACAGACATAGCCCTCCCATTCCACGGTGCTAGCCCAAAGCCTACTAGATACTAGAAGGCCTGGACAGAAAGCCAATTTCTTGCATTTAAAGCGGGTTAATAGTTTTTCTCTTTTCCACCGCTAGGTCCGCGTTTATGTTCTATAGTTTGGCGTGAATTCTATGATGATGTGTGTTACTGCAACATGTTTTATAAGAAGAAATAATATATTAAACTTTATTTTATACGGTAAGGCCTTATCTAACGTGAAATATGAAGAGTTTTGTCGTTTTTAATTTATTTGGTCTCATGATTTGCAATATATGGATGGTTGCTGAGATGCATTTACAGTAACATTTGTTTAGTTATGTGCTTCCAAATTATCGTCAAGGTGGTGGTGGTGATTATTGTTTTAAGAGGAAGTACAACTAGGCAACCATCCTCTATATAACACTAATCAGAGAGAAAAACTGGAAGGGGTCCGACACTTCGCAAAATGAAAGTATCGGCCAAAGGAAGACAAGGGCCACGAAGGGCGTGAAAATAAAAGACTCCCTAGCCCTCGGAAACCTAATAGCGTAGGAGTCGGCAAAGAACTAGAGTTGACCAAGGAAGGTCGGATAGGATATATGAAAGTCAGGAGCCTGGCACAATTAAGTGGAAGAAATGCCAGGACTCAGTTAACGGCCCCGTGGTTGCCAACACACGTTCAAAATTTCAGAGCCCCTGGGGCCAATTACCGTCAAGTTTCTCTTTCCATTCTGTAGGTTAAGATGGTTTATTGCCGGGCTGAGTGAGTCAGACGGTTGAGGCGCTGGCCTTCCGACCCCAACTTGGCAGGTTCGATCGTGGCTCAATCCGGTGGTATTTGAATGTGCTCAAATACGTCAGCCTCCTGCCGGTAGATTTACTGGCACGTAAAAAGAACTCCTGCGGGACAAAATTCCGGCACTTCGGCGTCTCCGAAAACCGAAAAAGTAGTTAGTGGGAAGTAAAGCCAATAACATTATTTATTATTAACATTATTATGATGGTTAATTTTGCGTGCCTAACTGCACATCTGACACAGCGAAGAAATATACACAAATATAAATTTTCATCTTTTTTCTAAAGATCCGAGTTTACGGGAGAAATGGAGGCCTGCTATTTCTGGACAGGGCAGCAGAAAAGTATCTCTTCCGGCTCCTAATGATAACTCCAGAACATGTAGCTTGCACTTTGTCATATCAGATTACGGTGTAAGTACTGTGAGGGGAATTCTGCCTCCCCAACAAAGTGCCGTTGCAAATTCTTCTTATTAAAAATGTATTAATATTTACAACGCGGGCGTTAGGATATCTCGGAAAATGTAAACCTGTCCGAAAGCTGAAATTCCTTACCGCTCCAAAGTTTAAAAAAGACGTTTCAGTGCCGCGACTGTGATCAAGCACACGTCACATACGTTATACTTACATTTTTCAGGCCTGTTCTTGATAATAACGCAAAGAAAGTGACAAATGACTGTGATTTATTAAACAAATTCAAGAGCAAGCCTCTGAGCAGAAAAGTGTTGAAATTATAGAATTAGGGAAAAATCGGGTCAGTACTTCTATTTAGGCCTATTTCCCTATTCTTTACTCCTTTGTGATAAACAAGAGCAAAATGAAAGAACTCTATGAAGTGTAATGTGTTCTAAGTTGTTTTGTATATATATATCTCATTCACACGGAACATAATGATAATAAAAATGTATTATTTCGCGTTATTGCATGAATATTCAATATAAGGATATAGACAGAACATGAGAACAATAGAACATAAACGCGATCCAAGCGGCCATTGCCTGAACTACATCGTTCGCCCAGAAATGTGTCGGCTTGTCCAGGCCTTCTATTATAGCGTAGGCAACGGCTAGCCCTGGGCCTGAAGAAAGTAACAAAAGACGGCACCAGCAGCGTAGTACGACATAAACCAGTCCTGTCTACAAGCCTTAAATATGTTTTCATATTTCTCAAATAACGACGGTATTTCTTAATTTGCCAGGGATTTTTCACTTGATATGTGTAAAAGCAATTATTATGTTCCATTCGTGACAAATTTTATAGTGATATTTGGGTGATACCTTTGCGCATCATACCCAGGATAGGAATAATGTTTGCCTAGAATAATTTCATTGCTGTTGCCATGATAAATGATTTATAATTGCTTGATATTATTTATTGCTAGGATAGCTTGCGCAGCTCTTTCTGCTATGTGTTTTGTAAAGCATTTGCCGCTAGGTTGTAGCGTGACCCCTAAATATTTGAAATCGTAATCGTTCACTATTTTGAGTTTGCTGTTCGAGATAGTAATTTCTGTTCCATGAGGTACCCTACCCTATTTTTAAAGACCATTATTTCCGTTTTTAGATTGTTAATGTAAAAGTTGTTGTTTTGGCACCAATTTACAATTGTATCTATGGCAGTCTGTAGTTTGTGCAGATTTTTGGAGTTTACTACTATGTCGTCTGCATACGCAAAAATGTGCATGTCTTCTCCATCTTGCGTTGTCTTCTCTATCTATCTCTTCGAGATGAGACGCGTACTAACGAGACTGTCTGTGCATGGCTTCCATCATAACCACTCCAAAAACAAGATGTACCGCAATCCGATGAAGACTTGCATATGCCAACTGTGTGATAAAAAACGTGTGATCTTTACCCCCATCGAACTGTGTACAAAGCGAAAAAAAACATAAGTGAACACTAAAAACTAAGTATTAATAGAAATAATATTTAAATTTTTCCTTTTGTTGTACTATGCACATTTGTGCTCACTTCAAATAATAAAAAGGTTTCTTTGACGCAGCCGAAGTGAAACTCCAAAGCAAACTGCAAGAGTACTGTGAACATTTTATCGTATTTTAATATATTATATGTTATTAGTTTTTATCACATCCATATTCTAGAATGTTCCAGAATGCTTAGTTCAAACATACCAACGAACGTATGCAACGATTCACTAATATGAACTAAACTTCAAAGTGTACCTCAAGAATGTTATAAATATTTTCTCAAGTGTATAATTTGTATTTCACCAAATTATCTATTATCTATTACTCACGAATAGTACACCAGAATTGTATGTAACATATACATGTCATAGAAGACACATCATATCATTGTATATTTTATATATTGTATATTTTAATATTATCACTCATATCATGTGACATTCTTCATTAGATTTAGTAATGTTTCTTAAATTATAAATTAAGTTAGCTTTAGATCTCATGACCAGCTGAGGATGACCTCTGTGAAGGTCGAGACCGGTACTGCATAGTAACAAGATATAATAAAGTATTGATTAGGTGGACGGTACCCATTCTTTGTGATTGTGAATACCAAGTATCAATACGGACATGAAACTGATGGATTACAATATTGAAGCCAACCAGACAAAACGAAATGCATACAGATACCAAAATTCAAAGATCAAAGTAACGAATGTAATTAAAAGCATAACTTTCTTGAAGGAATGTCCATTGAACGAACTAACTCCAAAATTTATCATGAAATACAACAACAAACATAGGAATACCACACAGACACACAATACACAGAGAAAAACTACTAAAATTTGGATAAAAGATAAAATAAAATTTCTGTACAGATAAAAATATTTCCTCAACAAGCAACTTTATGAAGCACATTTAAGAGCCTCACAAGATCTACCACGTAGCTATTGGGATAACTTTCTAACAACGACCCAAGAAAAAATAGCAGACATAGCAGTTAAGAAACAAAATGCATTAGACAGGAAATGAAATGCAATTAGACGATCACGCGATCAAAGAACACAGGACAATTCTCCCGATGAAAACATCTCTCACAAACCTAACAAAGCTGATAAACACATATTTCACCCACCTATAAAACATAACTAACATGATTTTCAATGGAATAGAAGCCGATATATTGAGCAGAGAACCCAAACACAACTGGGGGATTACTTCGTCCTTTCAAAACATCGTGACCATCATCACGGAAACTGAAAACGCTCTGAGCAAAATCACGCATGAGTTACGAGACGAAGTACGATACGAAATAAAGAAAAAAATTCCGCAATATATTGATAAGATTATTAATAATAATAATAATAATAATAATAATAATAATAATAATAATAATAATAACGGAATTACCGTCAATACCGCACATATAAATAAACTGAAAGACAAAATAAAGCAAAATAATTTAATAGTAACAAAAGCAGATAAAGGAAACACTACTGTCATAATAGACACAAATTATTACATAACCAAAACTAAACAGTGTTTTTAGATAGAACCTTTCAAATTAAACGTAAAGACGCCACCAGTAACATCCAAAAAATCTGAATATGTTATTAAAGAATACTCACTTTCTTTTAAACCAACAAGAAATCGCGAAGTTAACTACAATGAACCATAAACTACAAACCGCAAAAACATTCCCGAAAATTTATAAAGAAAATGTACCGATGAGACCTATCATAAGTTATAAATCTAGCCCAACTTACAAATTGTCGCAGTTTATTCAAGCATTCCTGAAAAAGCATTACACATTTTTAGCCAAACAAAATAACAACAACAAGGTCTTCTTATGGGATCTCCAGCTTCAGGTATACTAGCATAAATCTACATTGATCATTTAGAACACCAAGAAATAAGCAAAATTGGGAACATCTTTTCTAGTGCACATTTGTAGATGACATTTTTGTTATTATAGACAATAGATTCACAAATGAGACAAATATTTTAGAACAAATTAATAAAATAGACCCACATAAAAAATTCGCAATAGAGAAAGAGAGATAAGCTTTTCGCAGATGATGTTATTCTGTACATAGTAAATAAGTTACAAGATTGTGAGCAACTGCAAAACGACCTCGATAATGTTGTGAGATGGACAGTAGGCAATGGTATGATGATAAATGGGGATAAAAGTCAGGTTGTGAGATTCACAAATAGGAAAAATCCGCTCAGTTTTAATTACTGCGTTGATGGGGTGAAAGTTCCCTTTGGGGATCATTGTAAATACCTAGGTATTAATATAAGGAAAGATCTTCATTGGGGTAATCACATAAATATGATTGTAAATAAAGGGTACAGGTCTCTGCACATAGATATGAGAGTATTTAGGGGTTGTAGTAAGGATGTAAAGGAGAGAGCATATTTGTCTCTGGTGTGACCTCAACTTGAGTATGGTTCCAGTGTATGGGACCCTTACCAGGATTACTTGATTCATGAACTGGAAAAAATTCAAAGAAAAGCAGCTCGATTTGTTCTGGGCGATTTCCGACAAAAGAGTAGCGTTACGAAAATGTTGCAAAGTTTGGGCTGGGAAGACTTGGTAGAAAGGAGACGAGCTGCTCGACTAAGTGGTATGTTCCGAATTGTCAGTGGAGAGATGTCGTGGGAGGACATCAGTAGACGAATAAGTTTGGATGGTGTCTTTAAAAATAGGAAAGATCACAATATGAAGATAAAGTTGGAATTCAAGAGGACAAATTGGGGCAAATATTCGTTTATAGGAAGGGGAGTTAGGGATTGGAATAACTTACCAAGGGAGATGTTCAATAAATTTCCAATTTCTTTGCAATCATTTAAGAAAAGGCTAGGAAAACAACAGATAGGGAATCTGCCACCTGGGCGACTGCCCCAAATGTAGATCAGTATTGATTGATTGATTGATTGATTGATTGATTGATTGATTGATTGATTGATTGATTGATTGATTGATTGATTGATTGATTGATTGATTACTGCACCATGAATTATTTAGACATATCTATCACTAGACAACATGATCACCAGACATATCAAATATACAGGAAACCCATACAAATCTCCAATACAATAAGAAAAGATTCTATCCACCCTAACGCTCGCAAAAAAGCAGCTTATCACATTATGGTATACAGAGCACCCAACTATCCCAGGAAGAGCTGAAAAAATAATTAAACACGATTTAGGATATAGCCCATCAAGACGGATTTAATAGAGAAATGTTCAATAGTATCATTCAAAAGATTAAAAACAAATCAAGACTGACCAGAGCTAACGACTCCAAGAAGGATTACGTACTTTTCACATTTAATAATACCCACGGTCATTCCACAACTAATATTTTTTGCAATCTAAAAATAGCATACAAAACCACACACAACAGTGCCAACATTTTACACAACGCCAAATCTGTTAATGATAACAATAGATACAGTTGTTCAGGAGTGTATCGAGTGAAATGCGACAATTGTGAGGCTAGCTATACCGGACATACTGGAAGAAACTTCTTTATCCGTTACAATGAACACATTAGCGCATTCTAGCATAATCACTTTCCTTCTATAGCTCAACATAACGAGGATTATAAGCATAATTTTACAAATATTGAAAACGACATGCAGATTCTAAGGGCCCTCTACTCAATATAACGGAAGAATTTTACATTACTATAAATCAATCCGCAAACCCAAATTTTAACTTAAATGAAATTACAGATAAAGTTAATATCCCCTTTAATACAGTCATCCCGAATTTAAAAAAACACCTACATAAAAATAGTTAAAAATCAGAATCCAGTACATATCAAGGAACCTCCCGAAGACACGCCCAACCGTACCTCACCTCCCCCAATCACTGCCCCTATTGCACATCCACTTCCCCTCTCTACAGAGCTAGTTTACCTTCCCCAATCAATACCCCTCATGCCCCTCCATTTCCCCTTTGCGTTACAACACGTACCAGCCCTAGACACACACGGAGCAGTGAATGACGTACTCCCTAACTGTACACATTCGACCAGACAACAGTACTATGTAAGTAAACACTTATTCCACACGTTCATTAGACATTCCATTGACTAAATTCTTATACTTCATTTTCTTCACTGTTCTCGCAGATCACTGCATGTCCAACAACAAAACTACAAAGAGGGAGCATCTGCACCTACTCAATATCTTTTAACGAGATTAGTACCAAGGAAGCTAATGACATACCACAATATTTTGATGTAAATCATTCAACATTCTTAACTATATAAACTTACAAGATAAACAATACACATCGTTGAACTTTCCATAACACACTTGGTACAAACATACTTGTGAACGTACATAATAATTTATCAACATTAATATAAACTCCAAAGCGTACCGCAAGAATACTGAGAGCATTTTATCGTATTTTAATGTATTATATGTTATTAGTTTTTATCACATCCATATTCTAGAATGTTCCAGAATGTTTAGTACAAACATACCAACGAACGTATGCAACGATTCACCAATATGAACTAAACTTCAAAGTGTACCTCAAGAATGTTATAAATATTTTCTCAAGTGTATAATTTGTATTTCACCACATTATCTATTATCTATTACTCACGAATAGTACACCAGAATTGTATGTAACATATACATGTCATAGAAGACACATCATATCATTGTATATTTTATATATTGTATATTTTAATATTATCACTCATATCATGTGACATTCTTCATTATATTTAGTAATGTTTTTTTAATTATATATTAACTTAGCTTTAGAACTCATGACCAGCTGAGGATGACCTCTGTGAAGGTCGAAACTGGTACTGCATAGTAACAAGACATAATAGAGTATTGATTAGGTGGACGGTACCCATTCTTTGTGATTGTGAATACCAAGTATCAATACGGACATGAAACCGATAGATTACAATAAATCCGGAAGTGTCGCGTATTGTCTCTACTGTATTTGGTGTAATCGAATTCATGATTTTTAAGTAGAGTTTTAAAAATGGCATTTCGGTTGAAAATCACTATTTACACAGGAAATGAATCACAGTTCAAAATACCGATTTAATTGTCATACATTCTGTGACAAGAGACCACCGGGGTTATAACTCCTCGTTCAATAATATAATAATTATGTACATTTTAGCAATATAAATTATTGAAAGTTCACAACATATACAGCATTGCAACACAACAAATTGCCACAATACATGAATTGATAGGGCTATGTATGATACAATGAAATGCAAACGAACACACCTCCTTACAGCAAGCTTGACAGACTACCCTTCCATTCGTAGTAAAAATTGGCATCCCCTGTGATCCACTGCTTCAGCCTGTAGGACTTAGACGATTTTTCTTTGGGCATTACCGCAAACACACCTCTTCTCCTTTTTCCACTAACGCGTTCTGAATATAAAGCGTACGCATACAACAGTTAGCATCGAAAGGGAGGTACAGGGCATATGGGTTGTGCAACATAGTTCGACGTTGACTGCTTCTCGCGTATGTCTTAGGAGGTTGGAGAGGTCGAATGCTTCGAGGTCAAATTGCTCCTTCTTTCTCGTCATGGAAATTTCCCTAGAACTATTTCTAGTGACTTCTGAGAATTCCCATTTTTGTTCGTGGGGTAAACAGATATTGAGAAAAGAGAAGATAATTCTGTCGAGCACACTAGCTACAATATAATGCACTGGAAGAAAATCGGCTTTTTAAAATACAGTCAAAAGGCATCAAATAGGCAATTATAACCGAAATAGGAACACACCCCTGATATAGGCATTTTAGGCACAATAAAACCAACGAAATATAGCTTAAAAGACCCTAAAACGGTTATATATATAAAGCCTACGTTTCTGAGCACAGGAATAAAATGAGCAAATAGACAAATTCCCGTCTCCATTCATTAATGATTCCTGGAATGTCCTTCTTGGAACATGTTTCTGCCTTAATGTACCCATACATACACTTCCATTTCTCACTCAAATTTGTATGACTGCCAATTATACTTGCCATCATGCTATCCTTAGCTCACTTCTTTGCTAGATTCAGTTTCCTAGTAAGTTTCTTCAGTTTCTCCTTACTTCCACAGCCATTTCTAACTCTATTTCTTTCCAGTCTGCACATCCTTCTTGGTCTCTTTATTTCTTTATTATAATAATGTGTATCTTTACCATTCCTTATCACCTTTAAAGGTACAAACCTGTTTTCATATTCCTCAACAATTTCTTTAAACCCGTCTCAGAGTCTGTTTACATATTCAGTTACCGTTTTCCACCGATCATAGGTACTTTTTAAAAACATTCTCATGCCTGCTTTATCAGCCATATGAATGTTGTTTGTGTGTGTAGCAATTAAATTATAGTCATGCGTCGAAGACAGGTGAGAATCGCGGAATTCGTGAGGTGAATGAACGTAAGTAGTACGGTAAAGCAGTTTTGATTGGTGCAGACAGCAGGAGGGACATTAATATCTGACGACATCCTGACGTCACCAAGGACATGAGGTTCATGGTTCCACTTCACAAACTCCATGGACGAGACCATCGGTCAGGTTAGTGACCGGTTCAGAGGTAGAGAGACTCTCTCTGGACCGGGCCGTGTGGTCCCTTTTAGGTTGGGATTATGCGTAGGTCTTGCGTGAAATGTCTCGCTAAGTTGCACACCGGTCTGGTATTTGTGTGGAACATAATTCAGGTTGATGTTCCATTCACCCGACATGTGTTCTCGCAGTGATATTTCTATTTCGGTATTTAGCTTGTTTTTCATTATTCGATCAAAATCGTAGTGATATCGCGCCCAGCTATGCCTGTGTCTTTTGCACCTTACGTAATTGATGTGACCTGGTATTTCGTCATGCTGTTCTTTCTATGTGTAGACCAGGACCCTAGCATACGTTGCGTCATCGATCGCCCGTACGAAGTTATGAATTCAGCTTCATTTTAAATGTATCCAATTTTGCTTATTTACGTCATTATTTAAGCCTACGCTTGGGGCTTTGTTCATATTCCTCCGGGTTAACGTGTATTGAAAATACACTTAACAAAATGGAAATTGCAACACCATGAAGGCATTGGTTATTTGTGTTGATTTTCAAGATATGGAACAACGCCATGTAGATATGTAAGCCATCAAACTTTCAGACCCATTGGATTGTTGCTATAGGTCTCTCCACGTGATTGGTCGCGGAGGAATCAATTCCAGTATACGGACTCTGGTGTAGCGTAGTTGACTTGCAGTGTGTGCAGTGAAGTGTTCCCCGTAAAACATGCCTCGACGACAGAGAAGAGCACGCTATTAACAACTGACGCCGTTTGACGTTTGAGAGGGCTCGGATTATTGGGCTGTGTGAGACTGGATTATCGCAAAGGACTGTCGCTGCACGTGTTGGCCGACAGGCATCTACGGTACAACGTGTATGGCAGCAATGGTCAAATGAAGGTACCCACACTCGTAGATCTGGCACAGGCTCAGCGCGACAGACAACTGTGAGAGAGGATCGCCGCATCATTCGGATGGCCCGCTTGGAATCCCATGCAACAGCAGCGCAAATTCGAGCAGCTGTGGCACCCCACGTTACACAACAAACAGTTGGTAATCGCCTGCGTCCAGCTGGCTTACGAGCCCGTGTCCCTGCAGAAGGTGTTCCATTAACCCCACAACAGCGACGTGTAAGGCTGGCCTGGTGTCGAGAAAGATCGACGTGTGGCGACGAATAGCAAAGGGTCGTCTTTGGTGATGAATCGCGCTTCTGTCTTGCCCGCAGTAATCGCCGGAATCGCGTGCGCCGACGTACCGCGGAGAGGGGACACCCAGATCTTATTGTCGAGAGGCACACAAGGCTAACACCAAGCGTTATGGTCTGGGGAGCTATTGGCTTTAATGTGAAATCACAATTAGTGCTTGTTGAGGGCACTATGACTGCTCGACAGTACGTTCATAGGGTACTCAATCCAGTGGTTGCCCCTATGATGGCGGACATTGCTAATGGGATGCTTCAGCAGGACAATGCCCGGGTTCACACTACACGCATCTCCAGAGAAGCTCTCCACGACATCACAAACTTAGAATGGCCCGCCAGATCCCTGGACCTCAATCCTATTGAGCATGTGTGGGACATGGTGGGTCGAGAAATGGCCAACCGTCCTCAGCCACCACAACTCTGGAACAACTGACCCGTGCAGTGCAGCAAGCATGGGCCAAAATTCCTCAGGAAGCGATCCAGGGCCTTATTGACTTGACGAATTCATCAATGTATTGCAGCTCGTGGTGGGCACATCCTGTATTGATTGCTGTCCAAACTTGCGATCAGAGGGACCTGAAAGTGTAATCATCGAATCACAACCGAACACTCATCCTGCATGTTCAATTGCAGCTATGTAGTACCACTCCTTCTGGGTGTTGCAATTTCCATTAGCACTGTAGCACTGGTTGCTGTCACGACACTACGGCATTTATCACAGTCATACTGTGCCCTCGAGGTATATGTTGAAGAAAGGCTATATCTAGTACCTCGAAAACCTGCCTTCTTGGTACTAAGAATGAAGGTTCTGTAGTAGTATACGCAACGTATGTTCTGGATCATTAGTCAACATTCTTCCTGCTGAGTCAGCACCCGAGGTCATTGACCACGATCAAGGTCATTGACCCCATGGCGTCATGATCACGTGACCGGCCACGTGCTATTGTTTGTAAAGAAAGCCACGTGTTTTGACAGCTGTCAAGATGACGGACCCTAACCTCACTTTCTTAGGCAAGTGAACGCAGCTAAGCTCACTGCTGCCATCTTCACAGACCCTAACATCACTGTTGCCAACTTAACCACGTAGAAGGCGCGGAGTCTAAAAGCGACGTGCTTTTGACAGCTGTCATCTTGACAGGACCTAAGCACGTGCTCTTTTTGAACAACAGAACGCCGCTAACCTCACTGCTACCATTTTAACATACCCTAACCTCACTGCTGCAGTGTTAACGACGTAGGTAAGGTAAGGGTTATTCTGCCCGAAGGCAGGTCCGAACCTCCGCAGAGGTGTTCCTGAGCCGGAGTTTACGTGCGGGAGGGTGGCCAGTTCCTTTCCGCTCCTCCATTCCCTTACCCCCACCAACAGCGCGTGGCAACCCTTCCAACTCCTGACCACGCCCAATGTTGCTTAACTTGGGAGATCTCACGGGATCCGGTGTTTCAACACGGCTACGGCCGTTTGCTTAACGACGTAGAGGTCGGGGAATTCAAAACCCACTTTCTCTTGACAGCTGCCATCTTGACAGGTCCTATCCACGTGGGTGCGGATTTTAAACAAGTGAACGTGGATAACCTCAGTGTTACCATCTTAATAGACCCTAACCTCACTGCTGCCATCCTAACGTCATAGAGGTCGTGGAACGTACTTTTGACAGCTGTCAAAGTTACAGCTGTCATCTTGACGGACCCTAACCTCACTTTCCCGGACAACAGAAAATCGCTAACCTAACTGCTGCCATCTTGACTGGGCGTAACCTCACTGCTTCCGGCTTAACCAAGTGGACCACGGAATTTTAACAGTTGACGAGATGACAGCTGCTACCTTGATAGGTCCTGATCACGTGCACTTGTTTGGCACTCACTGCTGTTATCTTGACGCGACTTAGCCACGTGCAGGAGCGGAATTTTTGAAAACGGAAGGATCAGTTATTTCGGCAGGACTTAACCACATAAAGGTATGGAACAACTAGAGAGCCTAACTACAGAGAACCTCGTTTTACGGCAAGACACTTCCCGACACTACGTTAGACAGGGCCTAGTTTTCAGGCTAGGTGCTCTTCTTGACATCCCTCCATCCTCCCCCGACACCATTTTGAGGGGGACCTAAACCTTAGAGAATTACATTTTTAAGGCTAGCCTTCCCTGTTACTATATTGGAGAGGGCCTAACGTTAGTAGATCCCTGCAGGTCTGCCCTTCTCAACATCTCCCTTCCCCGTCACTATATTGTCTTTACGGAGGTCAGCTCAATCCCCTCCTCCTCCTTACAGTTTTACAGTGAAATACCCCCCTGCACTAGATGGCCTACCGCCCAATCTCTTCTAGTTTTGTGGAAAATATAATTTGAGATGAGTTCTAATTTTTATATCGTAACAGTAACATTCTACAGGTATAAGATTGTGTGTCAATCAGTACGTTAGAGGCAAGAAAACTGTCATTAACACTACAGCGTGGGTTGTTAGGCCCGACTAACGGAAGTGTAGCAAGTTTCTGTACGTCCTCTCCAACATCAACCGATAAAATCTTACAAAATAATTACAATACATGAAATATAGAATTGAACGTCACATTACAAAAATTATTTTTAGTGCAGATATACTTACGTTATTAAACTGGAAAGCGTGCTGTTGAGTTGTCCTGTTGTTATTTTTACTTCCTAATTAGATGTGTCGCATAAGTCTTACTCAACTTTCTTTACCGTTTTCGTTTCATAAAAGAGGAGGAAGCCCTTCTCAACATTCCCCTTGATAAATCTAAAGGGGAAAAAATCTCAGGCCTGACTATGAATAAATAAAACAGAAGCACATTACAAAAATCGGAGGGCTGTGTGGCTATAATTCGAACCCCACCCCGGGAAGCGGTCGCTTTAGGAGCGACAGTTGGATTCGAACCCACTATCTCTTGGATAAGGAGGATTTATTATGCTGACCATGCACTCTACCTAGTAATCTGCAGGCCTTTAGGGGGCTGAGCAGCAGTCGCTTGGTAGGCAAATACCGCGTAACCACTCGTACTACGTTTCGTAGCAGAGCCAGGGGAAATCGAACCTGGGCCACTACTACTAGCACTAACACGTTAAAGAACTCCTGCGAAAAAACTTCTGTCACCACGACGTTATCTTACTACAACTTGGCGGATTCGATCCTGGCTTATTCTATAGACGTTAAAATACAACAGCCTTATAACGATAGATTTACTAATGCATTAAAGAACTCCAGCAGGACAAAATTCCGTTACCTCTTCGATATCAGACTACAACTTGACAGATTCGATCGTGGCTTATAACAATAGGTTCCATTCCTACAACTCTAGGTTCGATTCTCGGCTAGGTCTTGGAATTCTTACCTTGATCTGTAGACTGGTTTAAGGTCTACACAATCTACGTCGTGCTAACTCATCAATTGTAGTGGTGATTATGGTTTCTACAAAAAAACCTGCCACCGCTTTGTTTGCACTCATAGAGTAACCGGGATTTGAACCACGGATCCCTAGCGGTTAGAGAACCTGCCGCCTGAGCTGTTACAATGATATTACACATATGATAACGGTGAGTTCACCGTGCGGTTAGAGGCGTGCATCTGTGAGCTTGAATCCGGGAGATGCAGCCCTGGGGTATCGAACTAAAAGCATACGCTACTAAACTCACAGTTTTTGTTATGCCAGTAAAAGTAATAATAATAGAACAGTATATTTATGTCGGATTATTATTGCCCCGACACTGTAAAGTCTTATAATAGTAAAGGCAGGCATTGCGTTCAAGGTAGGGAAACCGTAACATTTTAAATCATTCTTATATTTTATTTTATTATAAACCTCATTACTATATGGGCCTGCCATGCGGCGCGCAGCTGTAAGCTTGCATCTAGGAGATGGTAAAAGAAGTATGCGCTGAGTCTACAGAAAATTGATACCTTGCTTCCTGTTGAAGTCTGCACAGGGGCCCACCGGACTGCTCGCTCTACGACTGATTAACACCTAGAATATAATAAAAGAAACTGAATTTAAAATCATTATTTCTTCTCGGTCGGAACCTGTGTACGTTTGAACACTTACTTTTTTAATATTCAGTCAATCCATTACCATGTAGGGTTGTCGACATTCAACCGTAAAACATAAGGCACACAGTCTACACTACTATTGACTATATTGACTTAATATAACACAAGGACAACAAAGAGTATTAACAAACTCGTGTCCTGAGGTAGTGTAGCTCTAAAGGGGACCTGCTAACACATGAAAGCCCCTCCTGCTATTCTCAAATTTTGGGACAGAGTAGCTATGATGGTTAAGCCGCTAGCTTTCTAATCTCAACTTAGCAGGTTCGATCCTGGCTCAGTCCGATAGTATTTAAAATGTGCTTATATACGTAAGCCTCAAGGCGATAACTTTACGTAAAGGAACTCCTGCGGGGAAGAAAATTCCGGCACCTCAGCGTTCCTGCCTGACAGCCGAGGAATTAAATAGTAACTCATAATTTCAGTTTCCTTTATGTTGTATTGAAATGTCTTACGTAACATCACTGTCTATATGTCTCGACGAATGCATGTACGTACAAGGTAAACGCTGACTTGTGTGTAATTAGACCTGTCGCTTCCCACTCGCTGGCTTGCCTGTTGCCAAGGGAAATACAACACTGTGTGCAGACCTATGCGTTCTCAACTAAGAATCATACACGGTATCGCCTGTCTGTTTTAAGAGGTGACTAAAAGGCGGTTAAAAGGACCACCAATAGACTCTCAACTTAAGAGTACACACGGAATAGCCTGCCCGCTGTAAGAGGTGACTAAAAGAGGCATCCATGAGATCTTATCATGGAAGCACATACGGTATCCTCTGCCTGTCGTAATAGATGGTTAAAAGGACCGTTTACAGGCTTTCAACTTGAAGGTACACGCGGTATCGCCTGTCTGTCGAAAGAGGCGGCTAAAAGAGGGCATCTATAGGCGGTCACCTAAGGGCTTACAACTTTTACATACCGTACTTGCGTTACCCTGTCTGTTGTAAGAGGTAAATAAAAGGGGTCCGTCCATAAGCTCTTATCTTGGGTGTGCCTTCAGTATCCTCTGCCTGTTGTAAGAGGCGAATAGAAAGGACACCCATTGGCTCTGAACTTGAGAGTACACACGGTATCCCCTGCCTGTCGTAAGAGGTGACTAAATGGGCCCCTATAGGCTTACAAATAGTTCGTAAATTTAGGGTTCGATTCCTAGCCAAGTTACATCTATCTTACATCTAGCTTACATCTATCTACGCATAATCATATCATCCAATAACATTTGAATTGGAACTGGCTGTGATAATCTGTGTTCTGTAAAGCCACTACCAAACTCATTATTCATGAGTTGCGGCATACTGATTACTCTTATCTACGTCGTACCATATGAACAAAGATAGGAGTAGCGCAGTACGTCAGCACAGTACAGATACTGTTTAGATGAGTTTTATCTGCGCATTTTATATTATTATAAAACTGTATATGTATTATGTGGGCGTGTGTGTGGAAACGTGGAAACAAATGCAGCCATGAAGATAGTTTTCCGTGAAGGTACTAAGGTAGTGGGTCACAAACAAATATACACTTATCTGAAAATGGTGTTCCTTGGTTTTACATTTTCAAACAAATGCTAGTTATCAGTCCTGAAGGTAGAGTTTACGCATAGGCAAATGCTCTGTTTATCAATGCATTTTTATCGTAAAATTACTATTGGTTAATCATTAATTGCAATGAAAGATATATATATTACCTTTGTGTGTGTAAAAACGTAGTGGCAGACCGCAATCTAATGTGCACACGTCCGCATGATTTACCTCCATATTGCCCCTCACGTGTTCCCCGGGTGGTGTTAAGCGAGCAATAACACATCGGTGGCCAAACTATCAACAGTCGATGATCTCCTGGCCAAATGGACTCAGAGAGAACTTCTGCAAATGGTCCTTCTCAGGACCATATTATTAGGACCTACTTTACACAAAATGCCAAATAAACATCCAAGGCATATCCAGATCGAAGAGTGAACATCTTTCTAGAATCCTTCTTGAAAACATAGATTTAGTGATCATTCAAGAAACTTATACTGCGACTTAGGAACAGCTAAGATGGAGAGGAAAGATCCCTGGTTATATCGCTTTTGGGGCAACCTACCACCAGACGTGTGGCGCAGCAACCTATGCTCGTTCGAATCTACGAGATGTTCGGCTCATTTCAGCAACGGTGACTGACAATTTTCACGTGGTAACTGTTGACATATCGCGCACCAAAGTGGTAAGTGTGTATAAACCACTTGGTCAAATGAAGTGCTCCTCAGCTAGAATAATCCAGCAATATATTGAACCCGACAGGGGCATGATCCAAGGACCTTAGGTTGATATCGATCTCCGTAATTACGCACGCAATGCTATTAAAGGGAAAGAACGCAGAAAATGATTAATATTCATATCATTAATAGAGGTCATACCGAAACTAATTAATATTCATACCATTGAGATGGATAAATTGTGTATTGTAAAATTATTCTACGAGATTTCTTTGTCTGCGACTTATTGCGCAGTATTATCCTTTGTGTAGCGGGGGCCCTGCAGATGAAGCCAAGCCAACTTAGACCCGGGAGGGGTTACGAATGGGGATTCCCTGTGACATCACTCGAGAGAAGACATCCCTCCTCAAAACTCACAGAATGAGGGGAAACTAACTTTTTCGAAACGGAATATAGAAGCCATCTTGGAATCGGACTGGCCAACTTAATTACCTACGAGGTAGAAAATTAATAAAACTCGAATTAGGGGCTCATCTCCCGATTTAAAAGGGATAAATGTTACTGGGACATTTATTTAGAGTGTTTAATGCCCTCTTCCGTGATAACTTTCAGCAGAAGAAAGAATACTGTGTTGTTTCTGCGTGGAAAAGTACTGTGGCCATCTGGTTAGTCTCATGACACGTCCTCGACGGAGGGACTTCACCCCGTGTGGTAGGGGAAGCAGAACATATTTTAATTAATTTAAAGAGATTCACCGAAGGATAATTGAGTGGTTATGTCTCAATCGCACCAACTAGATACTGGTCACCGGTCACCCGCACTATTTTACCTCGAGTACGCCGGGAATAGGCGCTACGCAAATTAGTGGAAGGGGTATCGCTCCCTAGTAAAAACTACTGCAGGAAGGGACAAGAGTCAGTCTGGACTGGTGGCTTACAGACGGCGAAGCTATGTGCATTCGAGCTTCCAGCGATCTTTTGTTTGAGTGAATTTAAATTTAATTTACAAGTGAAATCGCGTACTGTGCGTAAATATTGCAGAGATTGGATAGACGCGATGCTAGTGTCTAAACTTTAAAGATCAGGGACGTGTCGCGAACATTAAATATAATTTGTAATAATATTATTATTATTACTACGGCGCTACTGTGTCGAGTAGTAACAAAGGTACGCGGAATCCGATACTGAACCGCGGATTGCGGAGTGAGGTCCGATATCGTGGCTGGACGTTCACACTGAATGTAACTAAACAAATCTTGGAATAAATAGTGACGTATTGTGTGCCTCAGGAATACTGCCAGCGGTTTCGTCAACCTAGAACAATGGACTCCCGGTTGGAAAGAAGAATGGTGCCTCCAGTAACTGCTTTGGTGCCTATGGGTCAGCACTAAACCAGCAATGGACTTCCTGAGCTGACAACGGGTCATCGAGTGATGGAGATGAGTATCAATCATATTTAATATGACGTAATCAGATTGGGCGGGGAACAGTTATCATTACCTGACGCTATAATGTTAGAGATTGTAACTCTAGATGTAGATGTGCTACCATGATACACGTAGCTTCTATTTACTTTATTTAGTTAGTAACACGTCTGAGCAATCAATTGTAAATAAAGGGATAATACGATAAGTTTGCATGCAGTAGTGGATTGACTTAATCATTTTATTTGGGGAAACTTGTAATTATTGATGCGTCAGGAAACCAATTTTTAGTAATTCAGAGTAATTCAAGTTAGGCTGTAGTTAGTCCAGCGTTGATAATGCATGGCTGGTAAATAGTGTAATTTTATTTCGTGAGCACCCAGAACTACGAGATATGACTTCGGAACTGACATCACAGGCCTCCACTGACATATATTTAGATAGGAAGTGTACGATTTTAATTGGCAGGCTTATCACAATTTAAGTGCAAATTGAGGAATATTTAATTCATAATTGTATTACCGTGTGACGATTTTATCAGAAATCACAATTTAGATATGGATTAATTACACCGTTATTACGAGGAAGTTAATTATGATCACGCAGTATGGTCTAATTTCCAGGTAAGTCGTGTAGGGAGATAGTGTAATGATGAACCCAATAATAATAATAATAATAATAATAATAATAATAATAATAATAATAATAATAATAATAATAATAATAAATTGTAGTTATGGTAATCATGCAAGTATTGGTATCATAGAAACCGATGTCGCGTCGCGGGATCATGATATTGTAAACGAATGTGTGTGTTGAATTGAAGTGAAGTATTGAGAGCCGATGTAATTTGTTTAATGAACAATGAAGCTCAGTTTATTAGTGAACGATCCCCGAGATGGGGTGTTTTGTTAAGAAAGGGCGTTATGCCTGTGAAGGCCGAGGCCATTGACCACCCGCCGTGCAGGGGCTGGGGCAGTTGACCTAGTAAGGAGAAGTGTTGGTTTTTTTTGTATGCTCGTCCGCTCGTATAAGGGGGAGCCTTGAGTTAAAGAGAACGAGGGCCGGAAGAATCGCCTAATAATGGAATATTCAACACGCCAGAATGATGTAGTCGCTAATAAATGACACGGCGATTGTTACCAGTACTTGTTAGTTTACTGTCATTACACACTTGAGTATAATGTAGCTTAGGGTTTTCAGAGTCCCACCTCCATCCCAAGGGGTGTCAGTTCAGTTCCCGACAGCGGCATTGGTACCCCAATGCTCAACCGAAGGCTGGATGTCTCACGTTTTTACTGTATATAATTTGTGTTCTCTGAGTGTTTATGTATCTTGTTGTGATTATAATTGAGTTGCCGATGGTGCTGACCATCGGGGTGGTGAATTTTTACAAGTGAGGGTCGGTTCAAACCCGGGCGTTTGTTCCACATTTTATGAGTTCCTTCTTGGTACTTCGTTGGGGAATGGTTGTGTGTTTAGTATAGGGATTGCTCAGATTCGTTGCATGCATGTTAATCCTATTGGTCAATGATATCACATAGCCTCAGTGTCTATGATAAGTGTTTTTCCGTTCGAATCTCGTCATAATGGATCGCTCTGCGATAGATAATACTCGGATCCATCACATACGACTAAAAGTCGATAACAAACAACAACAATTGATAATAATCCATGTAATTCATTTGTATATAAATGCGTCATTACCATCATCATTAAGGCCTAATAAACCACTTGTATTAATCTAAACTTTAACCCGAATGTGTTCTCATTGTAATTAGGTATGATCCGTCTCCTACCCTGTATGCCTTTAAGCTAAGTCTAGTTAAGCGCCTATTTGTTTTATTCCAACCCGTTAACGCCCTGTAGATATCATGCCGGAGCCAATATGTGTAGGGACGGGTGCATACTAAAAATGGCGCTACCAACGTGGTGCTTATATATAAATAGGCGCGTATATTTATATTACCTGACATTTCCACGTGACGCGCACATACTAAAATGTCAGTCCAACGTGGTGCGAGATAAAAGGGCGTAAGTGAACTGTGGGGGCTCGATATGTCCGTAAATAAGGGCTACCCAGATTTAGGAAATTTAGCGCCATAGTAGACATGGTAGCCGAGCAACGTGTGGCCCGAAATTCCGTAAAGGGGTACCATAGCGCCATATAACATGTCGGCCCAACGTCCGACGTGTTTTACTGTTAAATAGGGGCGCATATTTACTTTACCTGCCATATAGAATGACGCTCCAGGTGGGACATGTTTTACGGTTTAATGGACGTATTTTCATGTTTAATAGGCGCATAATTATCCCACCTATCGCAACAACAATGCGAAGATAGGGGCGTGTTGTGTTATGTATTAGGCAAGGCATACTGGTGCGGCTTCCAGGAGTGGGCACGATTATTTGGTAACCCAGGTCTGCTTCTGATATTTCCACGCGAGGCCCAGTTCATTATAGTCGAATAAGTGATACCTTGATGTCAATCTTAAATCGTTTTATGAATGAGAACACAGTCATAGTCCAATGATATGGGCAGAGCCATGACATTCGCATAAGCAGGGGCGTATCCAAAATTAAAGGGGATTAGTTCGAATCCCGGGAAACAATAAAAGGAATTTCCCATAAGTGAGGTTTGAAGTGAATAGTGGCTTTTTCTTAGTGCATATCTATTCACGGATATTAGCCAGTGGTGCGTGTTTCGTCACCAAGCAACCTGCTATTAGGAAATATATTTTACGTTAGTATAACCGTGGATGAAAGGAGGTAACCTCACGCCTACTTTTCTTTTTCGAGTGGCAGTAGGTTGATTTCATGGGTTCAGTTTGAGATTCTGATGACTTTGTGTGTTTGAAGGACCTCAATGCTGAAGGCAGGGGTTGATTTACTGGCACTATACCACATGTGTTGGTATTTAAAATCGAGCCCAATTTTGGAATTACAGGTCAACCGGCAACTTTATTAACTGAATTTCAGGGCTACTATTGTGATCATTTTCGGAAATTTCCCGTTGCCTTATTATATAAATTTCATGGACCTTAATGATGTTAGGCAGTTAGGCAGCTTCAATTATAGCCGTTTTGAGGAACTTGCAATGATGATTAAAGTAAAAATTATGTGAAGCTGGAAGAACGTAAAGTTTGGATAGAGGGATCTTTTCCTTTAAAATAAATAATAATTATATATTGTTGTGGTTTGTTGACGCCGACGTTAGCGAGGGGGGTCCTATCATCTCAAAGGATAGCGACATGGATAGTGAAGCCATGCGGGCTTTGATGGCGGAGATTAGGGAGAACAGGAAGGCGATGGAAGAGAATTGTGCGCAGATTAGGGGTAGCGTGAAGGACGATATTAAGACACTTGAAAATAGAATGGAAGAGAGCAGGAAGGCGATGGAAAATAGGATGGAAGATAACAGTGCGCAGATTAGGGAAATGAAGGACGGTGTGAAGGACGATTTAAAGGCGAATCGGGAGGAAATGAAGGACGATATTAAGACGCTTGAAAATGAATGCAAACGGGGGCGCGCGGAGGTCAGAGAACAACTAGAGAACTTTGACGGTAAATTAACACATTTTGAGGTTAAATTGGAAGAAAACCGAACCGAGACTAGTAAGATGATTGAGGAGAAATGCAGTAGTTTAATGAACAAAATTCAGGAGGTTCAACAACAATGCGAAAAGGGGGCTGAGGAACTAAGCGATAAAATAGACGCGGTTTCTCAGCTCAATGCCGTTGTTGAAATAAAGGTCGAGGGAATAGTTGAGCGGCTTGGTCAGGTTGAGACCGGTATCGAGAGAGACATAACTCGCGTGAATGGCGAAATCGTGGATGTTAAAGAGGAAATCGATCGGCTGAATGGTGAAATGGAACAGGTCAGGTCCAAAGCGAATGACCGCGACACGAAGATCGAAGAGATAGTGGAGCAGGTCAAGGACAACCACATAAATATCAGGATCGTTGAAGAAAGGACGGAGAAAGCCTTGGCGGTAATTGAGGCCCTAGACGAAGAGATTACGTCAGTATCGCAAGCAGCGCAGTCCGATACGAAACTAACTTTTGCCAGGTTACGGAAGGAAGTGTCAGGACAAATAGTAGGAGAGACTGCTAAACAGATCCACGAATGGAGCGAAGAGAAAGGCTCGAAAATGATGGTGAAATTGGTGATCCACGAAGAACAAATTAACGCGCTTCGCGAAGAAATAGAGGGAATGAAGAAATTAGACATTCGGGATGAACCACATTTCAAAATGGAAACGGCCGGAATGAAGAAAATGGAATTAGGTAGCGGATCACATCAGTTGGGCTACAGTCTGTTCAAGGAGCAACTACCCGGCAATGAAGAGTATAAATTACCGACGATGGACGAGAGAACGTCGACCTTGCTTGGCCAAAATTCAATACCGATGTATAGCCTCTTACGTTCGGCGGATGATAAGCCAAAGAAATTCAAACCAGGCACTAGGACTACGCCAAAAAGTTTCCTCCGCGAGGTAGATGATTATATTGCGGATCATCGGTTACCAGCGGATAGGAAATTACGGGTAGTGGAAAAATTCTTGGAAGACCGGGCCCTTGAATGGTTTAAAGCCTTCCGCTACTGTTTCGATAGCTACGAAGGCTTTAAGAAGCTATTTTTGGAAAAATACTGGGGATTGGACACGCAGGAAGGGCTTAGGTTAGAGCTTTACTCGAGGAGGTACGCTTCGGGAGGACCCACAAGGTTCTGCGAATATTTCACGTCCCAGCTGGTGAAGATGCGCGAACTGGACAGCCCGCCGACAGAAAATGAATTAATAACCGCCATTACGAGGCAGTTCCCAGCTGACGTCCAGCGCATGTTGATTGCGGCAAATATTCGTACGGCAGTGGAAGCCGAGCACGTGTTAAGACAGTTGGATCAGACATCTCATGTCGGGCACGGTCGAGCTAGAAACGTAGAAGCCATCAACACGTTAAACGTTCGAGAGGGAGATCAGTCGGTAAACCGGAGTACTCAGGTGACAAGTACTCAGACTGATGCTCAGATAGGCAACCAGAACAGGAATAGTAGGCATTGGCGATCTCCGAAGTGGGAAAACCACCAGTGGAAGTATCGAAATGACCAGGGTAGGAGTCAGTGGTATCAGTCAGGGAGATACAACCACGGACAAATCGGCGCACGAGGGCGACGGCCTTACGAGAGAACAGAAAATTCACGTTGGGATAACCGTGGTCGACCGAACAACAGACCGCGAGAATACTATCGGGGTGACCTGAACGACAGAAGAAATGAGTCACGCCGTTATGTCAGAGATCTGCGAGATACCCAGGCCGGAAACGATAGGTGGAAAGATTCGATGCAACAGTTTGCTAAGTCGGATGAATGTCGAGGGGCAGAGAGCCTCGAACTACAGGCACATAATGCTGCAAACCGTGCCAGTAATCTTGATCCCCTCGCACCACCATATTCAAGTGGAGGCGGAGGTCAGCAAAAAAAAAATTAGGAAAACCGAGTGAGGAGATAGTCGGATTTTCGAGGACTACCGACGCAAAGGGGGAACCGTGGACGTCCGTGACCATCGCATCTTGGATAGTCCAGCCCGATGATCTCGTTGAAGATCCCGTTCAGGCATGTCCAAAACCAATTAGAGCGTTACCCGTCATTTATGTCCGTGTCAACCAGTTGATGGTTCGTTGCCTTGTAGACACAGGCGCGAGCGTCAGCGTGGTATCTAAAGTATTAGTCAAAGAACTGGAATCGAAGCAATGTATTCCAATCATTCCGATTTCCAATATTAAGGTTCGAGGAATAATTCCGGACCGCACAACTACATGCAATAGCCAGGCCTATCTAGATTTGGAAATTGGGAACAACCTCATATCACATCCGTTCATAATTCTGACTAGAATGGAATATAATATCATCATTGGAGCTGATTTTCTCCGGGAATTTAAAGCGGTCATTGACATGGACAAGAATGAAATTAGATTCAGGAACGATTCAATTCAGGGAGACGTAAGGTTGAACGACTTCGAGGGACAACACGGGGAGGAGAAGATTTGGACTATGGAGATAGAACAATTGAAACATGAAGGAGGAGATTGCTTCCCAAACTGGGATGCCTATCGGGACGAGATGATCAAGGAGTTTGAAGGGATGATTTTCAAGTTTGAAGCGGAGAATGAAGGACCATCATTGGCGGAGGTAGTCCAAGAAAAGGTCGACGAAGCGAAGATAGGGGAGGAAGACAAAGGCACATTACAGAAAGTCACAGATAGACACGAAAATGTATTTGGTTCACGTCCAGGGAAAATTCCAAATTTCAAATATTCCTTAGTCGTCAACAATTGGGAACCATTTCGGCAAAGACCATATCCGATACCTGAAAAGTTTCACGCCGGGGTGAAGAAAATTATACAGGAGATGGAAGATAACGGAATTATATCAAAATCACCCACACCATTTTTGAATCCGTTGGTCGTGGTGGAGAAGGGCAACGGTTCGTTGCGGGTTTGCCTCGACGCGCGAGCAATAAACCAGCGATTAATCCCAGAGTATGACCAGGCCCCGTGTATAAAAGAGGTCCTTAAGAAATTCCGGGGAATGAAATTATTTAGTGGAGTTGATCTGACATCATCATTTCAGCACGTTGAACTTGACCCAGCCACCAAAATTTTGACCGGGTTTCTGTTTGATGGGCAAACCTACGTTTTTAATTGGTTACCCTTTGGATTGAAAACAGCAGGGTAAGCGCTCATTAGGGCAGTAGATCGTAACCTCAGTGACGAAGTTAAACAGTTTACGGTGAGGTACGTGGTTGACATCCTTATTGCATCTGAAACTTTGCCAGAGCACCTGGAGAAACTTGATAAACTATTAGCTGATTTAGAAAGGAACAACTTCAAGGTAAACTTACCCAAGTCTTATTTCTGCCAAAGGAGTATCCTATTTTTAGGTCATGTGATCGACTCAGAAGGAATCATGCCCAATCCTGTTAAATTAAAGGCAATTCAAAATTTTCCAAAGCCGACGAAGGTGAAACATGTCAGGCAATTTCTAGGAGTTTGTAACTTTTTCGCGGATCATTGTCCGAACTACACCAGTATAGTTGCACCATTACAAGATCTCCTCAAGAAAAACACTAGGTGGAAATGGGACCTTGCATGCGATGAAGCATTTGCTAAAGCAAAGGATCTGTTGGCCCATAGTGTGAAATTAGGATATCCGAACTATACACAAAAGTTTATTGTGCAAACTGATGCGTCGATTATAGGAGTCGGGGCAGTACTGTATCAAGAGACGCCCGAACCCGAACAGAGGATCACCTATTTGGCTTTCATGAGTCGCAAATTAAGATCGCATGAGTTGAAATACACCGTGACCGAACTAGAGATGCTCGCGATCGTGACCGCTCTTAACCATTGGAAGAAATACATTTATGGGTACCCAATTGTGTTGAGAACGGATCACAAAGCTCTGACGTTCATGATGAAATCTGCATTAACAAGCGAGAGAGTCAGCCGGTGGTGTTTGTTTGTGCAGCAATTCGACATTACAGTTGAGCACTGCGCCGGAAAGGGAAATGTAATTGCAGACGCCCTCAGTAGAAATCCAGATCCGGAACCTATCGTGGTTAACCAAATAAAGTTGATAGAACAAGGGGACCGCGAAATCATAGAAAGGCTGCGGACTATTGGTGAAGAACAGCAGAAATGTCCGGAAATGAAGAAGTTGATCGATTTCCTCCAACGTAGAATACAGCCAGGGACCGATGAGTACCGTGAACTTCAGAAAAGATCCGAGAAGTACCAATTTTTTAATGGCATGCTGCATAAATTCGTGGACGAGGACCACACCCAATTCAGGATCGTAGTTCCAACGACGTTGCAGGTTGATTTAGTTTTGCTCGCTCATCACGTTACAGGTCACGCAGGGAGAGATAAAGTGATTGCTACACTTCGGGAAACTTTTATCTGGAAAAATTTGAGGAAAACTTTTCAGCAGGTACTCCTTACTTGCGACATTTGTCAACGGGTAAAACCCAATCCATACCTACTTAAGCAAAAACCGAAGCCGTTGTTGCCAAGTAAACCTCGGGAACTGTTCGCTTTTCGACTTTTACGGACCACTTCCCAAGGGAAAGAGAGGGCTTCAATACATTTTGGTATGCGTGGATGTGTTTTCAAAATTCGTCACTCTCTGTCCAATCCAGAAGGCAAATACTAGAGCCGTTATAAATCAGTTGAAGACTAAAATCATACCACGTATGGGCAAGCCCGAATGTGTTCTCACGGATCATGGGTCGCAGTTCACATCGGGAAACTTCAAGCGAGACATCGACAACTTAAACATCAAACATCATCTAAGTTCAATTAGGCATCCGGAGTCGAATCCCGCAGAACGGATAATGCGAGAAATCGCAAAATTTTGCCGTATCTACTGTCCTAGACAACATTGGCGTTGGGTGGACGTGATTCCTGTTATCACAGAAAGTATCAACGGCACTATCCACGAATCCACCGGCCAAATTCCGTCAGTGATTCATTTCGACAGTTTCCCGAAGAGACCATGGCACGAGGTCTTAAAATGTCCGCAGGATCCTAGGCTATCGGTTGAGCTATGCATACAGGAGACAGCAAAACATTTGAAGGCCCAAGCAGAACGAAGATTACGTCGTCTCCGTAACAAGAGGTACCATCGACCACTGCGCGTATGGGAACTTGTTCTCGTTAAACGACCAACAGTTTCCGATCCACCTAACAAGTTCTACCACAAGTTCGCTGAACTGTACATCGGTCCTTACCGAGTCATCCAGAACCTCGACAACAACTCGTACAAGGTGCAAAGCATGGACGGCGCGACCGAAACCATCTACAACGCGGCAAATCTGAAGTTGTACCATACGTCCGGAGGCAACTTAGAAGACGTGGACAACGCTGAAGAACTTGGGGCAACGGACGAAGAAGAGGATGAGGATGACGGAGAAGAAGATCGACGTGACGTGTCGGATGAAGAGTCGGGACCAAATGAGGAAGCCGAAGAAGTCAATTATTTGGAGAATTTGTTTTCACAGAGAGATCTTGGGGATGAAGAATGTCCAGAATGTCAGTACCTGGAGAACTACAGAGAAGCATTGCGTCAGATAGCATATTATCTGGAAAGAGAGAACCAGGAACTTCGCCAGAAAGCAGAGGTTTGGAAACAGTCGTGAATCGATATTGAGAATTGAATATTTAGCGACGAAATGCGTCCAGTGCCTGTACCCATTTCTTCTCGGGGAGAGGGGAATATGAACCCGACAGGGGCATGATCCAAGGACCTTAGGTTGATATCGATCTCCGTAATTACGCACGCAATGCTATTAAAGGGAAAGAACGCAGAAAATGATTAATATTCATATCATTAATAGAGGTCATACCGAAACTTATTAATATTCATACCATTGAGATGGATAAATTGTGTATTGTAAAATTATTCTACGAGATTTCTTTGTCTGCGACTTATTGCGCAGTATTATCCTTTGTGTAGCGGGGGCCCTGCAGATGAAGCCAAGCCAACTTAGACCCGGGAGGGGTTACGAATGGGGATTCCCTGTGACATCACTCGAGAGAAGACATCCCTCCTCAAGACTCACAGAATGAGGGGAAACTAACTTTTTCGAAACGGAATATAGAAGCCATCTTGGAATCGGACTGGCCAACTTAATTACCTACGAGGTAGAAAATTAATAAAACTCGAATTAGGGGCTCATCTCCCGATTTAAAAGGGATAAATGTTACTGGGACATTTATTTAGAGTGTTTAATGTCCTCTTCCGTGATAACTTTCAGCAGAAGAAAGAATACTGTGTTGTTTCTGCGTGGAAAAGTACTGTGGCCATCTGGTTAGTCTCATGACACGTCCTCGACGGAGGGACTTCACCCCGTGTGGTAGGGGAAGCAGAACATATTTTAATTAATTTAAAGAGATTCACCGAAGGATAATTGAGTGGTTATGTCTCAATCGCACCAACTAGATACTGGTCACCGGTCACCCGCACTATTTTACCTCGAGTACGCCGGGAATAGGCGCTACGCAAATTAGTGGAAGGGGTATCGCTCCCTAGTAAAAACTACTGCAGGAAGGGACAAGAGTCAGTCTGGACTGGTGGCTTACAGACGGCGAAGCTATGTGCATTCGAGCTTCCAGCGATCTTTTGTTTGAGTGAATTTAAATTTAATTTACAAGTGAAATCGCGTACTGTGCGTAAATATTGCAGAGATTGGATAGACGCGATGCTAGTGTCTAAACTTTAAAGATCAGGGACGTGTCGCGAACATTAAATATAATTTGTAATAATATTATTATTATTACTACGGCGCTACTGTGTCGAGTAGTAACAAAGGTACGCGGAATCCGATACTGAACCGCGGATTGCGGAGTGAGGTCCGATATCGTGGCTGGACGTTCACACTGAATGTAACTAAACAAATCTTGGAATAAATAGTGACGTATTGTGTGCCTCAGGAATACTGCCAGCGGTTTCGTCAACCTAGAACAATGGACTCCCGGTTGGAAAGAAGAATGGTGCCTCCAGTAACTGCTTTGGTGCCTATGGGTCAGCACTAAACCAGCAATGGACTTCCTGAGCTGACAACGGGTCATCGAGTGATGGAGATGAGTATCAATCATATTTAATATGACGTAATCAGATTGGGCGGGGAACAGTTATCATTACCTGACGCTATAATGTTAGAGATTGTAACTCTAGATGTAGATGTGCTACCATGATACACGTAGCTTCTATTTACTTTATTTAGTTAGTAACACGTCTGAGCAATCAATTGTAAATAAAGGGATAATACGATAAGTTTGCATGCAGTAGTGGATTGACTTAATCATTTTATTTGGGGAAACTTGTAATTATTGATGCGTCAGGAAACCAATTTTTAGTAATTCAGAGTAATTCAAGTTAGGCTGTAGTTAGTCCAGCGTTGATAATGCATGGCTGGTAAATAGTGTAATTTTATTTCGTGAGCACCCAGAACTACGAGATATGACTTCGGAACTGACATCACAGGCCTCCACTGACATATATTTAGATAGGAAGTGTACGATTTTAATTGGCAGGCTTATCACAATTTAAGTGCAAATTGAGGAATATTTAATTCATAATTGTATTACCGTGTGACGATTTTATCAGAAATCACAATTTAGATATGGATTAATTACACCGTTATTACGAGGAAGTTAATTATGATCACGCAGTATGGTCTAATTTCCAGGTAAGTCGTGTAGGGAGATAGTGTAATGATGAACCCAATAATAATAATAATAATAATAATAATAATAATAATAATAATAATAATAATAATAATAATAATAATAATAATAATAATAATAATAAATTGTAGTTATGGTAATCATGCAAGTATTGGTATCATAGAAACCGATGTCGCGTCGCGGGATCATGATATTGTAAACGAATGTGTGTGTTGAATTGAAGTGAAGTATTGAGAGCCGATGTAATTTGTTTAATGAACAATGAAGCTCAGTTTATTAGTGAACGATCCCCGAGATGGGGTGATTTGTTAAGAAAGGGCGTTATGCCTGTGAAGGCCGAGGCCATTGACCACCCGCCGTGCAGGGGCTGGGGCAGTTGACCTAGTAAGGAGAAGTGTTGGTTTTTTTTGTATGCTCGTCCGCTCGTATAAGGGGGAGCCTTGAGTTAAAGAGAACGAGGGCCGGAAGAATCGCCTAATAATGGAATATTCAACACGCCAGAATGATGTAGTCGCTAATAAATGACACGGCGATTGTTACCAGTACTTGTTAGTTTACTGTCATTACACACTTGAGTATAATGTAGCTTAGGGTTTTCAGAGTCCCACCTCCATCCCAGGGGGTGTCAGTTCAGTTCCCGACAGCGGCATTGGTACCCCAATGCTCAACCGAAGGCTGGATGTCTCACGTTTTTACTGTATATAATTTGTGTTCTCTGAGTGTTTATGTATCTTGTTGTGATTATAATTGAGTTGCCGATGGTGCTGACCATCGGGGTGGTGAATTTTTACAAGTGAGGGTCGGTTCAAACCCGGGCGTTTGTTCCACATTTTATGAGTTCCTTCTTGGTACTTCGTTGGGGAATGGTTGTGTGTTTAGTATAGGGATTGCTCAGATTCGTTGCATGCATGTTAATCCTATTGGTCAATGATATCACATAGCCTCAGTGTCTATGATAAGTGTTTTTCCGTTCGAATCTCGTCATAATGGATCGCTCTGCGATAGATAATACTCGGATCCATCACATACGACTAAAAGTCGATAACAAACAACAACAATTGATAATAATCCATGTAATTCATTTGTATATAAATGCGTCATTACCATCATCATCATTAAGGCCTAATAAACCACTTGTATTAATCTAAACTTTAACCCGAATGTGTTCTCATTGTAATTAGGTATGATCCGTCTCCTACCCTGTATGCCTTTAAGCTAAGTCTAGTTAAGCGCCTATTTGTTTTATTCCAACCCGTTAACGCCCTGTAGATATCATGCCGGAGCCAATATGTGTAGGGACGGGTGCAATATGTCGGAGAATTCAATAGTCATCATCCGAATGGAAATATGATGATACAGATGAGTGTGGCTCTCAGCTAGTCACCTGGGCTGAAGGTAATAATCTACACTTTGTTTTGATGTGAAAGATAGAGGAACCTTTAAGTCAGCCCGTTGGAAGAGAATGCAGTCCTAATCTTTGATTTGTCACTGAAGATGTAAATGGTACTGTCCTGCCTACTACAAGGAAAGTAACGGAAAACATTCCCCACAGTCAACATAGACTGATAACTACAGGAATACAAATACCTTTGGTTAAAAGCACACATCGACCACGCTGAAATTTTAATAAAGCCAACTGGGATTGCTTTTCACAATATCTTGACAAATGTGTCCGATTCATACCGCCTATTCAGTCTAACTACGAACGTTTTGTTGGACTTATTATCTCAATTGCCAAGAAATATATTCCAAGAGGGCTGCAGAAAATGTACACTGACTGACAGAGCAAATGCAACACCAAGAAGGAGTAGTTCGAAAGGGATGAAAGTTGGGAAAAAACTGAGACGGCACGGACGAATAATTGATGTTTATTTCAGACCGATATGCAGGTTACACAATGCGCACGGCATCGACTCAGTAGGATGTAGGACCACCGCGAGCGGCGATGCACGCAGAAACACGTCGAGGTACAGAGTCAATAAGAGTGCGGATGGTGTCCTGAGGGATGGTTCTCCATTCTCTGTCAACCATTTGCCACAGTTGGTCGTCCGTACGAGGCTGGGGCAGAGTTTGCAAACGGCGTCCAATGAGATCCCACACGTGTTCGATTGGTGAGAGATCCGGAGAGTACGCTGGCCACGGAAGCATCTGTACACCTCGTAGAGCCTGTTGGGAGATGCGAGCAGTGTGTGGGCGGGCATTATCCTGCTGAAACAGAGCATTGGGCAGCCCCCGAAGGTACGGGAGTGCCACCGGCCGCAGCACATGCTGCACGTAGCGGTGGGCATTTAACGTGCCTTGAATACACACTAGAGGTGACGTGGAATCATACGCAATAGCGCCCCAAACCATGATGCCGCGTTGTCTAGCGGTAGGGCGCTCCACAGTTACTGCCGGATTTGACCTTTCTCCACGCCGACGCCACACTCGTCTGCGGTGACTATCACTGACAGAACAGAAGCGTGACTCATCGGAGAACACGACGTTCCGCCATTTTCTCATCCAAGTCGCTCTAGCCCGGCACCATGCCAGGCGTGCACGTCTATGCTGTGGAGTCAATGGTAGTCTTCTGAGCGGACGCCGGGAGTGCAGGCCTCCTTCAACCAATCGACGGGAAATTGTTCTGGTCGATATTGGAACAGCCAGGGTGTCTTGCACATGCTGAAGAATGGCGGTTGACGTGGCGTGCGGGGCTGCCACCGCTTGGCGGCGGATGCGCCGATCCTCGCGTGCTGACGTCACTCGGGCTGCGCCTGGACCCCTCGCACGTGCCACATATCCCTGCGCCAACCATCTTCGCCACAGGCGCTGCACCGTGGACACATCCCTATGGGTATCGGCTGCGATTTGACGAAGCGACCAACCTGCCCTTCTCAGCCCGATCACCATACCCCTCGTAAAGTCGTCTGTCTGCTGGAAATGCCTCCGTTGACGGCGGCCTGGCATTCTTAGCTATACACGTGTCCTGTGGCACACGACAACACGTTCTACAATGACTGTCGGCTGAGAAATCACGGTACGAATTGGGCCATTCGCCAACGCCGTGTCCCATTTATCGTTCGCTACGTGCGCAGCACAGCGGCGCATTTCGCATCATGAGCATACCTCAGTGACGTCAGTCTACCCTGCAATTGGCATAAAGTTCTGACCACTCCTTCTTGGTGTTGCATTTGCTCTGTCAGTCAGTGTATATCCCTGGATGGAATGAAACTTGTGAGACACTATATGAGGAGTATTTACTGGGTGGAGATCCTGAAATACCAAGTGCTCTGTTGTAGAGTTTAGATGAATCTCGCCAGCAGAAGTGGAACAATACTGTTGAGACTATGGACTTAAAACAGTCCAGCAGAAAAGCCTGGAGCCTTCTCAGGAAACTTACCGGAAACAGAACTGCCACAAGAGAAATAGTTGCATCGCCCCCAACCTAGTAGCTGAACATGTAGTTAATATGTCACGAGCGCCCTCTGATAAGAAAGATACCGTCCAAGTAAAGAAGTTGCTCAAACAATAGAAAAGCAACCTGCAGGAGAACTCAGCATACTCGGAACCAATTTCACATCTGGAAGTAGATACTGCTATTAAAAGCCACAAACCAAGCTGCTGGCTTTGATGGGATATTTCCTGAGTTTCTGAACATAGTGGTCCAAACACTAAACACTGGTATCTAAATTCTACTTTAATATCTTATCGTCTGGACATCTGCCATATGAATTCCGGGTATGCAAGATCATTGCAATTCTGAAACCCGGTAAACCGGAAGACCAAGTCGATAGCTACCAACCAATAGCATTGCTGAGTGTTTGCTATAAACTCCTTGAGAGACTTGTGTACAATAGGATTAGTTTGACAATTAATGAAGTGATCCCAGTAGAGCCAGCTGGATTCAGGCAGAACCGAAGCTGTATTGACCAGGTGCTAGCACTAACAACTCACCTTGAGTTTGGTTTTCAAAGGGGTACTAAAACATCTGCAGTCTTTGTAGATCTAAAGGCTATATATGATACTGTGTGGAGGCAAGTATTGATGTTGAAGCTGCAGCGAATTATCCCTTGCAAAACTGTAACTACACTGATCAACAATATGCTGACCGAAAGGCTCTTCCGTGTCGCCATGTATGATAACATTAGTCGTCTTAGGAAACTAAAAAATGGCCTTCCCCAGGGATCAGTATTGGCACCTCTTCTATTCAGTCTCTACATATCGCATATTCTTTAGACAAAGTAAAATTCTCTTATGCAGACGACCTAGCCATTACCATTCAACATCCAGATTTCAGCCATGCCGAGACCACCCTGACGTCTGACCTGAATACACGTAGCTCTTACTTCCGAAACTGCAGACTACAACCCAGCATGAATAAGACAGCATCTGCTTGCTTCCATCTCCACAACAAGTTAGCTAATACAAAACTCCAAGTATGCTTCAATGGCTCAGTGCTAAAGCACAGTCCTAACCCAAAATACCTCGGGATAACGCTTGACCGAACCCTATCTTATAGAAAGTATCTTGAAAACCTCGGATCTAAGTTGAGATCACGCAACAATATTCTACTTAAATTGTGTGGAACTTCATGAGGTGCTTCAGCGGACACATTATGACGTACTGAGCTTGGCCTCGTGTATTCTGCAGCTGAATATTGCTCTTCAGTATGGCTTAACAGTTGCCATGTGAAGAAAGTCGATGTACAACTTAACACCACCATGCGTGTCATCTCTGGTACTCTGAAGGCAACTACAACGCACTGGCTGCCATTCCTGTCCCATATTGCTCCACCAAGCCTGCGACGTTCAGTAGCCCTTGCTGAAGAATGTGATAAGATCATGTCCAATCCAACTCTACCCATCCACAGCGATGTTGCAGATTTCTGGAGACAAAGGCTGAAATCCCGTAAGCCACCAATAAAAACAGCTAAGAATCTAATGGATGCTGGTTTCAGTTTAAAAGAGGATTGGAAAGAGCAATGGTTTCGTACAACTCCGGAGTGTCCAAGCCTCTTTAATCCAAATTACGCCCCAGCTGGTTTCAGTTTGCCAAGAAGAACGTGGTCATCACTAAATAGGTTTCGCCCTAATTGTGGAAGATCTGCATTCTCCCTTCACCAGTGGGGCTTCAGAGACTCCCCAGCGTGTGATTGTGGTGCATTGGTCCAGACCATGCATCATATAATGGAAGATTGCCCTCTGCGTGCTTATGGTGGAGACCGGAAAGACTTTGCTGATGTCTTTATCCCTAGTGCAGTGGATACATAATTTAGATATGAGTAGTCCAGTTATAAACATGGCCACCTCCATTTCTTAATTTTTTTCAGGAGAGGCGAAAAACTGTTTAATACATTTCCTACTTACCTTTTGAGTTAATGTTTTGAATGCAGATTCTCAGCAACATCAGAAACATATTTACATAAATATTTTCGTATGATATGACATAGTTCAGTAGAAAATCACTGTTGAATTATGGAGTTGGCCAAGTTTGTAAGTAAACAATGGAGCTAGCCACCTTTGTAACTGAACTCCACGCCTAATGCATTCATTTAACATAGTAAAATGGTCAGTAATTCTAAAATTTATGACAGGTGCATTCAACAAACTTGTAATATGTAAAAGTGTCAATTTAATGAAGAAAATGTGATTATTTTATAAATGAGACAAATATAAGAAAGTTGATCTTTCATACATTCTACGGTAGTTTTCAGTTTTTTGAAACAGCAGAATCCCTTCAACAACTTCAAAATCACCCTCAGTATTCTGAATGAGACATTCACAACAATCAGCCGCAGCAGGTACCTCTGGCTTGGTGTCATTTTCGTCAATAATCTCTTGAAACCATTTCAGTTTCTCATGTTTGTTCCACTCCTCTCCATAGTGTTTCTGAAGCAAATTTCTCACATTTTATATCTTCAATGGCTTTACTCTGATGCCAGGAACTAGTTCTGTAGGATTTATATCTTTCGGTCGTTTACCTTTTACCTTTACCGTTTACCTTTTTTCGTAACTGACAATGACTGCGCAATCTCAAAATTATAGTTGAGTTCCCCACTAACAGTAATCGAGTTTGACTTCCTTGTAAGTACAAGTGTTTTAATTTGTGAAATTTTAAAGTGAAGTGCTCCAGGATCTTTCACACACGTTTTAGCTTCAGCTTTCCAATCAAGAATATTCCAGTGGATTTTCAGGAGCTTTACCATTCCATGTTTCCTAAATACATCGTGGTAGTCTTCTAGTTGAACAATTGTATCCACTTTCTTTAAATCTCTTTCAATTGTTCCAAAATCTCTATCGCTCGGCATGTAAGAATGGCCAGTGATATTTTTCTCCATATCACAAAGTAACCTTTTGATGTATAATTACCTAATTCCTTTTACGGTAAAGTAAAACTATTAAAAACAGCTAAAATTTTCTAGTACAGCAATCGTTCATATCACACAATATCCACAACCACTGTTTACTTCCAGTTCCCACAAACATCTGTGCCAGTCACGTGATTAAATTGAAACTTATGATTGGTCGACGTGGAATTGGTCGATTTTGTTACCAATGCCTTAAGGAGTTGGACGTTTATGTAACTTAGGTTGATATTATAATGCTAAATTAACACTGTTATGGCCGATTTTGATACTAACTAATCTCGTAATGAGATTCCCCATATTCTTTACTGTATGAATCGGCAATAACCCCGATTTTAAAAAAATGGAGTTGGCCATATTTGTAACTAGGCTACTCATATTCATGTATAATTGTTCCCTACTTAGTACTATGTATCCTTTGCAGTTTTTCTGTTGTATACTATTGTATATACTTGTCCATTATGTAAATTCCATACGCGTAATAATAATAATAATAATAATAATAATAATAATAATAATAATAATAATAATAATAATAATAATAATAATAATTGTAAAAAATGCTGACAGGTATTGAACTTTGATCGATACGTGGATAAATAAGCAAACAAGCATTCCCCCTCCTCTCTTACTTTCAACGAAGCCAGATTTCACCGGTTATCTGCTGTCTACTCCATCATCGATGATTGTTATATGCTAAAAAATTTGCGGCTTGATTTTAAACATTAATTTGAAAAAGTTTGATTTTAAAATGTAAAGATTATTATTATATTTATTATTATTATTATTATTATTATTATTATTATTATTATTGTTATTATTATTATTATTATTATTATTATTATTATTATTATTATTATTATTATTATTATTATTTCTTGTTAACCGGCCAAACTTAGGACCACGCCAATACCACTTCACTTCCTTCTTATCATCCCTTATTCCTTCCTCTTTCTCCACAGTGCTTTCATTCTTTCACAATCTTGCGCTCATCTCTCTTAAGCCATTTTCCCCCTCTGCGATCTTCCTTTTCTTCAACAAGAACTTTTATGTTGGAAAGTATATTCCTGAATTGGTCTCTATCACGACATTCTTCATCTGCAATTCCTAACCTCTTGAGTTCTTCCTTCATCTGCTTGGCATATCCCCCTGACTCTTCAAGTAGTATATTTTATTAAAAATTTGTTTATTTAATATTGCTGGATCCAGCAATCGCAGCCGTCTTTTCCTTATTGTTGTTTCCAGGTCTTCTGTTCTTTTGTATATCTCCTTATTTGATCGTAACCTGTAGTTTCTCTCTACCACCCTTGGGCCGTAAATCCCCCTTAATATTCCCCTTTCAGTCTTTAATAGTTTTTCCAGGTTCGTTAGTGTTGCTGTTTCCACCCCATACAGAATCACTGGTTTTACCACAGCGTCACAATGTCTTAGTTTGGCATTAATGGAAAGATTCGTTTACTTGTAAATGGCTTTGGTGGCAGTGTTTAGCCCTTCCAACTTAAGTCTCCTATTTTCAATGGCATCCTTATCCAACCCGTTGCTGCTGATAATCTCTCCCAGGTATTTAATATTTGTGACATTCACTTCGCCATAGTTCGTCTTCATTATTTCCTTCACATAATTCCTGTCCATGCTCATCATCTCTGTTTTTGTGAAGGAGATTTTAAAACCTGTTTTCTCAGCTATCTCCTGTAGTTCGTTTATCTGTGTTATTGCTTCCTATTCTGCCTCAGTAAAGAGTGCCAAATCATCAGCAAAGGCCAAACACTTGGGTTCGACATTTTTATTTTTACTACCTATTATAGCACCTGAGTCATTATGTTTCCACAGTGTTTTATGACCTTATCTAGAACCACGTTGAAGAGTGTTGGGAATAAGCTGTCACCCTGTCTCAGACCTGTTTTTATCTGGAACGGTTTGCTGATCTCTCGCCGAAATTTCACTTTGGATATGGTGTTTGTTAGTGTCAGCCTAAGTAAGCTGAGTGTTTTATGATCGATGCCATATTCTCCCAAAATTTCCATCAATGTCTTTCTATCTATTGAATCGTATGATTTTTGAAAGTCAACGAAAGTGATGTTCTTTGGTCGCACATTGTAATATTTGATTATCATTTTTAGACTCAAGATATGATTCTGACAAGAGTGCCCTCTCCTGAAGCCACACTGATACTCTCCAAACTTGTGGTCAATTTGCGGTGTCATGCTGTTCAATAGGAGTTTAGAAAAAATCTTATATGTGAGAAATAAAAGTGATATTCCTCGGTAGTTGTTGGCGTCTGTTTTCGGTCCCTTTTTAAGTAGTGGGTGTATTAATGCCACTAGCCAGTCTTCTGGTATTTTTTTCTATCCAAATATTCCGGAACAGTTCTGTCGCTTCACAGATAAACGCGTGGCTATCTTCCACAGTTCTGCTATTACTCTATCTTCATCAGATGCTTTGTTGTTCTTTAGGGAGTTTATTACTTCCCTTACTTCTTCCTCGTCTGGTCGTTCGGAATCTGGGTTCTGGATTCTATCCTTCCCAATCTCCAATCTTTCCCTTAGCGACTCAAGTTAAGGAGGTACAATGTTCGACTATGTCCAACCACTAAAATGAACATTAATATCATGGAACAAACTTCTTACGAATTATTACTTATTATTATTATTATTATTATTATTATTATTATTATTATTATTATTATTATTATTATTATTTGAATTTTATCTTCCTTTTTTATATATTATCTTCATTCAATCACTACTGATCTGCGTTTAGGGCAGTCGCCCATGTAGCAGATTCCCTATCTGTTGTTTTCCTAGCCTTTTCTTAAATGGTTGCAAAGAAATTGGAAATTTTTTGAACATCTCCCTTGGTAAGTTATTCCAATCCCTAACTCCCCTTCCTATAAACGAATATTTGCCCCAATTTGTTCTCTTGAATTCCAACTTTATCTACATATTGTGATCTTTTATACTTTTAAAGACACAATCCAAACTTATTCGTCTACAGATGTCCTCCCACACCATCTCTCCACTGACAACTCGGAACATACCACTTAGCCGAGCAGCTCGTCTCCTTTCTCCCAAGTCTTCCCAGCTCAAATTTTGCAACATTTTTTAACGCTAATCTTTTGTCGGAGATCGCCCTGAACAAATCGACCTGCTTTTCTTTGGGTTTTTTCCAGTTCATGAATCAAGTAATCCTGGTAAGGGTCCCATACACTGGAACCATACTCTAGTTGGGTCTCGCCAGAGACAAATATGCTCGCTCCTTTACATCCTTACTACAACCCCTAAATACTCTCATAACCATGTGCAGAGACCTGTACCCTTTATTTACAATCATATTTATGTGATTACCCCAATGAAGATCTTTCCTTATATTAATACCTAGGTATTTAGAATGATCCCCAAAGGGAACTTTCACCCCATCAATGCAGTAGTTAAAACTCAGAGGACTTTTCCTATTTGTCAAACTCACAACCTGACATTTAACCCCGGTTATCATCATACCATTGCCTACTGTGCATCTCACAACATTATCGAGGTCATTTTGCAGTTTCTCACAACCTTGTAAACTCAGTACAGAATAACATCATCTGCAAAAAGCCTTATCTCTTATTCCACTTCTTTACACATATCATTGATACACATAAGAAAACCTAAAGGTCCAATAATACTGCCTTGAGGAATTCCCTTCTTAATTATTACAGGGACAGATAAAGCTTCACCTACTCGAATTCTCTGAGTTCTATTTTGTAGAAACAGAGCCACCCATTCAGTCACTCTTTTGTCTAGTCCAATTGCACTCATTTTTGCCAGAAGTCTCCCATGATCTACCCTATCAAATGCCTTAGATAAGTCAATCGCAATACAGTCCAATTGACCTCCCGAATCCAGGATATCTGCTATATCTTGCTGGAATCCAACAAGTTGGGCTCAGTGGAATAACCTTTCCTAAACCCAAACTGCCTTCTACCAAACCAGTTATTAATTTTGCAAACATGTCTAATATAATCATAAAGAATGTTTTCCCAAAGCTTACATACAATGCATGTCAAACTGACTGGCCTGTACTTTTCAGCTTTATGTTTATCACCCTTTCCTTTATATACAGGGGCTACTATAGCAACTCTCCATTCATTTGGCAATGTTCCTTCATGCAAACAATAATCGAACGAGTACATCAGATATGGTATTATATCCCAACCCATTGTCTTTAGTATATCCCCCGAAACCTTATCAATTCCAGCAGCTTTTCTAGTTTTCAACTTTTGTATCTTACTGTAAATGTCATTGCTGTCATAGGTAAATTTGAATACTTCTTTAATATTAGTCACCTCCTCTATCTGGACATTATCCTTGTAACCAACAATCTTTACATACTGCTGACCGAAAACTTTTTCCTTTTGAAGATCCTCGCATACACACTCCCCTTGTTCATTAATTATTCCTGGAATGTCCTTCTTGGAACCTGTTTCTGCCTTAAAGTACCTATACTTAGAACTTAGAACATTTTTTATTGCCCACCCTAGTTTACACCTTCGGCTTACCAGCAATAAAGACAAATTGAATACAAAAATATCTACTATCCTCTCTGAAAAGACTACCTAAACCACCTCACTAAATCTACTACGATGCTCCTAACAAAGGCGGATGACCTGTCCCTATGTTAGGGCACCAAACAATCACAGGCAATAAATAATGCAAAATACACAGAAATAAAAGAACAAAACTACAGATAAACAATCACTACTCTACATCCCTTGAACTACTACCTACGTCCCTACTAATTTAGTGGCGTCACCCAGGCGGATAACCATACCATGGGTAACTCCACCCTACACTAAACAAACAATTAACTACGTTGGTGGCGCTGCAGAGGCGGTTAGCCAGACCTTCACCAGTACCTATACTGGCACCCTTCACTACTCTAATTTGGTGGCGCAGCAGAGGCGGACCATAAGCCGCACCACCTTTCACTAAAACTAAAGTTATACTACAAACCTCTAAAATACCTGTCAAAAGGAAAGCAACTGGCTGCTCGCAGCATCCCCTGGTAATGAGGTAACCCCTTCCACCCATGATGCCGCTGTCAGCCACATTCGTGGATCAGATGTCATACCCACCTAAATCTCTATCGCAATGTGTTCCCTCCCCTTCTCTTCATGTCGAATCTCTGAGCTGGAACCCAGACCATCATGCGATTCGTCTCGCTCTTATCTTTTGCCCCGTCTACTAGTCTGTATCGCCTTATTACACACTGCCTTCTCCCATCATGACTCTCCGTTAATATGCGGACATGTTTTCTTATCTCGACTAGGGATGGGTCTTTCTCCCCCTATCCTGCCCTCTTATATCCCCTCCCTCCTTTTTCCACATCTTTCCAGCTCCCTTCTATCCCTACAGCTGTTCAACTCCCTTATAATACTTTTACATAGCTTATCCACTATATTGACAACGTTATAACATGAGGTTCATATTTTCTACATCATTTATCTACATCAATTGTCAATATGTCTATATTTTCTTGTTCCTCGCCGATCTTTCTTCCTATTTACATCTCTTCGTCATTATGATAAAAGAACCCACTACTTATTTATATTTTAATTTTACAATTTTACAAACTTTCTTTCTGTCACTCATTTACTGGCACATGACATTCTTCTATTGTTCACTTAATTTCTTTATAAACCTAGCTCTAACCAAATTTAAATATTTCGATATATTCGATCCTCTTTCCCATTCTCTGCATAGCCATGCCATCATCTTATAATCCTTTTCTACTCTCTTTCTTATTCAACACTTTCTTTCTCAACTCTTCTAATTCACTACATTTGGAAAATATATGCAAATCCGACCAGCCTTCTCCACATAAAATACATCTATTCTTATTTTCTCTACCTATCCATCCTATATTTTTTGGAATTCCCATAACCCACCAGTATAAATCTCTTTTATTCCTCCTACCCTCAAATTCAGTTCTCGGGTTTGTAATTTCTACTAATTTGTTTAATATTGATAATGAGTTCCTTTCCCTACATTCCATTATTAAAATCTGTCTTTCTATATCAGCCACTCTCTTTTCCACCTTGCTCAACACCCAATCTATTCTCTCTCTCCCCATCCTTCAGCCCATTCTCCTAACCCTATCCTTCGTAATATCTTTTTGCACTTATTCACCCAGTATTCCTCATTTTCCATATTTTTCTGGAACCTATACAACTCTTGAACTAAATCTCCTCCCTTCCCTTCTTCCAATCTCATCCAATACTTCATTATCCTCTTCGCTATCGTAATATCTACCGATTCTTTACATACTAGTCTAGAACCCACATTAGCTGTACAGTTAGGAACCCCCATCATAATCTTACTAAATTTTGCCACCCCCCCGGTTTAATTCCTTCCTATTCTCTTCCAATCCCCACACTTCTACTCCATATAACATTCTTCCTTTCACCATTGATTGGAACACCATTCTCTGAATTTTATATTTAATTTCCGGGAATTTGTTTTCTAAACCGCCACTACTGCAAGTGCTCCTCTCCCTTCTAATAAAGCTCTTTTGGTCTGTTCGTTCCATTTTCCATTGCTGCTAATTATCGCTCCTAATTACTCAATTTTATTCTTTGTTCTGATTTCTTCCTGTTCTACTATCCAATATTTCTTTTCTTTCTTGCCTTTTCTTTTCGTGCATACCATTATCCGTGTCTTCTGCACGTTTATTCTAAGTGCCCATCTCTTAGTATATTCCACCACCTCTTCTAGTCCTTTTCTCAACCCCCTTGCTGTTAGCGACATAATCAATAAATCATCTGCAAAAAGCAGACCCGGTATTTCCCGATTCCTTATCCAAGGACATTGCCAGCCCTCCCCTCCATGACTATCTAATATATTGTTAATAAACAATAAAAATAAAATCGGAGACAGTTTACAACCTTGCCTTACACCCCTCTTGGATTCTATGTATTTACTCAACCCACCCCCCTGTAACTTAATCATTACCATTACTTCCTTAAATATCCCTTCTATTGCCATCCTCATTTTCCTTGATAACCCAATATCCCTTAACCTAGTAAACAGCGCCTCCCTATTCACTGCATCAACGGCTTTCTCCAAATCTATTGCTGCTACATACAATCTCATCCCTGCCATCTTGACATATTTCGTGTTTAGGGTATCCACAATCCATATATTATCTACCGTATTCCTCTCTTTTCTGAACCAATTTTGAAACTCCGAAATCCTTCCATACTTCTCTGCCCAATTTATGATCCTATTGGCTAAAATTCCTGTGTATACCTTCGATAGCGAGTCAAGGAGTGTAATTCCTCTGTAGTTATTAGGATCACTCCTACTCCCTTTATTCTTGTATATCGGACACAATACTCCTTTTCTCCATTCTCTAGGAAATTTCGCCGATTCCCATATTTTGTTAAAAAATTACCATCACCTTCAGCATCGATTCATTTGTTCCTACTTCCTTCTAAACTCTGTTGTTTATACCATTCGCCCCGCCCGCTACTTTCGTTTTTACTTTACTTAACACACTAACTACTTCTTGTATTGTTATTTCTCCATAACTGTCCTCCTACTTGTAAATCTCTTCGTATTGATGTCATACTTCTTTCCTCTTGCCAGTCACCTCGCCCACTCAAAAGACCTGTTAAGTAACCTACCCACTCCTTTTCCTCTATGTCTGTTCCCTTCCCCTTCCCTATATCTCTTAAGATAGTTTATGGTTTCCCATATTCTCTCAAATCTTTTCTCTTTGCAATATCTATTCACTCTTTCCGCTTCCGTCTCCCTCCAACATTTCTTTTCCTCTTTCAGTAAATTCTTATATTCTCTTCTTAATTTACAATATTCCTCTCTTTTCTCCTGTTTCCCGCCTTTTTTCAAGATGGCAACCGAGTAAGAGAGCATTAATGGTTAGTCTGAAGATTTATTGTGTTCGTATGGATATTAGTGATTCTTGGTGACTAAGTTATATGTAACAACGACCGGTGTGTGTGAAAATTGTCACGGGTGAATAAGAAATATCATTTATTTTACGTGAACTAAGTGTGAAACGGTGTTTCAGATCGGAATTTTTGTTTGAGGTTATGTCCAAGAACAAACAAAATAATCGCGGTAGCAAGGAGATGGCAAGCTTGGAGCAGCAACAGCCACAGCAGCGCAGTGCAGCGGATGGGAATGTGAGGACTCCACCTAACGTAAACAGTCGCTCAGAGGATCTGTCGGGCGCGGTGAATAAAATACTTCGTGAGTCAACATTTTTAGACTCAATTATGGATCGATTAGTGGACAGAGTTATTGACAGGCTGAAGGAAAGTATTGATTTCAATACTAAAGTAATTGAAGACTTAAAACTGGAAATTAATAAACGGGATGAAAATATCAAGGAACTTCAACAGGAACTTCACAAGATGAAAGCCGATTCCCATGACGAAGTGGAGAATGTTAACCAATACCTAAGGAGAAACAATATTGAAATCCATGGCGCACCAGAACTTCCGAATGAAGACGTTTATAGTGTCGTGACAAATATTGGTAAAGCTATTGGATTTGAATTAAAAAGTGTGATGTAGACATTGATCATAGAATTCCCTCGGCAAACAAGACACTACCCAGACCCATCATTGTCAAATTTGTGAACAGATGGAAAAAACAGGAATTTATGGCAGCAAAGAAGATTGTCCGGCAGATATCATCTGTAGCAGTGGGCTTCACTGCTTCAGATCATATGATTTACATCAATGATCATCTTATACCCAGAGCCAAAGGTCTTCTTAAGAGGGCCAAGGATTTAAGAATGAAAGGTTATAAGTATGTGTGGACACGGGAAGGTAAGATTTTTGTTAGGAAGGATGATAACTCTAATGTGATAAGCATACGAAATATCGAAGATGTTCTTAATCTTGAATCAGCTTGAATTATGACATGGAAATTGTAGAGGCTCAGTTAACAAACTTAAGACAACTTAAGACCACAGATTGCCATCTGAGAATTTTTTATGCTAACTCGCAAAGTATCCGTAATAAATGGCTAAACTTAACCAGTTTAATTGTAGATGTACAGATGCCAGAAATCATTATTATAGTAGGCACATGGTTATTCCCACAAGATGAGAAATATTATAATCTGAAAGGTTATGAATGTTATTTTTGTTCCAGAACAAAAGATAGAGGGGGAGGGATTACTATATACATTAAAGAAACCTATAAAACTAAAATATTAGTTTCGATTAACACTCCTGGTACTCCGTACAATTTTTTATTGGTTAAAGTCAGCGGTCTGGAGAGGGATATTCTTATTTTGGGATGTTATAATCCCCATTTGAAATTTTCCAAAGAGTTTCTTAATGTACTTGAGGATATATGGAATAAATATAGTTATTATATGTGTTTTACTGTAGGAGGTTTCAATATTGACAAACTTCAGCCGAGTCTACTAGCGTCTGAACTTAAGAGGTTATGTGAATGCTATAACCAAAATCCATGTAACAGCAGATTTCCCACCAGGATTACTAACAGTACAGCTAGTCTGTTAGATCATGTTTATGTCAATAAGCTGTACAGGTTCAAACTGTATAATATAATTAATGATTATAGTGATCATAATTTATTAGTCTGCGATATAAATTTGTTATCGAAAGTGAGAACAGAAATTTCATACTTGAAACCAAAAACATGTAATGTGAAGAACATGAATGCTTATATGTCTACCAATCCTCTGATCATCAGTGAAGGTGATAGTTGTGATGTGATAATAAATAAACTTAACAATTATCTGCAGGAAGCCAATAGTAGCAGTAGGCCTATAAATCAGAATTATAAAGCAAATAATAAGACATTCAAAGTTAGGCAATATTGCCCATGGATGAATGATACACTTTCCAGCCTCATTGATCAAAAGAATAAACTTTACGGTAAAATAAAAAGACAACAACTTAGAGTAAAAATGGGCTGTGATTATGCATCACATAATTGATAAATTACTATAAACTATTATGTAATCAGGTAACAAAGCTTAAAAGACAGTTGGAAAATGCATATTTCATAAATAGAGTAAGTACTGCCAAAAACAATCCTTGGAAAATTGTCAATGAAATCTTAACATCAAATTTTAACAAAAACAGGAATTTCCAACTCAAAGTTCAAGATAATATTGTGACTTGTCCAGTAGAAATATCAAAATTATTTAATGACCACTTTATTAATATAGGAAAAAAGTTAGCTACCAATACTCCTACCCACAAATCACCTAAAATTGGAAATGAGCCAAGTAATTCATTGTTTTTGAAACCTACTAATGACCTTGAAGTTGCGGAAATAATAAAAAAATTAAAAAATAGCAGCTGTAGTGATGTGTACGGTGTTAGTAATAACCTACTTAAGAGTCTAGCTGTGCATTTAATTCCATGCATTACAAAGTTAATCAACAAATCGTTAAGTGAAGGTATTGTTCCATGTGAGTTAAAAATTGCCAAGGTCATTCCTGTGTATAAAGAGTCCGATAAATTCGATCTTAATAACTACAGACCTATATCAGTCCTTCCCATTGTGTCAAAAATCCTAGAGATAGTGGTCAAAGATAGGCTATTAAAATACCTACAATGTAATGACTATTTTTATCCATACCAGTACGGATTTTTCCTAACTCTAGTACCTACAATGCTGTGGAAGACATTATTATTAAGTCACAGGAGTCCTTAGACTCATGTATGGTAGCATCAGGCCTTTTTATAGATCTTCAGAAAGCATTTGACACAGTTGACCATAACATTTTATTACTGAAGTTGGAAGCAGCAGGGGTTAGAGGTTTAGCACTTAACTGGTTTACAGATTATCTCAGAGAAAGGGTACAGTTCATTAGTTGTATGGGAGCAGAAAGCACGTTACAGACTATAACGACTGTTGTGCCTCAAGGTTCTGTTCTAGCACCAATATTATTTCTTGTATTTGTCAATGATATTGGTAACTTGCCGCTGTTCGGCAAGTTGTCATTATTTGCTGATGACACAAATATTTTCTACACAGGGAATTGTACATATAATCTTGAAGAAAAGATGCAACATGACATATCTTTAATTCAGACCTCGCTTACTACCAACCGACTAAGAATTAATCATAATAAAACTAACTGTATCATATTTCACAAACCATTATGTACATTTCCTCTGGACATCAACTTGAGTTTCTATGACCAAGTGGTACCTCGTGTTCAATAAACCAAATTTCTAGGACTTAGCATAGATGAGTCACTAACTTGGGAGAATCACATCACAATGCTGTGTGATAGAATAACTCCTGCTATTGGTGTACTCAGCCGATTAAAATACAAAGTTTCTCGTGGACTGTTGAAGAGTATTTATCATGCACTAATTGAAAGCCACCTGAATTATATGATTCATATCTGGGCATGTTGCAGTAAAAACAATTTGAAAAGATCAGTATCTTACAGAAAAGAGCACTGAAAATACTCTTCAACTTACCCACCTTAACACCAACCATACAGGTCTACCAGTATTGTAATGTGCTGTCACTAGATGGTCTTCGTAAAAAAGCTTCAGCTATTATGTTGTATAAATTGAAAAATGGACAAACTCATTCGAACACCCTTTGCAACTTGAATTCTGACATACATTCATACAGTACAAGAGGATCTACTAAAATTCACTGTAAATCATCGAAGTCTACTAAGTATGGCACTAATTCTTTATGGCATTTTTCTGTAAAGTTTTTCAATAGCCTTCCTGAGCATATTCGAGAAGCCGCTAACTTACCCATCTTTAAAACCAAGCTTGTTAATTTTCTAAAAGTAAAAATGCCAAGCCTATAGAGTACTGATTTAGTATACTATATCACTGCTGTTCATGTTTGGTTTCTATCACTAGGATACCTTAATATTATTTTTATTATTCTTCATTGTACAGTATATTATACTTTTGTCCTAGAAGCTGATGTTCTAAAATTTCATCTTTGTTGCCAAATGTAATTAATATTATAATTATTCATTGTACAGTATATTATATTTTTGTCCTAGAAGCTGATGTTCTCAAATCTCATCTTTGTTGCCAAATGTAATTATTTGTACTGCACCATTATGAGGCTTGGCTCAGGTGCCTCTTTTGAAATAAATAAAATAAAAATAAAATGTTTCCTAAATTCTGCTGGTGCTGTAAAGTACCTATACATACTCTTCCATTTTTCACTAAAATTAGTGTGGCCAATTTGTACAGAGCGACAAACGTTTACTGCTTGGTGTATTTTTGCCGCATGCACATCGCAGAAAGTACTAGGGAGGTGGTTTCAACGATCGCAGAAAAGACCAGGGAGTTGTTATCTGCTGTCTACTCCATCATCGGTGATTGTTATCTGCTGAAACTTTACGGCTTGATTTTCAACATTAATTCGAAAAGAAAGTTTGTTTTTAATTATATTATTCTTCTTCTTCTTCTTCTTCTTCTTCTTCTTATTATTATTATTATTATTATTATTATTATTATTATTATTATTATTATTCTTTATTCGTTTCGGCCAAGTGGGGTCCACGTCAGTTCAACTGTCTCCGATTTCAAGCTTTAACTGCCACCCAGTGCTCCTGCATTCTTCTCTGGTGTTGTTCTTTTCTCTCTTGGGTCCACGCCTTCCCTGTCTTCAACTTCGGCTTTTCCTGGAAACCTTTGTGTGTACGTAGATTTTCCGTAAGCAGGATACGCTCCTGGATATATTTAGGAGAAATTTCCATTTGTCGCAGATCTTTCTAAACTTCTGCGAACCATGCCCCTTTGGTATACTTATATTGAAAGTACGTTAATATCAGTTTAGATATCCTGCCTGGGCTCATTCTTGTCACGTGGCTATAAAAGGCAATCCTTCTTTTTCGAATTGTGTCGCTTATCTTCTCCACGTGCTTGTATAATTCGTGGTTGTGATGCCTTCTGTACTCCCTGTTTTGTTTGATGGGACCCAGGATTTTTCTCAAAATCTTCCTTTCTGTAGCCTCTAGTTTTTCCATTAGACCTTTCTTGTTCATTGTAAGAGTCTCTGCTGCATACAAAGCCTCTGGTCGAATAACAGTACAGTAATGTCTAATTATGGCGTTAAGGATATCGATCTCTTATTGTAGATGTCTTTAGTAAGTTGGTAGGCCATTTCCACTTTGTTAATGCTTGACACGAAGCCTTCTTTCTCTGATAGGTTACGCTCTATCCATTCACCAAGGTATTTAAACTTTTCTGTCTGCTTAATTTTTCCTAGTCCGACCTCCAATTCCCTTGACGCTGATTTTATGTTTGTCATGAAGTGCGTCTTCTCAAAGGAGATTTGAAACCCAGCCTTCAATGCTTGAGTCTTCAGTTGGTTAAGCTGTTGTTCTGCCAAATCAATGGAGTATGAAAAGATCACTTGCTCATCTGCAAAGGCTAGACAGTCGATTGTAAGATTCATATACTTGTAGCTTAGCCTTACCCCAATTTCTACTCCTGAACTTTTAATTTCTTTCCGCCATTCTCGGATGATCTTTTCTAAAACACAGCTGAATAGAAGAGCTGATAGCCCGTCTCCTTGTCTCACTCCTGTTATGATTTCAAAGGCATCACACATCTCTCCTCTGAACTTCACTTTGGAGGTGATCTTACTCAGGGTTTGCTGGATAATGGCTTTTGTCTTGTTATCTAAGCCAACGCTTCAAGGGTTTGCAATAGGGTGGTTCGATCGATTGAGTCATACACTTTCCTAAAATCAACAAAGTTCACAACGAATTCCCTGTTACTGCGTTTCAGATATGAAAGGACGGACTTCAGCTTCATAATCTCCTCAGCGAATCTCCCTTTCTGAAACCTCCTTGGTATTCCCCTAATTGTGGATCGATTAATGTTCCGCCCTATTCTGCAGAGCTGTTAAGAGGATATTGTAAGTTATTGACAGAAGAGAGATGCCACTGTAGTTGTTCACATCTGTTATCTCCCCATTCTTATGTAGTGGATTAATTACGGCAGAGGTCCATCCACTTGGGAGATTTTCGCCTTATTCGCTGCATGCTTCCACAGTTCAGCAATTATCAAATCTTCACCCGATGCCTTGTTGTCCTTCAGCTCTTGGATGATCGTCCTGACTTCTGCTTTCGTACGTGAGGACGAATCTGGGTGGATGTTTGGATTTTTTTCATAAACGAATGTGGTCTCTGGAGCCTCACAGTTGAGGAGGCTTTCAAAATAACTTGCTAGAAGCTGGCAATTATCTTCATCATTGTGAGCTAATTTCCCGTTGGAATGTTTAAACTGTAGACTTGGTGGGTTGTATCTGTTCAGATTGTGCTTGAAGGTTTTATAGAAGTAACGTGTGTTATTTTTCTGGAAGTCTTGCTCAATCTGTACCAACTGTTTCTTATTAAACATACGTTTCACCTCACGGATGGTTTTTGATGCAGATTTTCTCGCGTTTAGGAAGTTGATCCTGTTCGCTTCATTTTGTGGCAATTCCATTTCTGCTATGCAACCGGTTTTAGCTGTACTGCTGCATCGCATTCATTAGCCCACCAAGCATGCTTTCTTGATTTCGTGTGTGGGACACTCTCCTTAGCTGCTCTGACTATAGCCTCCTGTAATTGTTCCCAGTTCTCTGGATTTAAAGTTTCCAACTTGTGGGTGAATTCTTCGTTGCTCCTTAGCTTGTCTCTGTCGATCTTATCAAATTTTCTTGGAGTAATCTTCTTGGTATTTCTTGAAATTAGTCTAACATTGATCTTTGAAAGGTAGTGATCCGAGTCTAATTTGGTATATCTCAGAAGCTTTACGTTCTGGATCTCTCGTTGCGCTTTCTGTGCAATGGCGACATAGTGAATTTGGAATTCACGAAGGTTGCAGTTTGGAGAAACCCAGGTCTTCTGATTTCTGGGCAAGTGTTGGAGCGCAATTGACTTGAGGGCCAGATTGAATGCTCTGCATAACTTCACAAGCCTCTCTCCATTACGATAGGTTCCCCTGTGAGCTGGGTAGTTTCCAATAATCGTATGATATTTTCGTTCCTTGCCAAGGTGGGCATTGAAATCTTCAAGCAAAATGATGGTATGTTTGTCAGGTTCATTTGAGGGGCTATATTCTAGTTCCGCCCAGAATGCGTCTGTTCCTTCCGGGTCCTTCTTATTCGCCTGATTGATCGGCACATGTACGTTTATCACTGTGTAAACTCTATTTGTACACCGAAAAGAAAGAGTAGAGACTCGGCTGTTATTATTATTATTATTATTATTATTATTATTATTATTATTATTATTATTATTATTATTATTATTATTATTATTATTATTATTATTATTTTATTATTATCTTCCTTTTTAGATATTGGATGGTGTGAATAAAAATGAGTCTAAGCGATTGAGCGTGTGCTCGCTGAGTGCCTGAGTGTCTTCCTGCCGATGAGCTACTACTCCTCATTTGTTGTGAATAAAAATATAGAGCGGAAGCACCGCGTACACTCGAGTGTCTGGAGCAGCCACTCAGTGTCACTGATCAAGGTTGTGCACGTGCCATGTTGTATAACACCTTAGACTGTGATAACACTTCGATGACTTCCGGGTAGTTCAATGCCTTAACATGGCATTGACAATGTGGAATTCCAGTCCGCTTTTATCTCCATTTTAAAGGAACATACAACTATGTTTTCTATTGCTATTTGCTTTACGTCGCACCGACACAGATTGGTCTTATGGCGACGATGGGACAGGAAAGGCCTAGGAATGGGAAGGATGCGGACGCGGTCTTCATTAAGGTACAGCCCAAGCATTTGCCTGCTGTGAAAATGGGAAACCACGGAAAACCATCTTCAGGGCTGCTGACTGTGGGATTCGAACCCACTATCTCCCGAATGCGAGCTCATAGCTGCGCGCTCCTAACTGCACGGCCAACTTGCCCGGTAATTATGTTTTCAAAGTCACAGTTACCGGATAAGGAGCACAAGAAAACAAGTGCAATAAATGCAGTTCAGTGTGAACTACTCGCTAAATTTAACTGAAACATTTCCGTCCAACAACTGTCTGATTGGCTGAATGGTCAGTATTGAGGCCATCGGTTCAGAGGGTCCGGATGGGTCGGGGATTTTAATCGCCTCTGATTAATTCTTCTGGTTCGGAGACTGTGTGTTTGCGTTTGTCCCAACGCTTTCTTCTTCATATTCGCACAACACACTACGCTACCAACCATCACAGAAACGCGCATTTGTGATTAAATCCCTCCATCTAGGGTTGGCGTCAGGAAGAGCATCCGGCCGTTAAACAGGGCCAAATCCACATTCGCGACACAACTCGCACCCAGGACCCCACAGAGGTGGGAACAGCGGTAGAAGGAGATGAAGAATTTCCGTCCAACAACTGTTGGTAAAAAATTACAAAACATGAAAAGAAGACTGATATACAAAGTAGAATTAAAGCGTACAGGAAACAAATGCATATCGTTAAATAATGGGAGAAGCGGCTGTTGAATCTGATGCAGAGGGAGATTAACCCTACCATCGGTAGTTACCAAAGGTAGAAAATCATAGCCTGAATATTACGACATTAATACATTGAGGAAAATGGTAGGCCTCTAACCTAAATAACAAACATTATTTATAATGAAAATAATATATTGACAATTGAATGAATTTTTTAGGAGCCAGATCTGGAGGACCGGATGAGTTGGCCGTGCGATTAAGGGCGCGCAGCTATGAGCTTGCATCCGGGAGATAATGGGTTCGATCCCCACTGTCAGCAGCCTTGAAAATGGTTTTCCGTGGTTTCCCATTTTCACACTAGGCAAATGCTGGGGTTGTACCTTAATTAAGGCCACGGCCGCTCCCTTTCTACTAGTACGCCATTCCTATAACATCGCCGCCATAAGACCTATCTGTGTCGGCGTGACGTAAGCAAGTTGTAAGATCTGCAGAAGTTGTCATCCCTTCAACTTCCTACAGAGGCGTCATAACTCTGCCACTGACTTCGTGATGTCCAGGCCGTACTCTAGGGAGCGCGGGAAAGCAATCAGGTGATCGTTAGGGGGGAAGTTAATCATGCGTGCTAGTTGGGTTACATGTGAATTCTTCGCTGTTTTATTGAAACTTTTAACGTTGGCCGCATGTTTACTCAGATATATATCAGACTGAGTCGTTATCGACCGCATTATTAAGTGAAAAGTCCTCAGTTAGTGAAGAAAACTTAGTGTGAGCGTGTATACTTGTGAGGCTCTTGGTTAAGAATATCGCTTTGCCGTGTTTTAATTATGTAGTTTATTTGTGTAATGTTATATCCCTAGTGTAAAATGAATTGAGTTAAAGCATTCAGCGTTTTATTATCAACGACGATGTGTATAAAGTTGAATTAAGGTTATCAGTGAGAGAAATCACTATGTTAAGAGTTGATGTCTGCCTGGCTGCAAAGCAAATTATAAACAAGGAGAGTACACTCCAGCATTTGTGTTTCCTTCTGCTGAAAAAAGGGTTAGGATATGAAGAAGGCTATTCCTAGAGAGAAACGAATCGTTAATCACCACACAGTTGTTTGTATCAACCAATTTTCTGAAGACTAAATGCTGAGGGAAATAAGAGTGTATCGTACAGATGGTGAGTTAAAACTTATTGTGTCAAAACCATGGGTAACATTAGATATATTTTTATGTAGTAAGACTCGGATTATTTGAATTCGGTGTACCAGTATATGAAAATTCAAGACCAATTTATGCATTGTACCATTTAAGGTAGAAATGTATTGTGAAATAACACTGCTGGGATTTTCCTATCAAATTTCATATCATATGCAATGAAACAGGGTTATTCCATGAAAATTTAATATGAAAATAATTGTATAGGCATTGTTTGCTGTTCAAAAATGTACATTTTTAAACAATAACTGAGTTTCTTGACAGTGACAGTAAATGTTTTGTTATTGTTGGAGGTCAGCTTACTTATAATCTTTCTTGTAGGTACTGAATCGGTGGTACAGAAATAATTTACATTTGTATTATATTGTATTGGTAATCTGTTGCTTGTTTTCTATCAGTTTGTATGATGTGAATGTTCCAGTTGACTAGAAAATGGATAGAAACCGCAAAAATATGTCTCAAAAAGTGTTAGCCTGTACTCACGGAAACGGACGGATATACGCGAGAAATAGAATGTTACGGGGAAGGATATGCATTGTATATCAGAACTAACAAATATTTGTGAATCGTTTTAGGTTTTATAAGGTGTTAACAGATTCTTAAGTAATTTAAACGAGTGTGTTATCCAAGTGAAGCGGATGCGTATCGCCTCCAAGTCCCACCCAAAGCGTGACGTCATCAGAGTTACAGTACGGCCTGGACATCACGAGGGCAGTGACTCTGTAAACATCGGAGTTTCTCCAAATTCGGAAGTCATAGACAGAGTCAGGCCGTGATACATCTACACTGGTTGAATTCTTCCTATCCATTGCAAGTGGCCTGTACGTTAATGCTAGGGACGCCTTTTCTGTAAATGTAGTCATTCCCATAAATATGTGGCTTCTGAAGTTGTACATGAGTACAGTCTACAGTTCCGACAGCATAAGTGAAGCTCAAATGTTCTTGCTACTTAGCCCGTGCTTCCTGCATCTAAGCAACATTTGCTGGAATTTTATCTAGTAATCTGCTTTCATTTCTCTTCATGTCAAAACCTGCGAAAATGTTTTTGACACAGCTCTCCGAGATGTCTTCACCAACTCCACTCTCAAACCCAGGTTCACCAACATAACACAAGAAGATTTACACTTTTTCTTCATTTGTTAGTGCACCACCTCGTGTTTCTTTGGAATGTCCAAGGAAATGCTCCGCTAACCATTCTGCATCCTCCTTGAAAATCCACAGCCTGATTCCAGTCATCTGACCGGGTCAGGAATGGTATGAATGAAGCGGTGAGGATAGGGATAATGTCGGCTGCCAAAGCCTGTCTCACTCCTCTGGGGCAACGAATAATGACTGACAGATGAAGTATAATGATATTGGAGAGTGCTGCTGGAATGAAAGATGACAGGAAAAACTGGAGTAACCGGAGAAAAATCTGTCCCGATCCGCTTTGTCCAGCACAAATCCCACATGGCGTGACCGAGATTTGAACCACGGAACCCAAAGGTGAAAGGCCGGCGCGCTGCCGTCTGAGCCACGGAGGCTCTTCAGCATGCTCCTTACTGGACCTTTATAACACACTGTAATCAAGTTGAGATGATTTTCTTCTTTCATTCTTTCTTTCTTTCTTTCTTTCTTTCTTTCTTTCTTTCTTTCTTTCCTTCTTTCTTTATTTCTTTGTTTCTTAATCTGCTTACCCTCCAGGGTTGACTTTTCCCTCGGACTAAGCGAGGGATCCCACCTCTACCGCCTCTTGGGCAGTGTCCTGGAGCTTCAGACTCTGGGTCAGGGGATACAACTCGGGAGGATGGCCAGTACCTCGACCAGGCGGCCACCCTGCTATGCTGAACAGGGGCCTTGGTGGGGGATGGGAAGAATGGAACGGATAGACAAAGAAGGGGGAAGGAAGCGGCCGTGGCCTTAAGTTACGTACCATCCCGGCATTTGCCTGGAGGAGAAGTGGTAAACCACGGAAAACCACTTCCAGGATGGCTGAGGTAGGAATCGAACCCATCTCTACTTAGTTGACCTCCCGAAGCTGAGTGAACCCCACTCCAGCCCTTGTACCACTTTTCAAATTTCGTGGCAGAGCCGGGAAACGAACCCGGATCACTGCGGGTGGCAGCTAATCACACTAACCACTACACCAGAGAGGCGGAGGAGATGATTCTCTGCGAAGTTTATATAATTTTCTTTTCCGATGTAATAATTTCGTGTGGCTATTTCCAGCCGAGTGCAGCCCTTGTAAGGCAGACCCTCCGATGAGAGTGGGCGGCATCTGCCATGTGTAGGTAACTGCGTGTTATTGTAGTGGAGGATAGTGTTATGTGTGGTGTGTGAGTTGCAGGGATGTTGGGGACAGCACAAACACCCAGCCCCCGGACCACTGGAATTAACCAATGAAGGTTAAAATCCCCGACCCGGCCGGGAATCTAACCCGGGACCCTCTGAACCGAAGGCCAGTACGCTGACCATTCAGCCAACGAGTTCTTTTCCGATTAACCACCACCATTACCTCTGCCATGCTATTGAACGTGACACTATCATTTGGAGTCACCTACTGAGTTAGCTCAGGGAAACATGAGCAGGCGCTTACCGGAAAGAGTGCCTGCTTTATCTTTATTTACCAGAAATCTGGAGCACCCACTCTGCTACTCGAGCGACTGGAGTGTGTGCTCAAGGTCACAGGTCTGCTGTGAGTGACTGCTTCCGACAGGCGGTTTTTATTCACCTCATTGCGAGTACCTGTTCTAAATTCGCGAGTAAAGAGTGCGTGCTCATTTTTATTCACACCACCCATTATCTTCATTTGTACAGAGCGACAAACGTTTACTGATTGAAGTATTTTAGCCGTATCCACATAGCAGAAAGGACCAGGGAGGTGGTTTCAGCGATCGCAGAAAAGAGTTGTTATCTGCTGTCTACTCCATCATCGGTAATTGTTATCTGCTGACTACAAAAAATCCTGCGGCAATTTTTTTTTTTGCTAGTTGCTTTACGTCACACCGACACAGATAGGTTTTATGGCGACGATGGGACAGGAAAGGTCTAGGAGTGAGTAGGAATCGGCCGTGGCCTTAATTAATGTACAGCCCCAGCATTTGCTTGGTGTGAAAATGGAAAACCACGGAAAATCATCTTCAGGGCTGCCGACAGTGGGGTTCGCGGCTTGATTTTCAACATTAATCTAAAACGTAAGCCCCCTCTAGGGACACCATGATGTTGACGATGGTGTGGGGCTTGTGTGCTTGTCGATCCCGAGAGCTGTGTCAGCTCAGGGTTTGGCTTCGGTGTAGGGCCAGATTAACAAGGTGTTCTCCGAGTTGCCTGAGAGGTGTCTGTGCTCTTTAGATTTCATAACTATTTCTACCCTTCTATTCTCGCCTTCTTAAATGTCATTCCTCTTCCTGTATAGACAACCTCTCTGCCTCGGGTTTTATCCTCCCCCAATCGTGGCGAGGTGATGCATGGTTACTGGGAGGGTCTTAGCGGCCCACCCCAATCACAAGTTTCGGGTCGTGGCGAGGTGATGCATGGCTACTGGGAGAGTAGTAGTAGTAGTAGTTCCTAGCGACCCACCTCCAGATACCGGGCGCCCTCTGGAGTATATAGCCTTGCGTTCGGGACGTCAGGGTTCTGCCGAAGGTCGACCTATATCCCCGGTACTCGTGGGACTACGTATGGTTTTTGAGTTTGGTTTTGATTCATCGAAGGCTGCAGGCCTTAAAACTGCGTCCTTTATTTGTTCAGTTAGGAAACGTAAACGTTTCAATCGTGTTGACCTGTCTAGTAAGGAAGTTTCAGAAGAGCGTCTGCCACGATTTCTGGTTGCCACCAGAGTCGATGGAGAGAGCTTTCTTCAAGAGAACCCGTTCCTGATAAGCAATGCTGTGGAAGGTCTTGTTGGTGAAGTAGATGAAATGATGAAATTGCGGAATGATAGCGTACTCGTTAAGACTAGTACGCTCGTGAAGAGTAAAAAGTTATTGGAAGCCACAATGTTCGGGCCAGTGCCAGTTAAGATTGAGAGCTAGATGTCCCTTAACTCCTGCAAAGGAGTAATCTTTCATAGGGATTTCATTAAGGGCTCCGATGATGACCTTATCCGGAGCCTTGCTCGTAGAGGTGTGTCCGAACTTAAACGTCTTAAGAGGCGTGTCGGTGACAACCTCTACGACACTAGGGCTTTCATTTTAACATTCGATCTTGAGGAACTGCCTGAACTATTAAGGTATCCATGTACACACTCACTGTTCGGCCATATTTTCCTTCTCCCATGAGGTGCTACAACTGCCAGCGATTTGGCCACACCTCACCAAGCTGCGAGGGATCAGCAATATGCGGGTCATGTGGAAAACGCCGCATACCGGTACGGAGTGCACACCACCGCCAGTGTGTGATAACTGCACGCCCCTCGGTCCAAGGTATGCCCTACATTTAAACAGCAGAAATTTATCCAGGAGTGTAAAACTCTGGATAAACTTTTTTATATAGAGGCACAGGAGATATGTAAATCAATGGCTCCTTTGGAATTCTCCGTCTCCTTTGCAAAGAATGTTGCTAGTGTACGCATATCTCCCGTAAGTTTTGTACCCTCTGTCCCACCATCAACTCCGCACACATCAAGTACCCAGCAAGTAAACGTCAAACCACAGGTTCAACAGACAGCAAGCACGTCATTGCCGAAGACGTCCGGGAAACAATTATTCCCAGACACATTCGGCTGGGAAGTCCTCCCTCACAAGGGCGGGGGTAAAAGTCTTCCCCAACAAAGACTGGAAAATCACTTTCCAGCCAAGCTTCAATTGGCCCGAAAAAGGAGGAGAAAGGGAAGACTAAATGATTCCCTACACGTTTGGAGAAGAAACCTTCTCCAACGAGACCGGAAGTCCCAGGATCCTCAAAAAAGCCTGGCAAGTCATCTGCCAGCCCTCCTCCAATGTGTTCGAAGACGGTGAGCAAGAGTGATGGCACACGATGTCCTTCTACCCGATCAGTTTCTGGGGAACGAAGTTCTCCCAGGAAGAAGGTCCACCGCTCGCGATCAATGAGATCACCGTCCGGGGAGTGCACAGCCATAGCGTCTCCCCCTTCTAAGGTGATGATGGAGACTGAACCACTCATTATCGTGGACGATGACGACAATACCGACAAGAACGGTGGAAAGTGGCAGGTAGCTGACCAAAAGAAAGGCAAGCAATTGTCCTAATTTCGCTACACTACCAATCCACACAATGGCACTATTGCAGTGGAACTGCAATAGTTATCACTGTCGCCTAGCTGAGTTACGTCAATTGATATCCGTCTACGCGGCCTCCATAGTCTGTCTACAGGAATCTCGTTTGAGACCTGGAGACGACACGACTATGAGAGGATGTAGTATTTATTCTAAAGCCAGAGTAGCTGTGGATGGCTCGGCTACTGGGGGCGTTTGTACCCTAGTTGGCTCCGACATCTTCAGCGAGGACATACCGCTCTGTACTCAGCTAGATGCAGTTGCAGTTCTAACTCCGTTGCCAGGAATGACAACGGTGTGCAACGTGTATATTCTACCGGATCACGATTTTGAAATCCATGCACTACAAGATTTAATCGCTCAGTTAACTCCTTCTTTCCTCGCGCTGGGAGACGTGAACGCCCGTAACACACTCTGGGGTTCTCCATCTTCCTGTGCTAGGGGGAGGATTCTCGAGCGATTGATAAACCTGTTCGATCTTTGCGTGCTTAATACAGGGGAACCGTCAAATTTCAGCAGCGCACATGGCACATTCTCACACCTGGATGTCACTTTGTGTAGCCGTGCGCTATTTCCCCTGCTACGGTGGCAAGTTCACGACGACCTCTGTGATAGTGACCACTTCCCGATAATTCTATCTCTCTTGAATCAAAGACAGCCCGAAATACCCAAGCGATGGTTATTTCGGCGGGCACATTGGACGGAATTTCCGAAACGCGCGGTGATGGCCGATGATATGCTGGAGTCTGTTGACGACCACGTTTCTTCCATTACTACTGGAATTTTGGCTGCTGCGGAGGAAACAATTCCTTCCTCGTCCGGTATTCGTCGCCGGAAAGGGGCCCCATGGTTGACGGACGAAATCGCAGCGGCCTCGAATTCAATGCTGCGAGCCTCTGCACACCCAGTGTTCATGCTCATATGCGGCGCTCAGTAATGTTGTGACCGTTCGCCCTTGCTCGGGCGTGAAAATGTAGCATCGTACGCCTCTCGTACGGTCCTGCCGGCCTCGGCAGCGGTCGAAGTGGAGATGTGACGATGGATGGTGAAGGGACCCGATCCCTAGTGAAGGCACGCCCGGCCGGGTGAGAGCCCGTGCTCGCTGGCCTATGAAATTTTAGTTGGCGGCCACTCGGTCGGCCAACGGAGCAAAACAAGTTTGTGTCCCGCAGGCCGCACTCGTCGGCGGCGGGCTAAGACGCTCGGTTTCGGCTCTCGAGCCAGCCAGCTCCCTGGCTGATCCTGCCAGTAGTCATATGCTTGTCTCAAATATTAAGCCATGCATGTCTCAGTGCAAGCCAAATTAAGGTGAAACCGCGAATGGCTCATTAAATCAGTTATGGTTCCTTAGATCGTACCACTTTACTTGGATAACTGTGGTAATTCTAGAGCTAATACATGCAAACAGAGTCCCGACCAGAAGTGGAAGGGACGCTTTTATTAGATCAAAATCAATCGGTCGGCTCGTCTGGTCCGTTTGCCTTGGTGACTCTGAATAACTTTGGGCTGATCGCACGGTCCTCGTACCGGCGACGCATCTTTCAAATGTCTGCCTTATCAACTGTCGATGGTAGGTTCTGCGCCTACCATGGTTGTAACGGGTAACGGGGAATCAGGGTTCGATTCCGGAGAGGGAGCCTGAGAAACGGCTACCACATCCAAGGAAGGCAGCAGGCGCGCAAATTACCCACTCCCGGCACGGGGAGGTAGTGACGAAAAATAACGATACGGGACTCATCCGAGGCCCCGTAATCGGAATGAGTACTCTTTAAATCCTTTAACGAGTATCCATTGGAGGGCAAGTCTGGTGCCAGCAGCCGCGGTAATTCCAGCTCCAATAGCGTATATTAAAGTTGTTGCGGTTAAAAAGTTCGTAGTTGGATTTGTGTCCCACGCTGTCGGTTCATCGCTCGTCGGTGTCTAACTGGCATGGTTCGTGGGACGTCCTGCCGGTGGTGGCGAGTCGAAAGCGCGCGGCCGCCGTGGTTATCCGCGTGCGTTTCCTGCGCGCCGTAGGCGGACCCCGATGAAATCCTACCGCGGTGCTCTTCATTGAGTGTCGAGGTGGGCCGGCACGTTTACTTTGAACAAATTAGAGTGCCGTGATCGCCAACGGGCTTTTAAGAATTATCGTCGGAATCCTACGATGCTCAATCATATCTCATGTAAACGTCTGCGCGCGAAGGCCCGTTTTTGATTCGAGAAAGTAAGAAACCAACGAGGGAAACGTATGTGTCTTCCATGACGGCACATACTCCGTCATCAGAAGTATGGACAAAACTCCGCCGTACTGTCGGACTACAGAATGTGCCTTCAGTACACGAAATCGCCATTAATGGAGACATTGTTACGATTCCTTCACTCATTGCCGACCACATCGCGTCACATTTTGCAGATGAATTTGACTCATATATACTTCCTTACAACGAAATACCTACAAATGGTTTTCGGTTACTAGAGGTCGCAATCTTTCTTGTCGATATGAACTCTCAAAAAATTACGCTGTTATCCCTAAGGTAACTTTATCCTATAATCGCTAGTAACGGATCAAATATTCATAAATCAATGTTTGTAAAACATTGGGAGATACGACCCTGCATTTCTACCAATCAAGCGCGAAGCAGAGGCAAACCATCTCTCTTGCGCCTGTAGTGCTTCGCATCCCTACAACGTGCCTTTCACGGAGTGGGAGTTGCGGAGTGCACTCGCGTTATGCAGAGATACTGCTCCTGGACCGGACAAAATCCATAATAAAATGCTTAAGCATTTGAGTGACAGATGTCTCAAGGATATCCTCACCCTATTAAACAAAATATGGAGTGAGGGAGTGTTTCCATCTTAATGGCGTGAGGGAATTGTGATACCAATTTCCAGGCCAGGTAGATCCAAAACTCCTGGATAGTTATAGGCCAATATGCTTTAAAATTGCCTTTGTAAGCTATGTGAAAGGACGGTTAACCGGAGTCTTGTGTGGGCCATGGAAAACGAAGGTCTCTTTTCTAACTACCAATGTGGGTTTCGCTCTCATCGGTCTGCCACTAATCATCGAGTCAGACTGGAGAGCGCATTCAGGAAGCCTTTCTCCGGAAGGAGCACCTAGTCGCCGTGTTTTTTGACCTGGAGAAAGCTTACGATACTACCTGGTGATATGGAATTCTCTCCACTCTACATCAGTGGAGATTTCGGGGAAATTTGCCAACGTTTATTGTGAACTTCATGTCCCCCCCCCGCTCTTTCGAGTCCGAGTAGGGAATGCATTTTCTCAATATTAGTACAGGAAAATGGAGTACATCAGGGATCTGTACTGAGCGTCACGCTGTTCGCAACCGCCATCCACGGTATAGTTGCCGCTGCTGGGCCCGCAGTCGTTCCATCGCTGTATGTAGATGACTTAACTCTACATACAACACCGGAAGGGTGGCGATTGCTGAGAAACAGCTACAACAGGCTATTACCCGAGACGACAGATAGGCCCTGCAATATGGTTTTCAATTTTCAGCGGCGAAAACCTCAGTTGTACGCTTCTGTCGACGTCGGCTTGTAAATCCTGAACCTGAGCCCCGCTTGCGAAGCAGTGTCTTAGCAGTGGTAAACACCTGCAGATTCCTGGGTCTCCATTTTGATAAGAGACTAACGTGGCAGCACCAGATCCGTCAGTTGAAGGTTGCCCGCATGAAGAGAATATGCTAAAGTTTCTCAGCGGCACTAGGTGGGGGCTGATGTTGCGGTGCTGCTACGATTTTACACGGCAACTGTCCTCTCCCGAATTTACTATGTAAGTGCGGCTTATGGCTCAGAATCAAAATCTGCGCTGAGCCTTTCAGACAGTATTCACCATAGTGGAGTTAGGCTGGCAACATGTGTTTTCCGTATCAGCCCCATTTCACTCCTACTCAATGAAGCGGGAGTTCCACCTTTACGGATAACGAGGCAGCAATTACTGCACACGTACGCTGCCAAAATTCGTGAAATTCCGCTACATCCAAGCTATCAATACATCTTTAGTACCCAATACAACCAGTGGTACCAAAACCGGCCGAATGCGACACGGCCGGTTCGGTTTCGAATTGATAGCTTGTGTCGTGATTTGAATATCGATATCGGTGATTGTCTTGAACAAACTTTTAGCGAGGTAACTCCGTGGTTGGTTCCGCGAACGGATATACGTCTAGATCTACTCCGTGACCCAAGATGAGCACGGATTCCTCCGTTTATCGGAGATATTTCCAGGACTTCGTCCATCAATATCCGGCCGCGTGACATATCTTCACGGATGGTTCTAAAATAAGAGGTAATGTTGGTTACTCTTTCGTCGCCGATGATATGAGCAGGAAGATCTCACTTCCTAGTATATGTAGCGTGTATACTGCAGAGATTTACGTCATCTTAGAATCTCTGCAGTTTGCACTGGGTAACGAAAGGAGGCACTTTCTTATGTGTACCGATTCGTTAATCTCTCTGCAGTCTAGTGAAACCTGTCTCTCGCAACACCCACTGGTGCAGCAGATTCTTGACCTTCTAGCCAGGTTAAGTGATGCTGGCACCAGAATCACTTTCGCGTGGCTTCCAAGTCACGTTGGGATTGCGGGAAATGAACTTGCGGACGAAGCTGCAAAGGAAGCGGTCCTTTTACCTCCAAGACCTGCCAATGTACATGTTAAGAATATTTGTTCTCAGCTACGTCGAACCATCTTGGCGTCCTGGGTATTGGAGTGGCTAGCTATCCGAACTCCCAACAAGCTGAGATCAATTAAGAAGACAACTACCGTGTAGCGGTCCTCTTTCTGATCTTCACGGAGAGAGGCCATAGTATTGTGTAGGCTGAGGATAGGTCATTTACGATCTACGCACTCTTATCTCCTAAAGAGTGAAGACCTCCAGTATGTTCTTGTGGTGCCGACTTCACCGTGGACCACATCCTCACAGATTGCGTCGATCTCTCTAGCCTAAGACGGAGCCTCGGCCTGCAGGAAACACTCGAACGCATACTAGCCGATGACGCGACTACTGCTGATCTCGTCATCCGCTTTATGTGTGACAGTGGACTAATCATGGGTATATACTTTACAAGTGTACTGTTACTCAGGGAACGCAGGTTCCCTTTTGAATCATTTGTAATTTTACGGCCTAATTCAATAATTTTTGTTTTATTTTGTTCTGCGTTTCTAAATTCCTTAGTGAATAAATATTGTTTTTATTTTAAAATTCCCTTTCCACTAATCTGTTCAGAGAGGATGATTACCTCGTTTTACTTCCTCTTAAAACAAAAATCGCCACCATCACCAAAAAAGTAAGATTGATTTAAAAATATTATTATTATTATTATTATTATTATTATTATTATTATTATTATTATTATTATTATTATTACTATTATTATTATTATTATTATCATTATATTATGTTCATCTCTCTTTTTCAGATATTATCTTCATTTGTACACAATTATATAAATAATTCTAAAAATGGTATTTTTATATTTTTTAGAAAAATGGAAAGGATTAACAATCTACAGGAACATCTAAAAGACGGCTAATTGATCTTCCTGTTAATCAACAATTTAAAGTTATTTCACTTCAGAGAATAACAACAAGGTTTGGTGTTAGAATATTATGTAAGTGCGAACACATTAGGGTCGTTCTAACCAATAGATTTAATGCTTTATCAAATTCAGAATTAGATCATATAAATAAACGAACAATTGCCTTAATATACCATGGAATAGAAAACAATACGGGCCGATTGTATAAACATCACTGACTGGAGATCAGTTTTAATCTAAGGTCGGAAAATGATCTATGATCAGACCGGTGTCGTGTTGTATAACACAGACCTAAGATCAACTAGTCGAAGTTCAATTCTGATCCCAGTTCATTTTTGAGCGCTTGGCAACAGCGCAGAAACAGCTGAATATCGCTGGTCGCCGCGCGCATTTTGACACTGTTTTCCTTCTTATTCACGTGTGCTGTGGTGAAAAGAAGAAAGTTATGTCTGAAATTAAGCAGAAAAAGGACCGTTCGCCTAATTTTTCCAAGGAGGATAAGGCTTTCCTAGTAGAAATTGTATTGGATAAATATAAAGACATTATAGAGTCGAAAATGACGGATGCGATAACATCCGCGCAAAAACAGGATGCATGGAAAAATGTTGCTACAGATTTCAATTCTCGCAACATACATCGGCCTAATCGGTCTTGGCAAACATTAAAATTGTGTTACGAGAATATAAAAAAGAGAACGAAGAAAGCATTTGCCCATGATAAGGTAAGTTATAAAATATATTATGGAAATGTTATTTTGTTACCGGTATCAAAAACAACCCAACTATTAACCTAATGCATTTTTTTAAGATTCAACTGAACAAGACAGGAGGTGGTTATTTTAAAAAACCAACCGTGGATGAGACGGGACAAAAATTGATTGCTGCCCTGCAGGCGCAATTTTTTCCCCTTGCCAATCCATATGATGACGATGCCAGTTTTCATCCTGAGGTTATGTCAGGTGAGCTGCATTTTACTGTGTAAGATGCTATCTTATAGAGACCTAAATATTTGTATCGCCTGCCTTTTAAACCGAAATAATTTTTCTGTTACTTTTCAAAGAAAGTTCCTGTTGATGAGGTGTGTCTTTATAGTCCTTTGCTGTTTTGTTTCAGAGTTGCACGGCGGTAATGAGTTTATTTCCGTCACTACCTCAGATGAGTCGCAAGCTATTGCAGCGCAGGAGATGGAACATATCATACTGCTGGAAGATATACCAGCCCATACTGAGGTTGTAGAAAGTACCTGTATTGAAGAAGTAAGTGAAGAAAACTTACATTAGTCCCTTTAACATATGTTAAATTTGTTGGCAAGCAATAGGCCTACACATCTTTGTTTCTTCTATTTCAGGTTTCTGATCCCAAATAAATAGGCCTACAAGATGATCTTCACACTGCTCTTGCTTCCACCTCAAAAACTGCTACTGAAGTCACAAAGTCAAGGTCGCCAAAGAGAAAGAAGACTGGGGACAGTGTACTTGACATGAAGAAAGTATTTTATGGAAGAAGATTGGAATGTTTAGAAAGTGAGCATAGGATGAAAATGGAATGTATACAAGCTGAACATGGGGTGAAAATGGAGACCTTAAACCTTGATAAAGAATTGAAACAATTAGAAATTTTAGAGATAAAAATAAAATTAGGCCTGGACAAGGAAGACTGAGTTTAAATAGTACACTGACATTAATAGGGCAAGTATTGTAAAATAAATATGTTTAAAGCTTTTTTATTTAAATTTAGTTTTTTGTTATTGTAGATAAAGTATTGCAATTATTAGGTTAGTCATACAACTGTTTTATGTACTTTTCACAATAGCTCAACTTTATACTTTCATAAATATTACATTATTAATAATTGCTATCCTCATAGCATTGTTCTCTCTTTCATGAACGTTGTTTGCAGCATGTACTGGACTTTCTTCATATGCTTTTCTTGCAGCGAACAAAAGTGAAGGAAAAATGGATATCCGACTTCCCTCTTCTTCTTCTTCTTCTTCTTCTTTTCTTCATGGGGCCTCTAAATTTTAGTTCCTAATTAGCGTCGACCTCTTAAGAACTTTTGCTACCATGTTTTTCCTTCATTCCCGCCTAGATATACCTGCTCCCTTCACAAAGCTGCAGGCTGTTCTTATTGGGTTTCAGCTGATCTGACTACCTCAGCCAGCCAGCCTTTTTTTTTTGCTCTCAGTTTTTTGTTAGAAGTTTGGATAGCTAGCTTCTCCGATTCCCAGGATGGAAAGATGGTTTGACGTAGCTGAGAACAAAATACCTTTAGCAGTTATATTCATACATCTTGGAGGTAACTTCCTGGTTGTGTTTCACTTCGGTTTCTTTAATAATGTATATTTAAGGCTGTGCGAGTTATTAGCCCGCAACAACACGAGTTTGGTGGCGGGGCTGCCACCTGAGCCTCCAAGCTTGCTGTTTTCTGTAGGTGTTGTCTCCCTTAGCCTCTGAAGATCCATTTTCACCACAAGGCAGAGTTTCCCCTTGTTTCTTTAAACCCCACGGAAAGAGGGCTGCCTCATCTTCCAGCTTTGCCATTCCAAAGGTGTCCTTTTCCGCCGCATCTGCCATTGAGGACTTCACCAGAGCCCTGTTAGCCTTCACTTTTCAGAGTTCCTGTAGGGCCTTCACAGCCACCATAGTGGTCATGGGGCACACACAGATCCCGCTGTACATCACCCCTACAGGCAATCCCCTACTTCATGCCATCGTCCACCTCCCACAATGTGATGAGGGGTTGGGCTTAAGAGAGACAGTAATTTCATTAGGTTGGAGCAAACAAAAATAAATGTCCTTGTAATACACATCAGTGGAAGGATAATGAAAGAAAGAGCAGTTAGCAGTATATGAGACAAAACAATCCTGTCTGAGAAAGTAAGTTATATTCCGTAAATAACTAACTTGATTTTATTTTTAACCAGTGTGTAAATGACTGAATACGTAGTAGTATACACATGAGTACTATATTTTAATAATTATTGACCTCATCGCATGTAAGTGCATATTTTATATATGAGAAGCACTGATTCTCCTATAAACATTACTTTTTGTGGCACAGTTGAAGTCCTTCTCAGCTCAGTATCAAACTGTACTGGAACAATTAGGAATGGTTTGTTAACATGTGCATATGTAGAAACAGAGTTTTATGTCACTAGTTTTAACAGGTGCTGTCATCAATGTACAAAACCTGAACAGTTGTACAGAATATATTAGAGGTAATATGTAAATAACCCTCAATCCTGTATCTTCCATGTTTCTAACTAAAAAAAATTAGTATTGCCCTCATAGCATGAGAATGTGGTCGACACACCTTAAATCTTGCACCCTCGACAAGTACAAAGTATCTACTATGTCTATGATCTGCTGGATAACCTGTTTTATGTATTAAGAAATACTAATATAACGTAGATATTATGTGCTAGTTACATAACATTAATACATTTTTGAGTCATTTGCACTCCAAATTAAAATGTAAATACTGTAAATCTGTTTATTTAAATGATAAATCATCATTATTGTCAGCATAATTAAATTTGGATTAGTGTGGAATCACATGCGAACACACTATTCCACATGACATCACAAACCTTCACGTTACTCCACAGCAATTGAGTGGTACGCTCCGGAGTTAAATGGTTATGAACGAGCAGTAGAACATGAAGTTCAAAATACCTCGCACCGACACAGATAGGCTTATGGCGACGATGGGATAGGAAAGGGCTAGGAGTGGGAAGGAAGCGTCCATGGCCTTAATTAAGGTACAGTCCCAGCAATTTGCTGCTGTGAAAATGGGAAACCACAGAAAACCATCTTCAGGGCTGCCGACAGTGGTGTTTGAACCCACTATCTCCCAAATACTGGATACTGGCCACACTTAAGCGACTGCAGCTATCATGTTTTGAAATGTAATATGCTTATAAAATTTGTTTAATTGCACTAATCTACAGTATTGCAAAATATTTCAATGTGAAAATATTATACAAGAGTGCAATGCGAACATACCAACAAGTTTGTCTTTTCTTAGCATTCATTATTATTACTTGATAATAATTCATTACCTTAGTCCTGTCATTCCCTACTGCCACTTCTCGCTGGATGTGAGGAGAGAAATTAGGTGTCATTCTCAGTCCTGTATTGCTCAAAGGGCCTGTCTTACTGTCAGTACCCAATCCTTGTTATACTAAGGAATGACAATACATTTCTAACATGGCTTGTGTGCAAAACCCCTTTGTGCTGGTGCTGTCATAGCTAGATGAGTGGTGTATAGTAATTTTCTATGTATCATATAGATGCTGTATGTTATGATGACAATGTTCACCGATGAAGAATATTTTTTGAACTGTAAAAAAAAAAGAAAAGTGGAAAAGAAGATTTAGGTACTATAAGATAACTATAACAACTAAAACTCTAGCAAGCTTCCATAAGATGTAGGGAGTGTAGTATTTTTTTTACCAGATACTGTTACAATGTTTAATGAAGCAAACACATAATCTGTAAGTATTTGAAGTTAAATTATTTAGGGAGGAAAACATTGCTGACATGCTATACTCGATTGAGGTGGGGAATGGTCAAAAGACTGATCTACAAAAAAACAATTTATGTTGTAGTCCTTCATTCAAAATCTCTGTCCCACAAGTTATTTCCTAATGAATGTGCTGATTCAAACAATCCTTCCTCCACGACTCAGATTCTAAATATTACAGTCAGTGAAAAAAACAGTGTTTGCTTCATCAAACGAAAGCTCTGTTTGTTTCTTGCTGACATAAAAAACATGGTTGTAATGTGTGTTCTGTGTGCAATAGTCTAACTGTTCATGTTGTGCGCTCTAGATGATTGGTTTACGTGAATGTAATGATAACTTTATATTTTGATGTTGAGTTGTTTTGTAACAAAGTGTAATGTACCCACATATTAAGTATAAATATATCTGCAGCAATTATTTCATACTTCTTTTGACCTTGTACCTGCCTGGTGAATCAAATTATATTTGTAATGAACTGCTAGAATGAACAAGCAACAAATCAAAATATGTACAGGAGGTCAGAAACAACGTGAAACGCTAACTTCACTCTTATGTCGATATCTCGTGCCATTGTCATTTTATCTGCTGCTCAAGTTAGCCAATCAGATCGCTAAGCAGACAAATTCAAATGGGCTATACGAGGCGGTGTTGCTAAATCTGGACGTGGCTTGGTTGGACTTGAGAGCCATGCTGAAAAATGAGCATCAAGCCTTATCACACCGTGGGTTTTAGCCAATGCCACCGTAGTACCGTAGCGTGCTTACTATGGGCCGAGTGGTGGCGATTATTGTTTTAAAGAGGAGGTACAACTAGGCAACCATCCTCTATATAACACTAACCAGAGAGAGAAAAAATGGGAGGGATGCGGCACTTCAAAAAATGAAGATGTCAGCCAAAGAAAAAAAGGGCCACGAAGGGCGTGAAATGAAAGGCTCCCTAGGATTCGCAACCCTAATACCGTTGGGGTTAGAAAAGAACAAGGGTTGACCAAGGGAGGTCGCATAGAATAGATGAAAGTGAGGAGCCTGACAAAAGTGGAAGCAATGCCAGGACTCAGCTAAGGGTCCCGTGTCGTCCACCCACGTTCCCTAAGTTTAGAGCCCCTGGAGCCCCTTTTTAGTCATCTCTTGTGACAGGCAGAGGATACCGCGGGTGTTATTCTACCGCCCCCACTCACAGGGGAGAGCCGAGTCTATCAGCAGGGAGGTCTTTGTTCAAGTCCCTCCCCTGGAAAAATGTAATTTCTTCTATTGGTTCTCGCAAGCCGCTCATAAGCCACGTCCAGATTTAGCATCACACTGGCTCGCAAAGCCCATCTGAAGCCCACTTGAACATTTAACGAAAACCACTCATTACAAGATATTGGAATCATTCCGTATTGACGGTTTTCACTTTACAATGGCGAAAAATGAAAGTATCCTCCTATTCAATACATCATATATTCCGTCATTAGACGGAGTAAACAAGTTCAGACATGTTTCGGCTCGTTTGAGCCATCTTCAGTGAAAAAATTAGGGGGGTTGGAATAATTTACATAATATGAGTTGAAAGAATACTAAAAAACATGATGAAAGCGCAAATGAAAAAACAAACAAAAGAGAGCCTAGACGGAAACAAAATTAGCACAAATATACAATATTTACATCAATATGCAGAGCAAAAAACAACTTATTGCGACAAAATTCAGTGAAACAGGTGTTAATTTGAAATAATAATTGATACTAAAAACTGCGTTAACCTAAGAAACAAGGGAATGAGAAAAACAAATGATGCAGATGGAAATGAATAATAGTAGCACATGGTGAGGTTGTGGACCTCATAGTTTACAAATTATTGGTTTATAAAAATGACAAAACAGTTTGAAATCGCTGTCAAAATCATCCTAGTGGAAACACATCACATCAAATTGGTCAGGAGGAGAGCGGGAGCAAACATTTTGAGAGAAACCAAGCCTGAATTAACCTGCAGGCGAAAAGCCTGTGATAAGGAGGGGAAAAAAACACCATGAAATTTAAGGCTTTGGAAATAACAGCATTCTCAATATCTTCTCAATCTAGCGGTCCCTTTCTTCATTATTGTTTCATAATGTTGGCTGGTGTTTTGCCTTATTATAGAGGGGTCGGAAGGGCCGCATATAAAAATATGAGAAGCTGTGTTAGGTAGAAGACAGATGCGTAGTAAATTGTAGTAATCTAGTGGAAACCGTCAATGAAGTTCTAATGGTGTGCAGTAGGTGGTTGTCCTCTCGAGTGGCCTGGCGAACGAGACCGTTACTTTGAGGAATATTGTTACCTAAATACATTATTAATAATTGCTGCCCTAATAGCAGTGTTTTCTCTTCCACGAACGTCATTTGCAACAGGTACTGGAATTTCTTCGAATGCTCTTCTTGCAGCGAACACAGTCTCATCTCTCTCAGGGACCTCATCTACTGCATTTACAGCGATATTGTGCAAGACGAATGCTGCAACTATGATTACTGGCACACGGGCTAACTTCACTCTTAGCCCCATACTGAGACAAGGGAACCGTCTTTTCACAACCCCAAATGTTCTTTCTATTGCTGACCTGGTTGCTTTATGGGCTCGATTATAAGCTCGCTCTGCAGCTGTTTGGGCATGAAGTACTGGAGTCAGCAGGTAACGACAACACTGATAGCCATTGTCTCCCAGGAGTATGCCTTCTGGAAAGTCACCTGTTTCGAACTGAGCATGCACTCGTGAATTAATGAAAATGTTGCTATCGTGAGCAGATCCTGGCCATCTTGCTACGATATTTAGGGACCTGAGCTTAGCATCACAAATAACTTGAACATTTAATGAAAACCACCCATGAAGATTCCTATAAACTTCTGCGTTATCGCCCCTAGGAGGTATTATAGGTATGTGGGTACAATCTATAGCGCCTATAACACCAGGGAAGTGTTTTGCATCAAAAAAAAATCACGCATGGTTTTCCTCACGTCAATTTGTTCGGAAGGCATTTTGATGAACTCTTGTTTCAGTGCAGCTATAAGATTAGATACGCGATGAATGGCTCTGCAGACTGTCGCTGCATCTACATGCAGTAAATCACCAACGACTAACTGAAAACTTCCCGTGGCAAAGAATCTCAAAGTTAGTAACAACATGTGCATTGGAGACAAAGGTTTGTTTCTCTTGGTTGGTTTAACTAGATTATCGCGCAACCTGAGTTCTAGCTGTTCCACGGTATCTTTCCCCAAGCGATACCTCAGTTTAAATTTCTTGTCACTTAATTCTTCCATTGGATTTCCTCTTTCACAGAAGACACGGGGAGCCCGACGAAATTCATCATTTTCATCATCGGAAGATATATCTGAGAAATCAGAGTAATCAGACATCTGTAAAATACGAACGAGATAAGATAATAACGTAACCAATTTATCGAGGTTATGTTACAAAATTATTACATTACACTGCAATAATAAAAGAAGCTTAATATTGGCTATATACGGACAACTATATCTAGCAATGTATGAGGTTAGACTTCAGTGGTTTTTTTAATATTTATCGTAAAAACACAGGTAATATTTTATTAACAATCAGCTGTTTTTGTATCGGGATTATGTTATAGAATTATTACATTACACTGCAATAATAAAAGAAGCGTAATATTGCCTATATACGGACAACTATAGCTAGCAATGTATGAGGTTAGACTTCAGTGTATTTTTTTACCATTTATCGTAAAAAAACACAGGTAACATTTTATTAACGATCAGCTGTTCTTGCATCTCAAGCAGAAAAAAACTCCATGAACTTCGATCAAAAAATTTGATCGGAGAAATTTCTCCAGTCAAAGTTGATCGTAGTTCAGTGCAATTTGATCTCAAAATAACGTTTATACAATACAAATGTACGAGTTTTGCCTGAACTGGGATCAATTTCGTCTCTGATCTAGGATCAAAAGGTTTATACAATCGGCCCTACATGTATTCTTAGTTTCATTGATATTTAATGTTATTATCTTTTATAACATGACATCTAGTTGGAAAACTATTCATACATGCTTTTCATCACGTATACTAAGTGATATTATAAGATAATTGAATATTTTAGATCCAAATTCGTTTTTAATATCATGCTCGAATGTACTTGAACTACGCATACTGCGCTTAAGCTAAATGCCTCACTTGCATGTTCATTTATTCTTTTTAAAGATAATGATGAAATTCATGAAATAATTCATATATCTTCGAAAATGACAAAACTGTTACGTTCAGATAATATATCAGAATGGTTTCTTGAACACATTGTAGACGATTTGCTTGCCAAATTTCAAAAGTTTGAGGAGCGTGCTAGCAATAAAGCTCTACAACGTATTTCACATCTTCAGATTAATGTCTTTAATTTTGATCCATTAAATACAGGTAGACAATATACCGAACTTCCGCAAGCCATTGCATATAAAAAAGCTGTTCTCAATATTCAGAATAATGATGACTATTGCTTTCTATGGTGTACCACAATGGCATTAAAACCAGCAACACATAATCGTACAAGAACTACAGGGTATAAAGACATGTTTATTGAGTTGCAACAGACGTTAAATTTTGACGGTGTTACATTTCCAATGGACTTAACAACCATTTCAAAATTTGAAAAACAATGGGAATTTTTCATTTTCTGTGTATGATGTAAACGGAGAAAGTATTGTAGGACAGCTTTATACATCTTCTTCTCGCAAACAACACCATATTCACCTTTTGTATGTTTGCGTTGAAAACACAAGCAACTACAGTCTTATAACCAGAGCCAGAATTTCCATGCACTATCAGATTTCAAAAATATGCATGCATTCACGGACTGCCATATGGCAAAACATGCACGATAAACTCGAAAATATGATCTATCAAAATTTAGTTCCATTTGAAACATTTCACAACTCATTTCTCCAAATTTGATTTAAGCTCCAACTGATTTAAGCTCATCCGTTTATCTACCAGTACATTCTTAAGCACAGAAAATGATCTTTGTACGTCACAAGAAGTGACAGGTGCATACATAAATGAAGATATTTGGGAAAAAGTGAGGTCAAATTGTTCGGCTTTTGCATTTTCACCACAATACGTCTTTTATAATCATGAAGAATTCAAAATCAGGATTTGAACGGACCACTTTGTTCAGCTTCTCCCTAGCTACTTCCCCGTGCGATGATTGCAGATTAAGTCTTGAAGACCTGCTAAAGATTGAAGCTACGATAACAAAGACGTGTGACGAGCGAGTGATCCGGGTAGGAAATTCCAGGATAACAACAGAAGAAGGTTCGATGCAAAAGCAAGGTTTGTAAGCTGCTATCTCAGTAACATATGAACACAGTGTCACAGAAATGCAATACAAGTTTTGTTCAGGTCGTCTAACATAGAAGAGGAAATGAGCCGTCAATGAGTAATGCACAATTTACGCTTCAATTTATAGCAATGTACAACTGTAAAACTGGGTTTACCCTATTCATGAGAATTAGAGGTCGATGTGGGGCCTTTCGGCTTACGTCAATGTTTATTTAAACGACAGATAATGTATTTCGTTAATGGGATTATAGGACCTCTACGGTATGTACTTTTGGTTGTCACATAGGATGCCAGGAATACGTTCTCTCGTCTCTCAGTAATAGACATTCTGTATAACGTGGAAAAATTTTGCAAAAAAACATTCAGAAAATGAACTATCATGCACGTTAACATTATATATGCTCCTAAGTCAGAAGAAAGGTCGTATTATGCAATATTAAACGTCCATATATTCCCTATCAAATCCAAAATCTTGGAAATAATCATTATGCATGAATTTCCTCCTAAAAGTTCCAAAACATGCGAACATGCACGGAAAAGAAGGTTATATGGAATTGATAAGCCATAAAATTAATATTTGCAAAGTTTGTGAAGTGTAACCAGCTTATTTAATAACATACATTTGCATGGAAATCCGGGCTCTACTTATAACAACACTTTCACAATTTTTATTGTCGCAACTTTCATCGCACAGAGAAAAGAAGTTTATATGTGACAGATGTTGCAATTCTTTACAACAGAAAGCATGTTAGCTTCACACTTAGTTGATTGAATAACACACCCGGCCGTAAAACGTGTTCTTACAAATTGTGAAAATGCTGAAATGAAATTTGAGAATTAGTATCGTTTAGGAACCTGTTCCGCGTATTGTTTATGCAGATTTCGAATGATTTACAACACCTTTTCGTCGTTGCCAACCGGACTTGACTGAACCATATACTGATTATATACAGATGCATACACCTTTTTCTGTTTCGTACAGAGTTGTTTGTTCATACGATTCATCATTATCACCTTTTTAAGATGTATCGCGGAGAGAACTGTACCGAATGGCTGTTAAACGAATTACAAGAGTTAGCATATTGTGTTCATTTTCTTATATTACATCCAGTTCCAATTCAAATTACATTGGATATGATTATGCATGATGAAACAGATGAATGTCATATCTGTAAACTGCCAATTACATTCCCAGAGATTACGGTTAGAGATCACTGCCAGTTTACTGGAAGATATCGCGGACCTCCACATCATTCATGCAATATTTTATATGGTGTTCCTAAATTTATTCCTTGTCAGGCTACGACAGCCACTTCATTGTTCGAGAGTTTGCGCGATTAAATCGACTAAGTTCACTGTAATTGCACAAAATCATGAACGCTGCATTTCATTCGGTCATCATGTAGGCGATATTAGCATTCGCTTTCTAGATTCATATAAATGTATAAACTTTTCTCTTGATACACTTGTAAAGGGGCTTTCAAGCGAGGACTTAAAATACATTCATGAATTAGAAGAAACAAAGTTACCTCCTCAGTCTGCATTTACTAGTGTATTAAATCACTAAGCTCATCCTCATATGATAAGCATACAATACCGATTTCAGGTGAAGGCTATTTGCATGCACGTATGTGTGGTCAACATTTAATATAAAGTCATTAGGTGAATATGCAGACTTGTATTTAAAAGTAGACACATTTTTACTCTGTGACGTGCTTGAAATGTTCCGTAAAATGTGTTTAACTATTTATGGATTAGACCCTTGCTATTACAACACGACTCTCGGTCTTTCGTGGGATGTCATATTAAAGTATGCAGGAGTTAAACTTGATCTTCTTACTGATGTTGACATGCTTTTGTTTCTGAACGCGGAATTCGCGGTGGACTTGTTTCGCTTGTTAACTACATGCCATTGCAAATAATCCACACCTCAAGAATTATGATTCAGAGAAAGAAATTTCTTATCTTATGTATTTTGATGTTAATAATCTGTATGTGTGTGCAATGTCACAGAAATTAGCATATAAATATTTTGTATGACTAATAGAAACTGAATATTTCGATGTTTTTCAAGCTTCTAAAGGTCCTAATCACGGTTTCGTGTTAGAGGTTACACTTGCATAGCCTACTAATCGGCATAATTCACATTCTGTCCTACATTTTTGTGTTGGAAAAATGATTCCGCCTGATAATACATCAAAGCATGTTAAACAGCAAGCTACTCATTTTTTCCGAAAGAGCTGTATGTTATTCACATACAATGTCTTGTTCAATGTCTGGAACACGGCTTACAATGAGAGTGTATTCGCCGTATTATTGCGTTTAAGCAGGAAGTATGGCTTAAACCGTACATGGATTTAAATACAGAGCATTGTTAGCGTGCTACATCAACATTTGAGAGTACGTTTTTCAAACCTATGATTAAATCCATCTACGGAAAAAGTATGGAAAATGTTCGCAAACATCACGACATTCATTTAATTAATAAATGGGATGGACAGTATGGGACACGCAAGTACATCTCAAAACCGAATTTTAAATCCTGTCATGTCATTGATCGTGACCTTATTTCTGTCGAAATGAAAACTGAGATACTTTATGCGAAGCCAATTTATTTAGGAATGATCATATTAGATTTTTCAACACTTAAAATGTATGATTTTTCATTATGGATTTGCGAAGCAGCAGTTTTCAGATCTTTCACTTTTGTATATGGATACAGAAAATTCTATTTTTCATATTCAGTATTCGGGAGATAGTGGGTTCGAACCCCACTGTCGGCAGCCCTGAAGATGGTTTTCCGTGGCTTCCGATTTTCACACTAGGCAAATGCTTGAGCTGTACCTTACTAAAGGCCACGGCCGCTTCCTTCCCAGTACTAGCCCTTTCCTGTCCCATTGTCGCCGTAAGACCTATCTGTGTCGGTGCGGCGTAAAGCCAATAGCAAAAAAATATCATACTCCGAATACGAACGTCTACGATGTCATACGAAACCATTCTGAATACTCCGACACTTCTTCCTTTTCACCATCTAATCAATTAAACATTAAGCCACTTAATAAGAAAGTCATAGCTCTTATGAAAGATGAATGTGGTATGCATATTAAGACAGAGTTGATTGGTTTAACAATGTATGCATATGCATATTTTGTACACAGAAAAGAATACAATCTCGCAGACATCATGTTTTTACTATTGAGCAGAATAAATGTTCATTATTCCATTTAATAATAAAGGTGTGTGGAATAGTGTTTCTCTTACAAGTGTACCATAGGGATTCAACATACAGCTGTGTTTGTTATACCATGATTTCATGTAGTAAATAATATTCATAAAATTTGTATTATTGTAAATATTATAATTATCTGTAAAAAGGGGAAGTTTATCTACAAAATATGATTACATCATTTGTTTAAAATTCTATTTTTCTATATTCACGATGTAAAATATCAATCACTTATTCAAAATGTAACATGTTTATTTTCAAAAAATAAATATGCAAAACTTATTCAGAAATGTTCAAAATCACTAATAATAATAATACAAGAATTCTTTAATACTTATTTTTACTATAATAGTTTAACTTGAAATATTAAAAAATCACTAATAATTATGCCAATAATTATAATGATAAATAATACAAAAATGGCATATTGTTTTATTTTACTAAAATAGATTATCATCATACATCTACTTGTTTTCCTTTGCCCATCTATTTATGATTTTAGGACAAAAAAACTGTTCAGAATATATAAAATGTATTACCCCCTCTTCTTTTATCAATCGAAAAAGAAAAATTGTATATAGTTTACTTTTACTAAATTACATTGTCGTCACACACACATCTATTCCTCTACCTTTCTCCATCTATTTATGATTTTTAGAAAACCTCTTATGAATATGTAAAAAATTGAAAAGGGTAAATAGTATTACCTTCTCCTTACCGCATCCTCCTGCTACTGCTTCCTCAGCTTCTTTTATCAAACGAAAAGAGTAAAGAGAGAAAAGGGTAAGTAAAAATTTATGCGACGCATCATATTAAGAGGTAAGAAAACGAGGACAACGCTACACCATGCTTTCCATTTTAATAACGCAAGTATATCTGCACCAGAAAAAGAGGAATATTAACGATAAATATTTGACTAATCCTCTTATCCGTTATTCTTTGCAAACTAGGCTAGGAGATCGTCATCAGTTGGCACTTTAATTGCATTAATAACAAAATTATGATTTCTAGCAAGATAGTGTCGAGAAGGGCAGCTAGCCTTAATCCTATGAGGTTAGGCCCCCTGCCTATGTACCGTTACGCTCTTCCCTTTTTCAAAAATTCCGCTTTTGCACGTAGTTAAGTCAAGATAATACCAGTGAGGTTATAGCGATCGATCACTTTTTCAACATTCCGTGGCAAAACAAGTGCACGTGGTTAGGACCTGTCAAGATAATAGCAGTGATGTTAGCCACGTTCAAAACAAGTGCACTTGGTTAAAGATAGCAGCTGTCATCTTGACAGATGTTCAAATTCCGTGGCCCCACATATTTAAGATGGCAGCAGTAGCTGTCAGGATGGCCTCAGTCAGATTAGCCGCGTTCATCTTGACAGCTTTTAAAAGCATGGGATTTTAAATTCCGCGCGTCCCTACGTGCTTGAGGTGGCAGCAGTGAGGTTAGGCGTTGTTAAGATGTTAGTAGTGAGTTTAGCCACGTTCACTCGTTTAAATTCCGCACAAGATGGCAGATGTCAAAATCACGTAGATCCTAAATTCCGCACCCTACGTCTTAAGGAAGCAACAATGAGGTTAAGCCCTATTAGGATATCAGCAGTGAGGTTAGCCATGTTCATTTGTTTAAATTCCGCGCCCACGTGGTTATGACCTGTATTTTAACAGCTTTCAAAACACGTGGAGTTTAAATTCCGCGCCCTCTACGTAGTTAAGTTGCAGCAGTTAGGTTAGGGTCAGTCAAGATGGCAACAGTGAGATTATCGATGTTCTCTTGTCCGAAGTGATGTTAGGGTCCGTCAAGATGACAGCTGTCAAAAGCACGTGACTTTGTTTACAGACAAAATCACGTTGTCGTGACGTCATTGTCACGTTGTCATGACGTCTATTACCTTGGGCGCAATCAATGACCTCTGGTGCTGACTCAGCAGAAAAATGCTGACTAATGATCCAGTCCATAGCTCATACTACTTTCGTTGGTGGCTGATACCACGTAATCCTGCAATGTACTGAAAGAGGAACGCCCGTACTTTAGCTTAGTGGAGAGCATGGACTGACGCCAAGGTGCGTACGGTTCATGCTCAGAGAGTATAAGAGAGAAGGGCAGTGGAATGAGCTCATTTTTAAAGTGGAACTTGCAGTTTTTTCAAGAAAACATAGAAATTATAACACTTTTACAGATGAATGGTTTGCATGTCCTCAAAGATGTGGAGAAGGCGTAGTCCCTCCGCGTCGGCATCGCCCCACGTCGTTGAACACACTTCCCACCAATGTACCACGTCATCCCACGTCGGATGTCAACCGTCGATGTTAAAGGAGACTCGAACCTGGGGTGGTTGTCTGGTGATAGTGCAGCGTGGAATAGTTGATGAGCTTTGTAGTCCCATGAAGGGAGTAGAGAAATGCAAGAGATTCGACAGAATGTCAATAGAATCTCATTTGACACTTCTCTACAGCACTGCAAGTTGTTGCGAGACACTGTTTATTAACCGAACAAGTTCCACTGTAAATGTTGTTGGACGCACATTACTTTTGGAAAAAATGGATTCAAAATCACAGTTCTGTGAAAATGATAGAAATTAACACTGTTCATGAAATAGACACTGACGATCTCGAAGTGATAGGCAACGAAAAATAACCTGGAACTTTCTGAGATTCAACTGTATACAACTTCACTTAATCTCAGTGCGAAGCAGAAAAATAAATGAGTCCTACGGACACAGTCTTTTGTACTGTTTGAAATGAGTACGGAGAAGCAAATGCAATGAACTAGCACACACACACGCGTGGAAATATATTAGTTTCTATCGAGACAGTAAAGAAACAGTTTATGACACTTAACACGCAGTCTCGCGAAAAAGAACCAAGTTCCATGAAGACACGGTCTTAATAAAAGAATCACAGTTTCTCAGAATTTAATTCTCCACTGAGGCACAGTTTTACAAGTAGCTTAACACAACTTCTCGGCAATGAATGTCGACACAGTCTTTCACGAGGGGAATTAACGTAGTCTCTTGAAAAGAAATAAAGGCACAGTATTTCACGAAGCGAATCAACGCAGTCTTTGAAAAGAAATGTCGGCACAGTCTTATGAAAGAAAATGTTAGCACAGTTCCACGAAGTGAATTAACACAGTTTTTGAAAACGAAGTTTGGCACAGTCTTATGAAATAAATGTCGACACAGTTTTTCACAAAGTAAATTGACACAGTCTTTGAAAATAAAATTTGGCACTGTCCTTCATGACACAAATTAACACTGTCCTTTGAAAAGAAATGTACTCTCACTAGGGCACAGTTTCACGAAATAGTACAGTCTCTTGAAGAGGAAACAATGTTTCACTAAAGCACAGTCTTTACGCCCTAAGTCCTTTAAGCACGGTTTCAAAAATATCTTGCGATTACTGTATAGTTTCTGCAATACAAAATTCACAAGACGAAAATAATGTTAATCAGCTCGACAGATCCATATTATAAGTGAATAAGTTCTCTGCTTGCACGCGAAGTTCGAGTCCGATGAGAATATGTTCGACACTTGTATCGCGTATTTTCTATCACCGGTCCTTAGACGAGCAAAATAACGGACCGTACTACCACAGGTTGCCCGCACGGCGTGGCAGCTTGTACACGACGAAATCACACACTGTCTACTACGGGTCTGGCTAGGTCCTTATACTGCTCAAGGTCGGACGGCCGGACTGGAAATATGAGCTTCTTTAAAACTTCATAATTCGGCCATCCTTCCGCCGATTTTCATGAAAATTTGGACAGTAGTATTTGTTATTCAGGCCTACAAGATGACGTTCTTCAAATCACGATCTGACATTCCGTTCGTGATATAATGATATCGAACCGAATGGAACCTTCAGACACTGAGTGAGTGTCATCAGGCGATCTTATAAAGAGGGCCAGAGAACAAATGACAAGAAAATATGCACAAATAGAATATTGGTCCTTAGCAAAATTACCCTTAAGAATAAGTGGTTCATAGATAAAATACTGGGGACGATAGAGCTTAAAAATGGATCTTCAGTTGCTGACAAGTTAAAACCATGAGTCTTTTGTAATCTAGAAATTAAGATGAGACCACATTTAATGTTAATCATATGTCTTCTGCTACTAACAAGGTAACCTTGTGAGTCTTATTTATGACGATAAGATCACATTAGATGTTGAGTCTTGATTGTATATAAAATAATTTTTATTTAAAACTTCAGTGAACACTTTAAGAACTTGGTGAATAACCTTCCTATGACAAAATGAAGTTGATCACATGAAAGCTGTGCAGCTGTACGTAATTGCACTTTATCTGATTTTTCTAAGCTAGTGTTGTTCCATACTACGAAAGGTGGAGAACATTACAAGTGAAGGTCACTAGTTGTTTGTGTGATCGGTGTTTCTCAGTCCTATGCGGATTCTGAAGCATAGAGAAAGGAAATGGCCTAATTAGAAATGCGGAAGACATATAGACTACTAAGGATGGAAAGAAGTGTGATATGAAACTCACCTTGTGCAGCCTGCCACAGGGCTCGAAGCGTGGATGGGAACTGAGAGCTGAGACGTATGTGAGTCAAAAGCAGGGCATAGGTAGATGGGAAATGGTTCTGAAGGGGATTGAGGGGCGATTGTGTGAGGGGAATCCAGAGGGCAGTGCGGTAGGGGTACGCAACGTGATAAGGTGTTACGCGTAAAATGAAAGATCGAACTTTTATTTGTAAATTTTGTATATTTGAGAAGTGGAATGAGAAAATCGAAAAGAATTTTGGGTTTCTCAGAACTGTTATTCAAATTTATATTAGAGTTGAAATACTGATCCAGATAAATAAAACAGTTTTCGGTGGCGTCGAGCAAAGGGCCTTTACTTAGTGTCTCCAGAATTTCAATATCTTGATCTATACTACTGAGGCTACGTTTAAGTCGTGAATATGCTGACCCCCGCAGAAAATCTATTATATTTTATTGTGTTTACGTGTTCCGCATACGTAATTTTGGAATTACTTCCGGTCTGACCAATGTAAGAACAATTACAGTTGTTGCAACTGAATCTGTAGACCTATAATCTTAAAAAAGCGTTCGGTTTTTTATTGAAGTGGAGTTGTGTAATTCCTCCATATTCCTATTATTGGTTCGAAATACAATTTTAGAATTGTGTTTCATAAAGATGTTAGCGTTACTGTAAACATCTTGATTGAAAGTAAAAGTTGAAAATGCGCCAGGAGTGAGTTTTTCTTTTTATATAGTAGATTTGGGACGGTGTTTTTGTTAAAACCGTTAAATCTAGCAATGGAGCGGATAATGTTTAATTCTTTATTTAAATTTCCTTTAGATATTGGTATTTTAAAGGCACGGTCAACCATACTGTTATAAGTAGCGCACTTGTGTGTTTGTGGGTGTGAAGAATCCTGTCTTATGGTGGTTGCAGTTTGTGTGGGTTTCCAATAGATCTTATATGATAATGAAAAAGGAAGTTCTTTTACTCTTAAATCCAAAAAATTGATTGGTTTCCGATTCAAGGGTAAATTTGATGTGGGGATCGATATCGTTCAGATTTATAAAGGTGGTAGGCGCATTAACAGATAGGTCTTCAAGAATTACTGATTTGTCATCAAAGTACGTAGCCCAAAAATGCAAACGTGTCATTGTTGTCAACTGTAGTGTGCTCTAGAAAATCTAGATAAATTTCGGCCATGATGCCCGAGGCCTGTGACCCCATCGCCAAGCCGTATTGTTAGTATATGACATTGGCAAAGTTGAAAAATTTGTTCCGGTTGTTGATTACTAGATTTGTTTAAAATCAGATGACACTAAGCCTTACACACTACATGGAAAACCTCACCACACTGGCTTCTCCTAAGGCAGTCAGTAATTCTGAGGGTACGTCATCAATTCCAGCTGCCTTGTTCCTATTTAGGTCTCTCAAAGCTCTGTTGAATTCTGTCCTCAAAATTGGGCCTCCCATTTCATCAGCAACAACAGCCCCTTGTTTTGGAATCATATCATTTACTTCTTGAAATTGAAACAACTGTTGGATATGTTCCGGCCATCTTTCTGCCTTGTCTTTTTTCCGTAGAAGTGGTTTTTCATCTGAGCTTTTAATGTTCATACACCTAGTTTTCCTTTCCCGCAAGGTTTCCTTTATTTTCCTGTATGAATCATCTGTCTTTCCTACGACCATACAACCTTCAACGTCCGTGCACTTCTGTTGCAGCCATACTTACTTAGCTGTCCTGCACTATCTACTTCATTCTGTAATTGCCTGTATTCTTTTCTCCCCTCCTCATTTTTTACATTCTTGTACAGTTCTAATATCTCCTGAGTTATCCATTGATTCTCACTTTATATTTCCTTTATTTAGTAGTCAGACTGAACTCAGCACTTATTGCACAAATAGTAATCATGAAGTTCAATATAACACATTGTAGGCATTTTACTATTGTACGACAGATGTGCAACAATTCTAGAAATCAAAATTGTTTTACAAATAATAGTTCTAATATTCCTGTTTAATTAATACCCACCCGCACAATATCTTCAGCTCCAGTTTTAAATACATACGGAGAAGCTTCTCGGATGGTACAGACTAGAGGTGCTCAGCTGGACGCCCATTCAGACTAGCCCAGTACAGCTGTACTGGCCTGACGTAAACGCGGGCAACTTATGTAGCAAGCATACGTGACAGCAAAGCGAAAGAGCGAATACACTCAGCAGGGAAGGTTGCAATGATGTTCGATTTTGATTATGAAGATCTCCTTCCTTACTTAGCGAAATGCTGATTGGGGTGCAGGATTTTTTAAATGCTATAATCGCAAGAAAACGGATCTTTTCAAGATATTCCCGTTTAATTCACAATGTGCTTGATATTAACAGTTTTATTTTCTGTTATTTATACATTCCAACAAAACTAAAACTTTATAATTTTTGTGTTACAATTTACAAAGGTACAAGATTTAAGCATACAAGCTATGGTTTACAAGTCCTTGGATGACAGTATTGCCATTAAAAAAAATCCTGTTATTCATTCAGCAAAAAGTAATATGCCCTATTTACATAATTCAGCAAGTTCACTGCTTGATTTTGCATAGTATTGGAGTGTTGTGTGACTTTTCCTGTTCACTATAGCTAGCCTTTAAATAGCGAAGGAGTTTCATCACGAGTGAGGACATAGATATTTACAGTCCAAGATTAAAGTACAACAATGTAAATGTATCTACCAAACAGATGCACAGTATGCCTTCAAATAAATAACCTAACTGATTTTATTCACGATAATTTGATTGTTGTTGAGTTTATAGCATAATTTAAACCCTATCAACCACAAGCCGCAGCTTATCTACCTTAACTCCATATTATATTTAAAATGTTTCTAAAGCACCTCTTAAAATTTAATAGTGAAAATTTTAATTCATTACGTACATTACAAAATATTTCAAGATGTTGGCCTAATTCTTTATTGTATTCGGCCAAAATACATAAAATGCAATGAACATAAATAACTCATTTCTTATAACATAAATTGAAAATGATATGGATTTATGCCCTATCCTTTCATTATTTTATGCCTGTATTTCAAACTTTGGTATCGCCGCAGTGATCGTGTGGGAGAAATTTGCCCAATCTTCACGGCCTGTGAGGTATGGACATCACTATGGTTGAATAGCATAGTCTACGTTCACCGCCTGCCTGCACGCCCGCTTACAGTTCTGTGTGACAATGGGACAAAATGCCCAGCGTAAGCACCTCTGGTATAGACCCTCAGCAGCATACACACTGATGCTAGGTGGCTTACAACCTAGGAGTCTTCTCTTTGCTTGAAGAAATATAACACGTCCAAACTGAAAAGCAGGACAAAGCATGTGGTGTATTGTTCTTGTTCATGATAGTATTTCCTATCATACATTTTATCAATAAATCCACAATGATTATGATACTAGCGTATATTATCCATCCCTAAATGCAGTGATGTACTCATAGCTTTGGCACAGAATCCATCAATAGCAAAACTGCTATATAATATTCATATCATGTAATTGTACATCCCACCATCTATCTGCTAATATTATAGACGTGCGACAGTCTACAATGTAGCAATGAAGAGACCTAATACTTCAGTGGTGCTACCAATGTCATAGAAGGAATGTATAGTATTATGGTGAACTAATGAGTGTATTGTCATTATTACACACAGTTATGCCTTTCAGTTTTCATACTGTAATCTTCTGTGAACAAACTCAAAACTGATCACTACACTGCATGCCAAAACCTGGATTCAATTCCAAACCTCTCGGTCTTGTTCATATGAAGTGAGGCATATGACGCTGCTAATTGTAATTTGTCCATTGGATGAGATGTTAAGCGTTGAGCAGACCCTTTGGTGTTATTTGATAAGAGTAGGCTACGTGCTGACACCAGGTTTCACTCTGCTCCTACCTTGTCATCATCACAGAAATCACCCAAATTTACAGGTCACCCATAAGCATCAACTAGAAAGATCTGTGCCAGGCCTCACCGGAGATCACACATCACACCACTTGCTCGTAACAGCAATAATTCTTCATGTTTGTCAGCTCCAACTTATGAGTATTCTGAACCTACCCAGCTTTTACTCCCAATTCAGTGAAATGAACCTGAAAACAATATGATGAAAGGATAGTACCATCTACAATCTTGCATCCTTACAAAATAGGCAGCAATGCTCGCAACAGCAAACTCACTATATTAGCATTGCTATACCTTGATTTGATTTCACGTACAATTCTATCATTCTTGGAGAAAGTACCTGATATCTTCAGTTTCATTTTTCCTACCACACATTCAATCATCTTAACTTTCTTTCCAACCAACATCACTTTAGTCTTGGAAATGCTACTTTTCATGTACTTCTGTATTCATACTTCATTAACATGAGAAAAACTTCTTACTAATTATATTTCTATCCAACTGAAATCCCCTACAATCCACACCAAATTGTGAGTTCTTTTGCATGTCTCACAGTTGTTCAAAGACTTTACTTGGCTGTTTCTAGAAACAACAACCCTGTTTAGAACATTCATTCTTTTTGCAGATCATAGATTCTGCTCACTGTCTATTATTTGGAACTATTCACTGATCATATCCACGTAGCTTACTTAAGAATGTATGTCACCTCGAATTACATGGTATAAGTCTGTGTACCACACAAAACTGGTCTGCAAATCGTATGGAGTATGTCAGGCTGACAGTCTACTCTGGCATCTCCTTGACAAAGTGATGGTTTGAGTTACCACAACTTGCAGAATTAATGCCTTGTGTATTTAATATTGTTCTACCTATTATTTCCTGCAACAAATTAACCATTTATTAATAAGGTAAGTAAAACAGGATGAACAAATTTCACTTCCTTCTGCCTCAACAAAGCCACAATTACCAATCAGGGTGAAGTTGTTTGCTTGTGAATAAGTGCAGCACATTCAGGGATAAAGTTCTGCTGTGAGATTAGAATGATTACAGCCAGAGAGACTGGCAGAGTGATCACTCAGAGAAGTATTGGCAAAGAAAATATTATACCGGTGGTGCTTAGCTATTATACGCATGCAGATCTCTGTGTCTCTTTCTTCTGCCACTTGACTCTCTTGCACAATAACTGCACGAGTTGCACAGTTACCCTGACCCATCTATAACTCAGAAACCAAATTCTTACTGGAATGAAGATTCTGTCTTTCTTTAGGAGATGGTTTCCCACCTAGTCCTAAATATTTTGAAGGAATTGGATTTTCTTTTAACCTAGGATGTCTAAATTTCTCCTTTGGTAGAAACTGAGATTTAAAAATGCAAGATACATTGAAATGAGTTTCAATGAAATGCCAATCACATATTACAGCATTTCTAGTCTAAACAAATAGTTATCTTTTTGTACAATTAGCCCACATTCTACATAGTTTCAGGAATTTTTCCCTGTTGGGAAAATGGTAAAATCCCACACAATGATAACACAAGTTATTTGAACCTCCCAAACCAGAAAATGCTGCCATATTAATCACAATAAAAGCTATACAGTATTGTACAATAATACAAACATAACCTAGCTTCATATGTTGAAAACATGGCAACAAAGCAATGGCTCAGTACAAAACTCTGACCAAGGCCACATACTGTGGCAAACAGCAGTAGTTATTGATAGAAAAGTCATGTGCTAGCACTGTGATGTCATCATACTCCAAGCATAAATATTTCTCTTGGCTCTTACTAGAAAACAGCTTCACTGGGAAAAAACTGAAAACCAGTGTTGTAATCAGGAGAGTCTGAATTAACATGCATGTAATGCTTCACCGTAGACTATTTCTACTAGCCTGTCATTCCAATTCTGGTCTTGGGTGCATCGACGTTTTTTTTTTTTTAAATACACAGGCAATAAGATATCACCAGCATATAAGGTGTGGCAATAACAGATCCGAGGTAGCTGTATCCGTATATAAGGGGAATCCAAGTGACAACTGGGCCAATCCTTGCTACACACCAACTCAAATTAGGAACTGGGGCGATATTCCAGGTGGGCAGCAGACAGTGTTGGTGGAGTTTCAATACAAGGTACTTAGAATGAGGTAGGGATCACACGCAGGTCTCCCCACTACGCTTGGCCATCGGTGACGTCATCAAGAACCCTCAGCGCCTTGCCTTCTGTATGAGGTAATACACAGCTGCGAGCTATTCTGTTTTAGCCACAAGTTAGAGATAAGGGAACTTCATTGATATCTTAACATCAAATACAGTGTGAATCAAGCAGCGTTTCTGAAGTATTTCGATCTGTATAAAAGGTTGTAACAATGCTAAGATTGTGATTGCGTGGAATGGCCATTCCATATGTTCATGTTCACAACACCTATGATAATATTAACAAGGGGGCTCTAATTGTTACAGACTCAAACATTAAAGCCTGATGACTGCAAGAAGTATGTCCACTGTTACAAACAATATTCGGAAATTATGTACTGCACACTGTCAACAACACAAACAGCAAATGTTAGGAAACTATAACTGTCCACAACACAAACAGTACAGTATATGTTCTCCTCCAGTGCCAGGAACTGACAAATTCCACGTTAACTTTAGATAGGTGATATAAATTAATGAGCCTGTATATTAACATTCTTAGCACTGGCTTCATATACAACAAAATAAACGGCCTTTCATAAAGAATTAACAGGGGTATTATACATAAAGAATAATGCTGATATTTAAAAAAAAAAAAAAAGCAATATCAAACACACTTATCTACAGCATCAGTGGACTTTCTTTGCTTTTCTTCTTTCTCTATCGGTATTGTATTAACTGAAACCTGGTCTCTCGAATGTCTTTCTTTTGTTTAAAGTGTTTATTCAAATAAAAGAATGGCTTCTCACGAAGCAACTTGCAAACTTATAAATTTATGGGGATTTCTTCGTCAGGATATCCATAAGGTTTGTGATGATGTTAGAACCCTCTTTCAGATATTTCCTGTGGTAAAATTTGAACTCTTTTTCCATCTGCACTACCGTGGTGCACCATCTCTCTGTAGGCTGCATCAAACTGTCTCTAGACGTCTTTGAAATCTAATTTCTACCCCTTGTAGGTTAATCTGTTTTCTCTCCATAATCGCTTCCTATATCAAGGTTCTTCTTCTTTGTCCTAAAAGCTATATAGCCTGTGAAGTCTTCAAGCAGCTCATCATGATCCTTGGTTTCACGGCTGTCCTTGAGCTGTTCCACTAGCTCTTCAAGGGCTTTAATGAACCCTTGCTCATCCTCCGGTAAAGAAGTAGGATGCTGTGGGCTCGATGCTGGCCTTAGACTGGCACACGGTATTCAAGTTTTGATAGACTTCATCAATAGCATATAACATATTTGGATGTAATGTTTCATAATTTTCCGGAGGACAGTTGGAATTTCTTCTCGCCTCAGAAGCATTGAGGCTGAGAAGCAATGATTTCACCCTTTGCGTCATAGCTGTCAGAAGAGGATAGTCACAAAATGTTCTGAACCCTCGAAGCTGAGAAAGATAGCTTTCAATAATGTCTTGATTACTTCTTACTGCCACCACTTATTTAGGTCAGTGGCTTCAGGGAATACATGAAAGTGTATGTTTCATTCCTTCGCGTGCCTGCTATGATTTGTGCAGCCTGCAATGGTATAACAAATCATACTGAAAATTGTACACTATTACTGCTTTTTACGTTTTATCAGATAAAATAAACACACACGATTTCTTATGCACCACAGATATGTTACTATCGTGTATTATTAGCTTCTAGCTTCTGCGTGCACAGCGATTCTTCTTCAAACTACCTCTACCTCATTCAGGGCAGCTTCAACGTGAGGGTCCTGCATGACGTCACAGCTCTGCTTTGCTACTGCGCATCTCTCCCATGATCCCTACCTTGTATTCTACGTACCTTGGTTTCAACAGAGCAGTTGCATCCAGTATGGTCTTCAGGGATGTTAATGCCAAAGGAGTTCATGTGGGACACGGTCAAAGGTTTTCTCGAAGTACAGAGGCACGATGTGGATAGGTCTGTTAATTTCCCTATATCTTTCTATGAGCAACCAAGCTGCATGAATGGCATCAAATGTTATCAGACCCTCTGCAAAAAACACAAGTAAATTAAAATAATTTATAGGATCTAAAACTAGAAAATGGGGAGGGAATATTCATATTATCTTGCTTATTCTTTTTTTTACAAAAACAGATAAAAATATACATTCATATATAAATTAAACAAGTGAATCACTACAATACTGACATTTGGATCACATGTATATATATATACTTATCACACATATTTCAGTTGAGTCAATAGGGACTGGATTAATTCTCTTGGCTTCGTGACACCTGTAGTCATTCTGCAAAAACAAAGGATACAAGACTAATTACTTTTTTACTGTTATCAAATGATTAGGCATACATAAATGCCATTTTAATGAAGTAGGTTGTGTATTTCAAGAGTGTGTAAGTGTGAATGAATAATACACAAATCCTTATTTTCTGTCACCATTATATAGAACCATATGTCTATTTTACAGTGGAAGAGCATCAGGGGAGCCTTTTGAAACAAAGTCTTACAAAAAAGAAAAAACATTTGGTGCCTAATTTTGAGTTAACACAATTTATGTTACAGAAATTTCAAATCATATTTTGAACATTTTAAAATTATTTTCGCAGGTGGCTGTTCATGCTTTCGTGGGTCTACTCAAACAGTTGATCATTATATTTTATTGCCGCTGCCACCGCCACTGCCACTGCAACCACCACCACCACCACTGTAGCACTGCCTTCATAATGTACAGGCCGTACTGTAGCTCTGATGATGTCACACTAAGAGGCGAACTGTTTCCTCCGTCCGACCCGTGCAATGCAAGGATATGATACGTCTGTACCTTGTAATGATGAAATATTCACAATTTTTGTATTAATATAACAGGTGGGATCATTAACACCTGTAATCACATCATAACTCGTAAGTCAGGTCTATGTAATTTTAGGAGAAGTAGGTTTGAAGTGGGATCTACGCAGTCAAAGTCTGAGGGTTTTACTCATCAATATACCCAATAAATACAGTAATTATTATGCATTAATACAAATACGGAGACAACAAACGTACACTAATAATAATAGACTTTACCTCCATACCTCTAGATGGCCATAAATACAGTAGCCTTCTTGGTATGCATTTTCTTGACACTTCTGGCACTATCCTTCAGACCCTTTATTCCATACAAACATTTACCATTTTTTGTTTAGGAACAGCCCATGTTTTCCCAAATATTAATGCAATGACCAGCAAGACCTGGTAGTTACTTCCCTCATTCACGGAAATTGCCGAGGAATAATTTCTTAATTATTACTTAACTACTAATTACTTAATTATTAATTTGCATTGCTTCTGACATCTAAATGTTATCTACCAGCAATAGTTTAATTTTTTAAATGTAGAACGTATGCACAAAAATGCTAAAATCATTTAACAGAAGGTTAAGTTTTATAAATTGCATTTAATTCTACATTTTTAGACTGTGTTTTGCTTTTACTCGCATTTATTTTGGGAAGAAAATGCAGCGCATACCCAACATTACTAACCCATGAAATAACCATACGTAAGTTCAATTTTTTACTGTCAACTTTTACGTTTGTTCTGTATCAACAATAAAAAGCCCTGCTGTAGATCTGTGTCAGAGGAAAGTTAAAAAGCAGAACTCATCATCAGCTCGGGAAAATGAGTGAAACATACTCCTTTATTCTTTGTAACAGGTACATTTTCGCTTGGGTTTTCATTTTTCATAAAGGTATCCTGTCTTCATAAGAAGAAAATGAAAATAGTATGCACACGTCTTAGCATTATGGCAACTGCGAACATTCACACACTGTATTTAAATTCACAACACATTATATTTCCACAAAAACGTGTTATAACAATTAAATACATTAATAACAATTAAATGAATAAATTCCACGAGAAGTATTACGCCCTTGAATTTACATTGCTCATCACATGAAAATACTATGTATGTTGGGTATCTAACCTAAACTATGAGATGTCATTATCTTAATAACAGCTGTTTACGTAAATTCTGATGTGATGAATATAAAGAACAAACATGCAATATGCTTAAATATAATTTCACAGTCACAATTATCCACAGAATGCTCCCAATCCTAATGAATTACATTCACAAGTGCTACTTATAACATTCGCTTAGCCCGCCTCAATTGATCAGCTGATGGGCTTGGCATGCTTTCTACAGTATGGCCTGTATATTACGAAGGCAGTGCTACTAGTCATGCATTATCTTTAGGTGCCAGGGGCTTAGGCAGAAATCAGATGATGTATCAGTGTGAATGAGTGTGACACAACATTTGCACTGAATTCTGACCTGCTCATTGATGGAAGTCAAGTTTATTTTACTTCTATCTTGCATAAGTGGTATAAGACTTAGGACCTTAGACTGGAAGATGTTTTTGAGGCTTGAAACTCGTGCCTGCATCCTTGAAGCGAGAGGGAACTTGACAATAGGGGATGGGCAGGTCGACAGCAGGGTACCTTGCTTGACTTGCAAACCCAATTGTATAGGAAAGCTTGAGCTGTCAACACTTTGGACTACACTAGTGTTGTAGTGCCTGTGTTTCACATGTGCAAGTTTTAACTGTTTAGGAACTATGAATGATTCTATTGATTTAATACCACATACTCTTAATTTCAAGCAATTATTTACCAACATTTTTGTAAAATAATGATTAGGCCCTATTAATATTATATTTTAAAGTGAAGGTTCTAGTTGATTTAAATATTAATAATAATAATGATGATAATGGCAGCAAGTAACAACATAAAAAATGCAAAAATTGCTTTGATAGACAAGAAGTCAAATAAAATTTAAATAATTAAATTATTTCATAGAGAAATGATTAAAACAAAATTTGTTCATGTGACTAAGGGCCTGTAATATGACAGACAGATAAAAAAGTGCAGTTGACATTTATGTGGCAGTTTGCACATTTATCTGGAAGTTCGGCTGAAAACACGTACTACGACTTTTGTTTATGTGCAGTCTGGGAGAATATTCTCTAGTCTGTAAGAATCAAGATGGCTGCACATCATGATGAATCTACATCTGCATGATGCTATATGAAAAATAAGTTGTTATAATGTAATCTATGTATATATTTACAGAATATATATCACTTCACGTCGAGCTATCGTAGCATTTTTAAAAAACTTCCCGAACCAGCATGTTCTTGCCACTGACTATACAACTTACATGCAAACACATCAACGATAAGGTTTCTAGGTAGCCATGGTCATCATGGCGACGGTGCTTGATCATGCTGTTATTTATCGGTTTGAGTCCAAATAGTCCAAGTTATTTTATTTTCTAAATGTTAGTCGGCAGGGTACTAGAGGTGATAGTACACATTTCCTAATAACTAAAGTGTGTGCCAAAAGCTTTGTTATTATTCCAAATCTCTCCGCACCGCTCATATGGAGTAAGGGTATACGAAGTTGTTTATAGTGATTTGTCCGTCGAATGAGGACGGTTATCTTTCTTTGACTTCATAACAACTTACTACCAAGTATTTACACTAAAGTGAGATAAATGCTTGCCAGTTACTATTTTAACATTGTCTTGGAAAAATAAACTACCTACCTATTACATTAATAACAATGAATTGAATAATCAATAATACAATTAATGACCTTCCGACGCATACGGTGGCATTGATTACGAATATAAACTTTACTTTCGCCGTAATGCACATCCTCATAATTAGTATTACACAAATAACAATATTATATCGTTGGTAGGAATTATTTTATTTTCTACAACAATTTCTGAGTTTCGTTACATATTTAATTAATTTCAACATTTCTTCGTACGTGTAGATATCAGTCCTAATTCTTTTCTTGATCTAAACTTCCACACTGTAGCCTAATAAGAGACTAACTGGACTCTAGCAATACAATTTCAAAAGGAATAGCACTAAACAAACGAAAGAACGAGGGAACAGGTATACCACCGTGCTAAATTTCACTACATTTTCAGTAACCTTATTGCCAACTCAATAAAAATGTTACTACTGTCCGCGAAACTTTTAGTGATACTTCGGCTCCCTAGCGCTGAATCGTCAGACCTCGGCAATCTTCGAGATTCGTATTGGCAACCTCTGACACAAAAAATATGAATCGATTATGCATCGCCATGAGCCATCTGTGGTATAATGGAAACACTTTAAATACTGTTGTTATTTATACAGCAAAGTCAAAATATAGGTTAAGCTTGAGGATGAGTGAGGAAAATCAAAGTACATCACAGGAACAACCTAGAACTCCTATACAGAAACAACGGTTTAGAAAATTTATACTGATCAATCATACTATCGATTCAATTCAGATTTCATTTCCATTCAGCTGGCAGTATTACTGAAACCATTCTAACTCCCTCCTTACTCACTCCCGTAAAACGAAGTGTCAATAAAAGTTTCACGGATAGTACAACTTCCACTTAACAGTACATTAGTTAAAATCCGCTGATAGAACGCAGGAAAATATTTAACTTCTAGTTTGCAAAACTGCAGCCTACGTATCTGGCTGTTTATCTGATAGTCGTAGTACAAGCCCTAAGTAAAAACTTCCCAATTTGTTTATTAAAATTCAGTTGACCCAGACCATGCTGTCATATTTTTATCTACAAACCAGCTATGTGGGATTGAACCTTGGCATAGTGAGTTGGTAAATAGAGTGCTTAAATGCAAGATACCAGAGTTAATAAAGTTATTGATACATTAAACATCATCATCCAGAACATAATTTTCACTCTCATTATAATTATTCTTTACCTCAAAATTGCCTATTACAGTCTAACCCTTAGCTTCAAGGGTTAACCAGCTCCTCTAACCCTCCATCATGAGTTATTTTGCTATCCATTCATAAAGTATTCCCATCATCTAATAAAAACTATATACTACTTAATACATAATATTTGCATATACAGAGTGTTTATAAAGTAAGCACACAGTGATAAATCAAAATTCATGTATCCGACAGAACAAAATGGCAAGCTTGGTTATGAAATGTTCTCAGACCTAGTGGTGTTAACATAACAGTGTAGGTGCTGCACTGTATTGAGTGAGACAAACAAGGTCAAGCAGGTGACAATGGCTTTTGTGTTAGGTTAGTTTGAGCGCGAATGATACGACAGATGTGTGGAAAAATAGAGCTGTTGATGTTTTGATGGACCCACACCATGCAAAACTGTCGTGCATAATCTTCTATGCCGGTTTCACAACACGACCTCCGTGATGACAGATAATGAAGTGGGAGACTTAAGTTAATCACAGAGACTTTCATTCGCAATGTTCATCATCACATTGAGAGATCTCCATAGAAATCTCCAAGATGTTTTTCACAACAGCTTCACACATAAAGCACTGAAGATCACCATGGTACACTCATATCCAGTTAATGCCAACCAGGACCTGAAGCTGTCAGATTAAGGGAAACATTGTTACTGCTGGTGGTTCTGTAACTTCTCTTGTCGTCGCCATAAGACCTACCTGTGTAGGTGCGACGCAAAGAAAAAAAAAACACCTCTTGTAACGATGCAGCCATTCTGAACAATACCTTTTTCACAGATGAAGCATGGTTCCACCTTAGAAGCTACATTAACTCCCAGAACACCAGAATTTGGGCACCCAAAAATTTGCATGCCGTGCATGAAGTACTGCTTCATTCGTACAAATCATACTGCACCATATTGTGAAGAAAGATTACTGGATTGCTATGGAACCTTGTCTATGTAATTCTGAACCCTAATAATCTACTGCCATCGCTGTTACTTGCCTCTGAATATAAAAGGTTTATGCTCGGAGCATTTTCTAAACTTCTGGTGACTAAACAAACCAATTCTGGTGTAGAACATACATTGACACAAATTGCAGTTGATAGATGGTGGAGGGCATGTCTGAGATTGGCAAAGCTAGCATGCTTGTCATGTGGACTCTTCATGTCCAGAATGTTCTTATTCAAACAGTTCAATAGCAGCAAGGATGGACTGATGCCAAAGAAACTGATCTTCACCAAAATATTTCCCAGGTCTGTGTTCCCAGGTGTTCAAAGGTGCACAATATTTAACCAAGCTTCTTTTAACTATTGTTCTTATTTTGATGGCCAAACAACATTTTAAGATGTAGATGGCTGCAAATCTATTTCAAATGAGTTACATCCTCATGTTTGCATTTTTCTTCTTCATGGTTTGCTTAAGCTGGCCTTAACAGCATCTCAAAAGAGCACCTTGGGACACCATTCAAATGTTGGATTTTAGTTGGTTTACATGTTATTTTTATCTCCAGTCAATGCAGGCAGAAAAAATTAGATAACTATACGTCCCGTTAAGTTTTTGTGGGGACAGCGGGACTAGCACTAAAAGAAGGCACTATTCCGTTAAAAGCAGGGCAAATGGTCACCCTACACGTTACTCATTAAATTCACCTGTCCAACACATTCAATTTTTATCACTGTTAAACTTCTGGAATGTCAGATTATCCGCAAATGAACAACAAACCCCAGTTTGCAAACCAGGAGAAATAATCTTGGCCTTGTAAAGTGTCCAAAGACACACAATATTTAACCAAGCTTCTTTTAACTATTGCACTTATTTTGATAGCCAAACAACATTTTAAGATGTAGATGGCTGCAAATCTGTTTCAAATGAATTACATCCTCATGCTTGCATTTTTCTACTGAATGAATGCTGAATGCTTTATTGCTAAAGAATATGAAAACATAAGGCTGCTAACATCTTTTCAAGGATATCACAAAGTTCTCTGATGTGATATTAAACACCCACTCACAGTGAAACACACTGCATAATGAGAATAATAATAATATGGTATGGCCTCAGTTATGGTGCATAGACATACAGATATGATGCAATTTAAGTTGCCTGCATGTCAATTTTGATTTCCATTTTCTACCACCAGACGGTACAGAAACTGGGTGACCTACAGCAAGCTCTTTTAATTAATTTTGTTGGTGGAAGCAGTGGATGTGTCACCTAAGATCATTTATATGCCAATTTTGTACAACATGAAGTGTCGAATGGACTTCTTTCTGCACATGGTCCTGAAGGCTGACACTCTTACAAATGATCCACATTCATCTCACTAATCAATTTTGCTGTTATATCAAAGTTTTCTTTAGCTTCATAAACTACTTTCCCCTGTGGGTGGGGGTGGTAAAATATATCCACAGTGTCCCCTGTCTGTTGTAAGAGGCGACTGAGAGACGTATCAGAGGTTCTCACTTTGGGAGCGTGGACTGGTGACTATGATTTTCCAAGTTGAGTCTGGCATTATTTCCAGTTACCTGTGTCAGGCTCCTCACTTTCTTTTTGCATATCTGACCTCCTTCAGTCAACTCCTGTTCTCTTCCAACCCTGCCAGTATTAGGTTTGCAAGGTCTAGGGAGCCTTTCATTTTCACACCCTTCATGACCCTTCCTTTTCTTTTGTTGATACCTTCATTTTTTGAAATGTCTGATCTCTTCCATTTTTATCCTCTGATTAGTGTTAAGAGATTATGGTTGTCCAGTTGTAGTAATCACCACCACCAGCACCAAACAGCTGTTCTACATAATTTTTCACATTTTTTTTTCTTTTAATTCAGCAAATATACTAAGTTGTAATCACAAACTCCATATTTTCTCCAAAATCTGCCTGATGATAAATATCTGATCCATTGTGGAAGAATTAGTCCAAAACTCACAATGATCAATCACCTAGATTCCCATTTCTGCATCTATTCAAAGATGGTTATCAATAGAACCTTGAAGGCAGCATGGAGCAAGCATAATCGGAACCAACTGCCAGAATGACAGCTATCATGTGCAAATATTTTGATTTCGTGCCATTTGGACTGCCTGTATGTCACTTTCAATGTTTCTTTTACTACTTACAGATGGGATATTCATCAGGGAGAGAACTGTCAATGGTGAAAAGAAGGCATGACCCAATAATCCCCCACTACACGAAGTACAGCCTGAAAAGTATGTCTAATCGGCCTCATGGATCACATGTGTATTATTCTGAAGTCATGTGAATGATTCTGTTATGACTACAGACTATCCAACTGCCTCAGAGATGACGTCAGATTTTATTTCACTCACTCACAAGCGAGATGTCACTGACCTACGTATACTTAATTTCTCGTATATTTAGATAACTACACTTTTCATCAATATGGAGATTGTTTCTGATCTCTGGTAATGACTTTGGGATGTCCCTGTAGCGCTGCATGGCACGTACCAAGGTCAGTGTTCTGGGTGATAATAAACCAGTTGAGATGTTGTTTGTGTAGCAATCACCAGCACGTAACTGCAATGATGCTGAAGCAAACTGAACCATACTAGGAAGGTCCTTTACGATGCAGACTATAGGTATTCTGCTATTATTGAAGCATGCGAGAAGCAGAATTCTGCAGCATCAAAGAAAGGAAAGACCTGCATGAGATTAATTCTGAAGGGCAACAAACAAGTGAACCCAAAACCTGAGACAAGCCATACCCAGCAGTCATGAGGAAGGTCAAGACCCTTGTCTCTCGTAGCAATCCAGGCACACAAAGAGGCATTGCAATTAAGTTGGGAACGTCTTCAAAAACTGTTAACGATATCATCAACCAGAAGTTGAACTTGCAGAAACGTCACAAAACAAGGGTTCACTAGTTGTTGGATTGTCACATTTTAGAACAGCATACAAACAATAGGAAACTGTGGTGGTACCTTAACTAAGCTTATGTCAGTCTAAGTGACTGCAACAACCCTACGAGATTTATTCGCAAATGAGGGTGAAAAGATGTTCAAAAATGGTACTAGGAATGTAAGGAAACTTTTTCCAGTTCTTACTGAATAAATTCCTCCAGAATTTCTGGGCCTCCTGATGGATGATTCAAAAGAATTTTGAAGCAATACTGAAAAGAAAAAAAAAAAAAGGAATAAAACAAATTGTTATCAAAAATGAAATCACCGTAAATATTTCCAAAAACCTTTTTTTAAGCTCTCTACTTCTTTTAGCATTCATACAGCAAATAATTGCAATATCACTCAAATACCTGCCAAATCAAAGGTAGAAGTCTTCTTGGAGCATCCAGAAAAATTAACATTAAATGGACAGCATCCGACCATAGATTGCGCAAAACGCACTCTCGTAGCTCCGTTGCAACATGATAGAAAGATAAGGCAGCTAAAGATGAAAAATTAAGCATAATTAAACTGAGATAAAATCATTTACATTTACACATATAATCATATAATTATACAACATACCATGATATTTTCTTTTGCGCTTTGACATGCTTCTGTGCAAACAGAGTTCCAATATCTTATTTTCTGGAGTTGATTTGAATCTATACTTCAAGGAATTTTGCTGTAATGGGAAAGCCAAACAAAATTAAAATGTAAATATTACAGAAGTGAGAAGATGGTGACAAGTTGAATACTTTGGTGGAAAAGGAAAATACACAAGAAATTCATATAAAGAAAACATGCTACAGTACCCAGTGTCAACAGATTACACTGGCAAAAGGTTGGGATCATTTACAAATAAACTGAGTGGTGGTGGTGGTGGTGGTGGTAGTGATTATTGTTTTAAGAGAAAGTACAACTAGGTAACCAACCTCTATATACCTTTAATCTGAGGGAATAAATGAAGGTATCAGTCAAAGAAAGACAAGGGCCACAAATGACATGAAAATGAAAGACTCCCTAGGTCTCGAGTGCTCTAATACCAAAAACTTCATTTTTAATCCGTATTGAATCCAGATTTACATTAAGGAGTGAGGGTAATTGTTTTCTCCTATTCAATACTACAACAGTGTGACATCATTAATACATCACGTATTTATCAGATTTCAACATTGGGACCGGTTTCAGCATTTGTGTTTGCCATCATCAGCCAAAGGAAAATTGTTACAAGGCTTTATACAAATCCATATTAACATAATTTTAAAATATATATATACATACAAATTGAACCATAGTCTTAAATTATTTTGTAATTAGGTGTACACCATAAAACTTTTAATTGAAATTACTAGCATATTTCTTATGCGATATATTATTATTTGTTAACTCTGTACAATCTTTTGGATATGAATAGTTAAAACGTTGTCAAGTCCTTATAGTTGTTGCAAAATGCTGATTAAGCATCTAGTTCAATTAAAATCAATCTCTTAAAAAGGTTTTTTACAGCTGCTTAGACCTTAAGGGCATATGGTTTTTCTTGGCCAATTATACATTCTAGTTACTAACATACATTAAAATAAATTTGCCTACTGCCATATTTGGAGCATTAAACATATTTGTACTTGGTATGGAGATTCATTGCAGTACAAGTCTTTAGTAAAATCTATCTCTTAAAAAATACAGTTGCTTTTGACATTAAGAGTATTCAATGTTTCTTGGCCAATTATACAATTTGGTTATTGACATGCATTAAAATAAATTCGGCTGATGTTATTTTAAAACATTAAACATTTTTATATTTGGTATGGAGGTCCATTGTAGTAAAGGTCTTTAGTGAAAAATAGTTCCTCATAAAATGAATGTTAGCGAACTATAAAAAGGGGGTTCACTCTGTCTTGGTAGAATGCGAAGTTAAATTACAATCCTTTGTAATACAATGCCGCTGAATAATATTAATGTGCGTAATATTCGATGTTTTGATTGTAGTGTTCTTAATTGTGGATAGACTTGATAATAGTAGACTGGACAACCGGATTTCTTGAAAACATTACGTTCAAAGGATTTGAGATTCTAGAAATATCTCGATCCAAAGTAAATACGTGATGTATTAATGACGTCACACTGCTGTAGTATTGAATAGGTGGAAACAATTACCCTCACTCCTTAATGCTCTAATACCGTCGGGGTCAGAAAAGAACAAGAGTTGACCAAGGAAGGTCTGATAGGATAGATGAAAGTAAGGAGCCTGGCACAAGTAAATGGAAGCATGCCAGGATTCAGCTAAGGGCCCCGTGATAGCCAGCCACACTCCCAAGTTAACAGCCCTGGGACCCTTTATAGTCACCTCTTATAATTTCGTATGGCTATTTCTAGCTGAGTGCCGCCCTTGTAAGGCAGACCCTCCGATGAGGGCGAGCGGCATCTGCCACGTGTAGGTAACTGCGTGTTATTGTGGTGGAGGATAGTGTTGTGTGTGGTGTGTGAGTTGCAGCGATGTTGTGGACAGCACAAATACCCAGCCCCCGGGCCAATGGAATTAACCAATGAAGGTTAAAATCCCCGACCCGGCCGGGAATCGAACTCGGGACCCCCTGAACCAAAGGTCAGTACGCTGATCATTCAGCCAACGAGTCGGACCTCTTATGACAGGCAGGGGATACCGTGGGTGTTATTCTACCGCAATAACCCACGGGGGGGTCAAATAAATTGAGTCAGCTAATGATGATCATGGGTATGAGTATGTAGGATATTCCCGTGAGGTACTGAGATTTTGCTTACTGTTGTGTACTGATACACATATGGCAGATGCTACTCGTGGACCATCTGAAGAGGAGAGAACTCCCCCTAAAACAAGTCAGTACTTTCTTTTTACGTAGCAGTGAGAGGAAGATAACTGCAAACGTTCCAGAATATTGTGGGAAAGAGAGCAAATCATTCTTCGTTCCCCTTAATCAGTCTTTAAAAATAGCAAGTGTTTACACAGGTGCAAGAGTCTCAACTCTTAAGAAGGTGAAGGATTTCAGCACATTTCATCCAAAGAAATCTCCGCAGATACCAGGCAATTCATACAGATACATATCAATGTTTCATGTAGCCTATTTAAACAGCAGTAAGTATGAAATATGTATCCATTATATCAAGGAAGAGTATCAAGGTCATGCTGGACTATTTTGGCAAATGTGTTATTTGAGATACAATTACAGAATTCTACACTAAGAAGAAAGTTGAACATGATGAAAGATACGTAGGAAATGGGACCAACTTGTCTTCATAATGTTTTGAAAGGTGGGCAAATCCATAGAATACAGGACATTTATTGTTAAAATGAAATATTGCATTGCAGCAATATACCGTACCTCAATATGTAGATAAATGTGTCGAGTTTAAGAATATTTCAATTGAAATAGTTAACTCCCTATTGAATTAGTCCTATTCCACTGCAAAAGTATGCACTGCTCCTAAAAATATTTCTAGGAAACATTAGCAGGTTGGTAGACTTGTCATGGATAGGGAAAATGATTCATTGCAATTAAAATACCTGAAGAGGTCTGGAAAAGCTTAGATATATTCCAATGAGATATCTTAGAAGTCAATAATAATAATAATAATAATAATAATAATAATAATAATAATAATAATAATAATAATAATAATAATAATAATGTTATTGGCTTTACGTCTCACTAACTACTTTTTCGATTTTCGGAGACGCTGAGGTGCCAGAATTTAGTCTCGCAGGAGTGCTTTTACGTGCCAGTAAATCTACTGACACGTGGCTGCCGTATTTGAGCACCATCAAATACCACCGGACTGAGCCAGAATCAAACCTGCCAAGTTGGGGTCAGAAGGCCAGTGCCTCAACCGTCTGAGCCACTCAGCCCAGCTTGGAAGTCACAGTTACCAATTATCCGAATCAAGAGTTCTGAACAAAAGGCAACACATGACATCCAAATAAAATGTCATGCAAGATCCCTTTCTAACATTGCTTTTGAGAATATATTGAAAATAAACTTAGACTGGCTAGAAAATAACGTGTAGTTGAGGTATGTGTCACACCCGTACCCACTGATTACTAGGGTTCGGAAGGTTATGATCTAAAGAAGTACAAAATATGCAAGCAAATGTGCTCTAAAAAAAAGCTAAATATGACCAAACATGTCAAAAAGTAATTAGTGATAGTACAGCAGACACATGTAATCATGAGAACTGGCAGAGTTACAGTAGGTATATTAAAACTTTATACATACACGGTTCATCTTTGTGGGTTACTGTAGTCACGTCCTAGTTCATGAACCATGGGCAACAGCTGAGTGGCCTAGTAAGTGGTCCTGAGAGTCGGTATACCAGTTGCTATGGAATGGGAGTGGGCATCTCGGACATATTCTGAGTCATGGCCCTCCTTGTGCTCAGGCGGCTAGGACTATACAATTCACCGGTGGTCCATAACACGTTAGAGGTGAGATCCACACTTGGACTATGAGCAAGTAGGGTAGCATCCTGCTTCATGAATTTACCGAGCTCAGAACATTTTAGGCAAGCCTCGAACCTATGGGAGTAATGGAGTCCCACTCCCATTTGACAGGCGAGGGACTCCTTGGAAACAACTTGGCGAAAGAAATGGAATTCGATGGGGAGCTATCAATATTAATGGGGCTTATGGAAGAAAGAAGGTAGAACTGGCCTGAGTCAGCAAAGAGGATGCATCTGGATGTGCTAGGAGTAAGTGATATTCGGGTAAGGGGAGATAATGAGGAAGAGATAGGAGATTATAAAGTGTACTTGACGGGTGTTAGAAAGGGAAGGGCAGAGTCTGGGATAGGGCTCTTTATCAGGAATACCATTGCAGGCAACATAGTTTCTGTTAGGCACATAAAGGAGCGAATGATGTGGGTAGATTTGTCAGTGGAAGGAATTAGGACAAGAATTGTGTCCGTGTATTCACCATGTGAGGGTGCAGATGAGGATGAAGTTGACAAGTTTTATGAAGCATTGAGTGAGATCGTGGTCAGGGTCAACAGCAAGGATAGAATAGTGCTAATGGATGACTTCAATGTGAGAGTTGGGAATAGAACTGAAGGATACGAAAGGGTGATTGGTAAATGTGGGGAAGATATGGAAGCTGCCCCTTCAAAATATTCACCAAAATTATAACAGGAAAAATGAGGAAATAAATGAGCATCTGCCAGAGAACCAATTTGGTTTTAGGAAGGGACGATCTACCCTAAACGCTATTGAACTCCTGCTAAACCAAATCTGGGATGCCTTAGAAGACAACGGAAAATATTACACCATCTTCATAGATTTTACTAAAGCTTTTGACCTGATAAACAAGAAGCTAGTGATAGACAAGCTTAAGGAGATGCTAGGCACGAACAACATATGGACCTATCTCATCACATCAATACTGCAATGGAACGAAGTACGAGTTTCGGATAACCTCACTCTACCAGATCCAATAGCTCAATCAAACGGGGTCCTACAGGGCGACCCACTGAGTCCTTTGCTGCTTACAGTTGCAACCGCAGATATCCTAAGAATTACCCAAAAGGAGGGAGTATTTTCTTGCGCGTATGCCGATGATATTGTAATTGGCTCAAGAGAATAACAAAACTACAGGAAAATGTAAATGACGTCCAAAACTGGTGCTCCGAAAACAAGCTGTTCATAAACATCTCAAAAACAGACACCATGGTGTTCAGGAAAGGAGGCAGAGTACCCGCATCAGCAGAGACCTTCATTCGGGATAAAAAATTAAAGATAGTATCAGACTTCAAATATTTAGGCATCACCCTGCAATCGAGCGCATATTGTTTCACAAAACATGTCACAGAAAAGGCAACTCAAGCAATGATGGCAATGCATGAAATAAAAGACATTAGATCACTTAGTCTGGAGACAGCAATGTTGCTATTCAGAGTAAAAATTCTTCCAATAATGACTTATGGCTTTGAAATTATCTGGACACATTTAACAATGAGGGACTTACCAACCTTGGAAAAGGTGAAAGCGAACTATATAAAGAAGGTGATAGGTGTATCAAAAACGACACGATCTAGATCTCCTCGCAAGGGAATCATTTCTCATAGAAGATCTCAGGACAAGTATGCCACTATCGAACACCGGTGCATCAAAGAAACTGCTAGCAAATCGGACGGAGAAGAGAGAAGTCCAACCAGACTTCTATGGCACAGGGGCAATGATAGATCGCTCGTGGACAAAAGCTAATTTTGAATTAAGACATGTCATTACAAGATTAGCAGTTCATGGTTTTCATCACCTACTCTGCAAATCAAAACACTTCCATGACCCAAGTATAGACTGTGAGTGCAAACTATGTGGAAAAATGTGTGAACAGTACCACATTGAATTCTGTACAAGAAGAACAATGTCTATAAGTGATTATGCAAATATGTAACCCATCAATGTAACCTATATTCTCTGTTATGGCTATTTGGCTGCATTAAATATATTAAAATACAGATATGGAAGCTAATGGGAATGGGAAGCGTTTGCTGGACTTCTGTGCTAGTATGGGTTTAGCTGTTACAAATACATTCTTCAAGCATAAGGCTATTCACCGCTATACATGGGAGGCTAGGAGTACCAGATCCATAATAGACTATATCTTAACAGACTTTGAATTTAGAAAATCTGTTAGGAATGTACGAGTTTTTCGCGGATTTTTCGATGATACAGACCACTATCTGATCTGTAGTGAACTAAGTATCTCCAGGCCTAGGGTAGAGAAAGTGAAATCTGTCTGCAAATGAATAAGAGTAAAAAATTTCCAGGACGAGGAAATTAGACAGAAGTACATGAATATGATTAGTGAGAAGTTTCGAACAGTAGACAGTAAGCAGGTTCAGGATATAGAAAGTGAATGGGTGGCATACAGGGATGCTGTGGTAGAAACAGCAAGGGAATGCCTAGGAACAACTGTGTGTAAAGATGGGAAAAGGCAAACATCTTGGTGGAATGATGAAGTGAAAGCAGCCTGTAAACGTAAAAAGAAGGCTTATCAGAAATGGCTCCAAACAAGGGCCGAGGCAGACAGGGATTAGTACGTAGATGAAAGAAACAGAGCGAAACAAATAGTTGTTGAATCCAAAAAGAAGTCGTGGGAAGATTTTGGTAATAACCTGGAAAGGCTAGGTCAAGCAGCAGGGAAACCTTTCTGGACAGTAATAAAGAATCTTAGGAAGGGAGGGGAAAAGGAAATGAACAGTGTTTTGAGTAATTCAGGTGAACTCATAATAGATCCCAGGGAATCACTGGAGAGGTGGAACGAATATTTTGAACATCTTCTCAATGTAAAAGGAAATCATCCTGGTGGTGTAGCAAACAGCCAAGCTCATAGGGAGGAGGAAAATGATGATGGTGAAATTATGCTTGAGGAAGTGGAAAGGATGGTAAAAACTCCATTGTCATAAGGCAGCAGGAATAGATGAAATTAGACGTGAAATGGTGAAGTATAGTGGAAAGGCAGGGATGAAATGGCTTCATAGAGTAGTAAAATTAGGTGGAGTATTGGTAAGGTACCTTCAGATTGGACAAAAGCAGTAATGGCACCTATCTATAAGCAAGGGAACAAGAAGGATTGCAACAACTATCGAGGTACGGTATCTCATTGATTAGTATACCAGGCAAAGTATTCACTGGCATCTTGGAAGGGAGGGTGCCATCAGTCGTTGAGAGAAAGTTGGATGGAAACCAGTGTGGTTTTAGACCACAGAGAGGCTGTCAGAATCAGATTTTCAGTATGCGCCAGGTAATTGAAAAATGCTACAAGAGGAATAGGCAGTTGTGTTTATGTTTCGTAGATCTAGAGAAAGCATATGACAGGGTACCGAGGGAAAAGATGTTCACTATACTGGGGGACTATGGAATTAAAAGTAGATTATTGAAATCAATCAAAGGCATTTATGTTGACAATTGGGCTTCAGTGAGAATTGATGGTAGAATGAGTTCTTGGTTCAGGGTGCTTACAGGAGTTAGACAAGGCTGTAATCTTTCACCTTTGTTGTTCGTAGTTTACATGGATCATCTGCTGAAAGGTATAAAATGGCAGGGAGGGATTCAGTTAGGTGGAAATGTAGTAAGCAGTTTGGCCTATGCTGACGACTTGGTCTTAATGGCAGACTGTGCCGAAAGCCTGCAGTCTAATATCTTGGAACATGAAAATAGGTGCAATGAGTATGGTATGAAAATTAGCCTCTCGAAGACTAAATTGATGTCGGTAGGTAAGAAATTCAACAGAATCGAATGTCAGATTGGTGATACAAAGCTAGAACAGGTCGATAATTTCAAGTATTTAGGTTGTGTGTTCTCCCAGGATGGTAATATAGTAAGTGAGATTGAATCAAGGTGTAGTAAAGCTAATGCAGTGAGCTCGCAGTTGCAATCAGCAGTATTCTGTAAGAAGGAAGTCAGCTCCCAGATGAAACTATCTTTACATCGGTCTGTTTTCAGACCAACTTTGCTTTGTGGGAGCGAAAGCTGGGTGGACTCAGGATATCTTATTCATAAGTTAGAAGTAACAGACATGGAAGTAGCAAGAATGATTGCTGGTACAAACAGGTGGTAACAATGACAGGAGAGTACTCGGAATGATGAGATAAAGGCTAATTTAGGAATGAACTCGATGGATGAAGCCGTATGCATAAACCGGCTTCGGTGGTGGGGTAATGTGAGGTGAATGGAGGAGGATAGTTTACCAAGGAGTATAATGGACTCTGCTATGGAGGGTAAGAGACCAAGACGATGGTTAGACTCGGTTTCTAACGATTTTAAGATAAGAGATATAGAACTAAATGAGGCCACAACACTAGTTGCAAATCGAGGATTGGTGCGACGTTTAGTAAATTCTCAGAGGCTTGCAGACTGAACGCTGAAAGGTATAACAGTCTATAATGATTATGTATGTGTGTATGTATGTATGTATGTATGTATGTATGTATACATTCATTATCATAGGCCTGAGATGCAGTTCTCATTCTGTTTTCCTAATAGAAATAAAGAAAAATTAAGTATTAGTATGCTTTTTAGTATCTGACGGCGCAGGGTCGCACAGCATCTCTTTCTCGGAATCATGTTTTCTAAACCTGCTACCTATCTCTTTCCGGAAAAGAAAGAAAAATACAGCCATTACAGTATTTTGAAATCCTGTGTTTGAGAATCGACGCAGATAACATGTACCTTGTTGAAAACGATGCCTCAATTTAAACAAAAATGTTCATATTATAACCAAAGATGACTGTGTATAACTAAAATGAGCAAAATATGATCAAAACAATGAAAATGGCTAAAATATGCATTTATATGTAGCATAAAATTGCTTTAAATGGAGTCCGGAACCCATCATTCACAGTAATTTTTCAGGTTTTAGGTAAAATGATCTTAGGAATAAAATATGACTTTTCCTTAACATCCAAATCTTACAGATTACAAAAATAATTTTTAAGAGGATTTATTCATTACAGCTTACTGACATAACTGTTACTGATATTAAAACTAGCTAGTCCTTGGGAACATGTATAAAAGTAATGATCTCTTTCAAGAGGAATTGACAGAAACTAGGCATTGAACTTGGCAGACACAAAAGTGATGACACCCATAACCATGTGTAATTCACTTTTTAATGTAATTAAATCAGTGGTAGGAAGCAATTTAATCAGCTAAGTTATTGAGCAAGTATAGCTGTATTGTTTCTTGGTTAGTGAAAATGAAAAGCTATAATTTTTTAACAATTATCGCAAATATTAGTGTAGCGGCTATCACAACTGCCCAGGCATGAGCTTTTTGTGGAAGAGATTTCAGAATAAACGTGTGCTATTATTAGATTATGCGGACATTGGTGACTGGCATGCAAAGTATCTTGTTACAATACAATATGCCTATGTAAATATTTTAACTGTATATAAGAACATCATGTAGAATGTAATTGTATATTTGTATATTATAATTTTAAGTGGTGATGGAGGCACTTTTGTGTATATGGGGCTATGCCCTTTCTCCATTCACCATCCCTAAATTGTAACTACAATTAGTGGAAAATAAATAATAATAATAATAATAATAATAATAATAATAATAATAATAATAATAATAATAATAATAATAATAATAATAACATTTTAGGGAAGAGTCCAAAGAAATTTTTTCTTGGATGAGTCATGGATTGATTGTAGGGAAATGCTAGCAAAGAGATGATTATGTTACGGGAGTGATTGCTTGGAGAAGTGCATTCAGAAGACTTATTACTGGTGCTGTTGATTCTTTCAGAGGATTTACTCATGATTCCCAACTAACCTTTCAAGCTCATACAACACAAAGTGACTATCATGGTCAAATGAACAGGGTAAATTCTAAGAGATGGTTCAACTCAAAAGTGTTACCTAATCATCAGTAATCGTGATGGACAATGCTCCCTATCATAGTAAGAAAGCAGGAAAGGCTCCTATAAAATACGACACTAAAAGTAACAACATGGTTGACTGGTTATGAAGACGAGGTATGGAGGGTGATATTAGTATGATGAAAGGTGTTCTCTATGATGTAATATATGCGGAAAAAAACATTCAAAAAGTTTTCTAGATAGATTTATTGGCTTCTGGAAAAGGACACATGATTCGTCTAACCCCACATAACTGCGACCTCAATCCCACAGAAATGGCATGTTCAAAAAGGGTATTAACAGCACAGAATGCGACAGGTGACGTTCTCTTGCAACACCTACACGAAAAGACTGTCAGTGTGTCCTCTGAAATTTCTGAGCATGGGTTGACGACCACGGGGCCCTTAGCTTAAGTCCTGTCATTGCTTCCACTTACTTGTGCCTGACTCCTCATTTTCATCTAGGCCTGTCCTATTCGACTTCCCTTGGTCAACTAGTTCTTTTCTGACCCCGAAGGTATTAGGTGTAGACGCCTTGGGAACATTTTCCCACAGTTCGTACCCCTTGTATTATTTTTGCTATTTTTTTATGTAGCACCAATACAGATAGGTCTTATGGCGATGATGGGATAAGATAGGCCTAGGAGTGGGAAGGAAGCGAGCGTGGCCTTAATTAAGGTACAGCCCTAGCATTTGAAAATAGGAAACTATCTTCAGGGCTGCTGACAGTGGGATTCAAACCCACTATCTTCTGAATGCAAGTTCACTGCTACGCAACCCAAACAACATGGCCAACTCGCCGGTCATGGCCCTTGTCTTTCTTTGGTCGATACCTTCATTTTTCGAAGTGTTGGACCCCTCTGGTTACTGTTAATAGAGGATGGCTGCTCAGTTCTACTTCCTCTTAAAATAATCACCACCACCACCACTACTTGCTACAAGTCCCACAGTAAAGAGCAGATTCATTTGCACAATGATTTTCCAAGTGTTCCATATTAAGCCTACTCATCTGAAGAATATTGTGAACAATGTTTTCTGAATACAGTGTGTACATATTTTGCATTTAATTTTATGGTACAGTATCCTATAAGCTGGAACTTGTGAATAATTATTAACACATAAATAAAAATATTTTCACAATATCGATGATCAATGATGATGGTCTTTCATGGTTCTGCAGAAAATCCACACAATATTGTGTAGATATGTTAAGTGGTGGGATTATTGCGGAAGGAATCCGAAACTTTGGAATATCAAGGTATCGGCCAAAAAAGGACTAGGGCCACGAAGGGCATGAAAAGAAAAGACTACCTAGGCCTCGAATCCTCTAATACCATCTGGTTCATAAGGTAAAGGTACCTATAGATAGATGGATGCAGATATCCGCGAAGTTAGTGTCTTGGCGGATGCAAACTATATAACAGTGAGGATAATTTATAAGTAATGAAGTTTATTGATTTTCACTCACGTAAACCCTTGTTTTGCTTGTGGTTAGGCAACCCTTGACAGTGGTATGGGAGAATGGTGATACAGAAAGAGACTTGAGACCATAAAGCCGTAAATATGATGTAAGCCTAACTGGTTCCTGCCCGCAATTAATGGAAGGAAACAGCAAAGGTCAATCGGTCGGTCGTTGTCGCAAGAGAAAATCCCTCATAAACCTGTGCCTGTAGGCGGTCTGGTGTCAGGTATCAGGACTATTGTATTATATTAACAAACCTATCCTTTTCAATACGTTGAGTGTAGTATACTCCAGTTAAATATTTACAGTATCTGCGGATAACCATTTGCGGATGCGGATAATATTTTTTACAACCTATATATATATTTTATATGTCCTATAGATTACACCGTTAAGAGAAAAAAAATGGCAAAATGAGAACTGTGCTTACACATAAAGCTATTTTATTGAACAAGAAACTAGCTTAAGTGCCCTGCTGGAATATGGGTTTAGCTTTCCATTTTCTTCATTCGACTATTGACAATTAAATGTATCTTCATGTTTCTCATTAGTCCCTATTGGTGACACCCCTCAAGTCAAGATTCCCAATAGATGACATTTTATTTATTTAGAAGAATAGCACAAAATATGCATGAAATTCACTCTGAACAAAACTTGGTCAGAGACAAGTCTTTTGTTACAAAACATTGCATGATATCTATCACACACTTTGAGGCATAGTTCGCATTGACACTTTGGAGATGGCTCGTGAAAATCGTTTCTCGTACAAATTTTGTGGTGAAAACCGTGGACAGCAAATTGTGTAACTGTATGCCTCAGCTCGTAGTTGGCGTTAGTCCATTCTGTCCATATCATGGCATCTGTGCAGTAAAAATCTGACCATATTAGGGATTTCTTTTTTTGTTTAAGGTTGTAGGCCTACAAGAGGTTCTTACACTCCTTGGTAGATGATAGTTCCAGCTGATAGCGTAGTTCCTCTATGTAAAAACTTTCTCTCATTAACTTGTAGGTTAAACAAGACGGTGCATATTTCGAGATGCATAGCATTTTCTTCAGATACATAGTTTTCACCCTTTCATTGTCTTTCAAATTGATTTTTGTGAGGTGTTACCATATATATTTCAATCCATATGTTAGTACTGGGGTTATTTTGGCTCTGAAGATCTGCATGGCTGATTTGAGAGATATTCTGTTTATGTACTGAATGTCATGCATTGCTCTGATAGCTTTTATAATCCTGCCTTTTATATGAAGGGTGAAAACGTTCCCATGTGTTTGGAAGATCATTCCTAGATATTTAAAGTTATTCACTTTCACGTTAGATGTAATATATCTAAATGAAGACATTATATTATAATGTCTTCAGAGGCCTACTTCCCTCCTTTCCTAAATACCATATATGTTTTGGATGAGTTTATGCACATGTCATTTTCTTTAGCCCCTATCGATACTTTGTTAAGGGCTTCCTGTATACATTGTCTCAAGGTAGACACCAATGCCATGTCGCCTGCATAGATGTACAGTTGTGCTCCGTCCGTGCTTATGGCACTGGCCACATTGGCCGTGGCTATACTGAACAGTACGGGACTTAGAGGATCTCCTTGGAGGACACCGTTCATTTGCTGTATTCGGTCTGACTTTGTGATGTTGTCATCAATCTCTACATAATTTACACAGAGAATGTCACGCACAAGTCTTGTCATGTAGTGTTCTTTCCTATCATTAATTCTAGCTTCCTTATCAGGGCTTGTCTGTTTACCCTGACAAAAGCTTTGGTGTAATCAATGAAGACTGCATGTAGTTTGCCTCTTTTCAGTCTGTGGGCCTCTTGAATTTCATTCTGAAGGCATTCAATAGCTTACATAATCGATCTACCCTGACAGAAACCAAATTGTAACTCTGGTATTCTGTCGTAAAAAACAAAATTGTAACTCTGGTATTCTGTCATCTATCATCTTTGCTAAGCACTTCACAACTTTGGCAGTGAGTACTTTAAAAAGTGTACATTCCAGTGCGATGCCTCTGTAGACATCTGGATCACTGATGTCACCTTTACCTTTATATAGTAGATAGTCTAATTGTGGAGATTCTCCATCTTTTTGGGATTCGTCCTTGGCGCAAACATTCATTAAACAAGGCTGTCCAGGTTGCTCCTAGGATGGGGAGGCTTCTTTTCGTTGCTCATTGCATATCTGATCTGGGCCCAGTGCTTTGTTGTTCTTCAGTGATTTGATTGCATCCATTACTTTCTCTGTCGATATTGAGGTGTACTCTTCTGGTACGATGTGTTCCTCCGATGGTCTGGTGTCTTTCATTTGCAGTACCTTGGAGAAGTGATGTGTCCAAGTGTCCATGGAGATGTCTCTAAGAAAGTGAGGGTCTTTTGGTTTCAAGGCTCTGTAAGGGTCATGGGTGGCTTCTGTGATTAATTTATTTTCCCGCTCGAGTTGGAAATTCTCCTTTGCTCATTTAACAGTATATTTGTATTGCTTCCTTTTCTCTGCATAATACTTGAATGCCTCCTCAGTCTTATAAGACCTTGCATGTTGCAGTGCTGATAGAGCTTCTTTTCGTTTACTATAGCACAATGCGTTGAACCAAGGTTTGGATTTCCTTTCATGGGTGTGTTGAGGCTGGGTGGCATTTTTGATACACTCTTCTAGGCTTGACAAAGCATCATAGATTTCCTCTTCTTACCAAATCTAGTGTTTTTGATGTATCTATTTCGTTCAGCTTGTTAATGTCTAATCTTCTTGATATGCGTTGTCTTGTGTTTGCTATATTACCGTTTCCTTTTACTGTGCATAGTTTCGTTTCCACGGGTAGGTGTTTTCGCGCAACTACACTTAGCACTTGTTGGTATATTAGCTTCAGTCCACATATACATATAACATATTTTAAGACACACAAAAACATTTAATCTAGATCACTGTTACAAGGAAGAACATTTCTAATAGTGCTACTCAAGGAAAACAATTGCTAGTATAAATAAAATATAAAAAGTCAGTCTCAAAGTGAAAATAAATCAATGAAATCAGACTTTAAAGTTAAAAAGGTGATGGAATCAGTCTTCAAAATAAAAAAAAATAGCCTTGAGATCAGTCATTAGAGTAAAAATGTAATGAAATCAGTCTCCAAAGTTTTAAAAATTTAAGCCACACAAACAATGAAATCAAATGACTTTATACATTAGTGTCACCCTAGGAACTCCCTTGGCTGCTGCCATCATAGAACTCTCATTGAATCCAGGGATTAAAAAAAGGAAATAAATTGTAAAACGAATCAACGAACCAATGCCTGACACCATGAAACCAATGGCTGACACCCCCTGTCAACTACTGATTCTGGAAGTCGAATTATAATTAAATTAACACGGTTTACCATGTATGTTAAAAAATAACTCTCTTAACATAGCCAACTCCCTTCTAGAACAAAATCCCAATGCCTGACACCCCTGTCAACCATTGGGGCCAATGGGGTTCCGTAAGACCAATTAATGACACCCAAAATAACATATGCAATTTAAGATTAATCTTTTCAACTAAAGCAAGTAAATAGAGCCTAGAACCCTGCAACCCATTATACAATAAGAAACTTCACCTTCCTACATAAAACAAGTTGTAAAAGACAATAAACTTCCAAATTATCTCTTCCTAAGGAATGTGTCTGGAAGAAGGGAAATATAGAGTCATACAGTATATTCACAAGTCTTTCAAAGATTTGTTTCACATGGAAACACTGATCCTAGGGATCACCCAGGTAGTCGAGTAAGAGTCACCAATGTTACCAGTAGGCCTACTTGCACTACCCCATGCGGATGTGGAAATTCCTTAGTGTTATGACATTTAGACTGAGTGTCACCTATTGGTATTGCCAGGCAAGGGTATCATCTATTGGTACATTTACCTTAAGAACAGGGTTACGATGATATTGTTATTCGAAAAAAACAGTAATATATTAACATACCAGTTCCTTCCTGGTGAATTTGTATGCAATAACTCCTGGTTCCTTCATTCCACCCATGGTAATATTTTCTGTTCGAACGGCAGAGGACAGGTCACTTGTAAACGTCCTGTATTAAATTAATACACGCCTCAGATAAATTTCTATTAAATACTTTTAATAAAATGTATCACAATAACACGATTTATCTTTCGAGAAGTGATAGAAAATATACAGGTAATTTTTAGGATCAGCAAAAAAAAAAAAAAACCACTTCAATTACAGGTTACTGTATTTGGTTACTTCTAATTCTTCTGCTAGTAGTATAATTTTTGGATATCGTAGTAAAATGCTACGTCCAGACACTACTTGAAGAGGACAACAGCAAGTTTAGGAATTCGAAACGCTACGCCCAAACACTACTTAAAGATTACAAACAATTACAAATGCAAGGTTAGGAATCAAGAATCAAACACTGCGCGGCTCTACATCACAGATGTTCTGTTCTGTTCGTGAAGTTGATTTGGGCTCGTTATTTCACCCAGACACAATACTGTATTATATTTGTACTAGTTCTACACGGGGACACAATTCCAATAAAGTAGTACACCAATGCAGTTCACAATTTGTTCTGAGTACGAAGTATATACTTGAAGATTGAGGGAAGTAGACCATGCAGCGGACTCACAAAATGGTTTCAAAGCACTTGAAGTAGTTCATGAAATGACGTATCACCTAGACAACTGAGAGTGAGGAAATATGTATACAAGACTAGGAGATACAGGAAGGCACAGGGACACAAGGTATACTAATCTTCACGCTAGAGTGGCCGATCTCAGCGACTTCTACAAAACATACACACCGGGCCAACATATAAGGGATAAGCAGGAGACGGCAGTGGAACGACGGAGGGGTGGATATATGTGAGAGTGTGGGACTTTGGACAGATGGAAAGAAATATCTGAGCAACGTATATGGGGGATGGAGAGAGCTCAAAATGTCATTGTAATCGTAAACAAAAGATTAAGAGGGGCGACAGTGTGTTGATATGAACATCAATGAAAATGTACACGCGATCTGTTGGAGGGGGAGATGAGAATAAACGGTAGCTATGTGTCTTGGTTAAAGAAGAGGCGTTAGGGAGGGCGTGAGGCAAATGAGAAGGTGATGAAATATGTAAGTAGTGTCAATGTATTGTGGGAAGGTGGGGTTAGAGTTGTATATTAGAGTGATCTAAGAACCGATTTAAGATACGTATGATGGTGGGAGAGGGCTTGTATACGAGACATGCAATTGACGAGGGGAGTGGATAATTGTATTGTATTAAGCTGGAGTACAGGCATCGGCGAGGAGAGTTGTACAATGGGCATTGAAAAAATAGATGATTGATATCAGCATCTACAGATCCACAATGACATAGGGGATGCTGTTGTAAGCGAAATCGAAATTTATATAGAGGTGTGAGGGAATGATTAAAGCGAAGACGTATGATATTGATGATATGACGACGAGTGTAGGTGGCGTGTTAATACCAGAAAGTAGTAGGTAAGATGGGTTGGAGGCTATGATAGAATTTGCCCTTCTGACATGCAGATGTTGTCCATGTGTTTTGCCATAATTGTCGTTGTTGTGATTTGAGGAGAGATATGAAATCTGTGGCTGGAACAGAAAATGTAGCTGGGGTTGTAGATAATAGGGAAGCCTCTTTCGCTAATCAATCGGCTCGTTCATTGCCTGGTATATTCTTATGTGCAGGTATCCAAATAAGGGTTACTTGGACACCTAATTGGTGTAAATTGAAGAGGATATGTTTGACATTATACACATACCAGTTCAGCGTAAACTTGTTAGATTTTAGTGTTTGGAGCACGGAGAGAGAGTCAGTGAATATATTAGCAGATTGTAAGGATGAATTTTTTATGTATAGTAATGTTCGTCGTATGGCAAGGAGTTCAGCAGGAAAAAAATAGAAAAGTGGGACGATAAGTGAAACAATTCAGCATACTGAGTCTGTTCGTAAAAAAAAAGCAGCGCCGACACCACAAGAATTTTTGGATCCATCAGTATAAAAATTGGGACAGGCATTAGTGGATGAAATGCGAACTTTTTTAGAATGGAGAAGAAAAAATGAAAGCCGGTAAGGGAGCATAGCAAAAGAAGATTCTTTAGAATGAATAATAGTAGGAGTATATTGAATCACGTCGTATGCCACAGAATAGTATGGTAGCACATGACTACGAATAATAGTATGTTTAAATGGGGAGACAGATTCAAATGCCCAAATTAAGGCAGGGGCTGGCAAGGATGTGTGATAGGTGATGAGAAGGATTGAGCGAGTAATTGTAGTTTGGGTATAGGGTTATTGGAGAGCACTAGAAGTCGTTTGAGGAGATACTTAGATGCTAGAAATCGGCGTCGAAGGAGAAGGGGAGGGTCACCAGTTTCAACTAATAAGGCATTAGTAGGAGTGGTAGACAACGCACCAAAACAAACTCGTAGTGCTTGATTTTGAGTTGTATTGAGGGACTGAAGGGCGGAGGGTGATTCAAAATCAATTATATGTGCACAGTAGTCGAAACGAGCACGGATGGTGGAGCAGTAGACTAATTTTGCTGTAGCAGGATCAGCTCCCCAGGAACGACGTGTAAGGGCTTTTGGGAGGTTAATATACGTGGCAGTACAGTTGCGTAGGTGTTGTATATGTTGGGAAAATTGTAATTTACGGTCAAGGATAATGCCAAGATATTTGTGGTGCGAACGTATGGGAATTTCATAAATAGCGAACAGTAATGGCTCGGAGTTGTAAACCTGCTATTGTATCGCTCTTCCTTCCCTCATTTAAAGATGTGTGCGTCTGTGCCACTGCTGCCAACGACATTGTGAGAAGGAAGGGAAGGAAATGGTTGAAAATCTATATTATTAATAAATACAGTCTAATGTATGTCCTTGCATAGAATATTAGAATGATATAACTCCGAGAAGAAGAATATTTTTTCCTGTTAAATATTTTAAAAACAAAGACGACAAACAATCTGTGTTGGTAGGCTGTACCCTTGTTCACCCCACCCCTTACTACAAACTGTGTCTAGGACGTAATTCATCAAATAGCCAATATATAGCATTGCAATACGGTTCTTCTCGAAGAATATCTTTTTTGGAAACCCGAGAAATTGTGAGGAACACATACACAGGAAGAGATAGGGTATCAAAATCTGTTAACCAGATGTGTCACTCACAGTTTACCTGCCCCTGCCATAAAGGCATTATGACCAACTCAACCCGTAAACCATTCATTAATAAATAAATTCTCATAATTCCAGTGTACACTGAGAAAATTCATTTCTCTTACGCAGAATGTGATCACTTCCATAACGCGACAAATTCCTATGTCTTTAATTATTTTATACTAAAAAAGAATGCGTCAAAATTTCGAGTAGACAACATTATCTGCGTTTTCTGTTTTATTCATTGGCACCAATGATCCATTGTGAACTGGAGTTTGTCGAATATCGGACTATGGTCAGTTTTGTCTACAGTGCTCAGTGGAAATCATGGCTTTAAGGCAAAAGAAAAAGAGTGACATTTGGAACTTTTTAAAAGATTTAGGCGATGGGAAAGCAAAGTGCAATTTTTGCTCAAAACATATTTCATATAAAAGTGGCAGTACGTTCAATCTCTCGCGCCACGTTCGAAATTTACATCCTACTATGTCGTTATCTATAGAACGGCTTACGCCCGCTCTTCCCTCTTCAGAAGAAATTTCGGATGATCGTAGGTCAGGAGTGGCTTCGATTGCAACTTCTAATGAAGATGATTGTGCAGTCACACCAGCATCAGCTGAGCAAAGCGGAACGCCGCACCGGAATTCAGGTCAGACATCCATTAGTTCCTACATGCACCGACCTCTTTCCAACAAAAGGAATAGAGAAATTGATTTTTTAGTTTTGGAGACAATTGTGGAAAACTATTTGCCATTCCGCATCGTTGAAAGTAAAAAATTTAGGACACTGATTCATAAACTCAATAACGCTTATAACTTGCCTACAAGAAAGACTCTGTCGCAAGTAATTCTTCCACAATTGTATAACATGACTAAATAATTTGTCAAAGAACAATTGGAGTCCGCAGTCTATGTGATATTAACTACAGATGGTTGGACTTCTATGAACAACGATTCCTACTTGTCCGTGACGGCTCATTTCATCAAGGGAGTCGAGTTGGTATCTGTTCTACTGGAATGTTTCAAGTACGACGAGAAGCACACGACTCAAAACTTGGCTGAAGAACTCATAAGAGTTGCTCGTGAGTGGAAAGTGAAGACTAAAATCGTGTGTATTGTTAGCGATAACGCTGAAAATATTAAGGCTGCAATACATCTGACAGCCTGGAGGCATATCCCATGTTTTGCCCATAATTTTAATTTAGTTGTGAAGTGCGGACTCCACTGTGTTAAAGATATCATTGCAAAAGTGAAAACAATTGTGGACTTTTTCAAACGCAGCTCACAAGCTGAAGGCAAACTGCGAAAAATGCAGGAGCAGATGGGTGAACCAGTCTTGAGTATTAAACAAGATGTGGTAACGAGGTGGAATTCCACCTTCGTTATGCTCGAGAGGATTATTGAGGTCCAACGAGCTCTAATTTCAACAATTGCCTTAAACTACCCTGATCTGCCGCAGCTAACTAGCGATGACATTGAAAAGATTAAGCAAGTTTGTGAAGTGCTCAGAGCTTTCAAACTGGTCACTGAAGAGATGAGCAGTGAGAAACAAGTGACAGCCTCTAAAGTGATTCTGTTGAGCCAGTCACTTAAACAATGGTGTACCCAGTTCGTAAATAACTCTGCAATGTGTACGGAAGTGCAGGAGATGGCTCAAAAGATACTGGAAGCTCTCACAGTAAGGTTTAGGAATATCGAAGAGAATGCCATATTTTCACAGGCAACAGCAGTAGATCCGCGCTTTAAATTACATGGTTTCGCGGATAAGAGTTGTTATAACTCCTGGAAACAAGGACTTATTCGCTTCTGTGAAAGTCACCAACTTCCCGTCAGCTCAGATGATGTTTCTCCTATTGCCCTCTCTGATAAGGAGTCCATTATGTGGGGTACCTTCATAGCTAAAGTTTCGAGTTTTGTCCGGAGTCCACACCCAAAATCAGCTGCGATAATTCAAGTGGATAAATTCTTTCAAGAGCCATTGTTGCCTCTGAAAGGAAATCCACTTGTTTGGTGGTCAGAAACACAACATGTGTACCCTTCTCTCGACAAACTGGCATTGAAGCGCTTGTGTGTAGTCGCTACTTCAAAGCCTTGTGAGAGAATTTTTTCAAAGGCAGGACAGACTATAACTGAGAGAAGGAGCCGACTCACAGGAAAGCGAGTGTCCCAGATTTTATTTGTAAATTCTAATTTAAGTGAGTGATGTATTTCGGGTGATGTGCTTTGTGTAAATAGTTTGTACATAAACTTTAGCTTCTAGTTTTATATGCCTAAGAATATTATTATAGGAATGCAGCCGCATTAGTTTAGCGTATTAAAAACTATTTCATTCCATTTTAAGTGATAATTTACGGGCACGAAACAAATGTTGAATAGCCAATTTGGACAGGCGCTGTGTATTACCAAAGGGCGTAGTTTCAAACGTGACGGTAAAGACAGACTGGTTACGTGTACGTGTCTATAAGCCCCATTCACAATGCAAACGTAACGTAACGTAAACTTAAAATTAACGTTAACTTAGAAGTTAGCGGCCATCTTATCTAATGGATCCATTCACAATGCGCCGACGTAAACTTAACTGCGAGTCCGTAAAATTAAGGGATTGCAAACTCCAAGCTCTTGCGGTTAATTTTACGTTAACTTTAAGAACCAGCCAATCAGAGCAGAGGTAAACTTTGTGTGTTGTGCACGATATAATGGCTTCTTTCGACGAAACACCTGTAATTCTCTTTCAAAATAATATTTGTGTATAGGCTATGTATGATAGAATAAAAAATAATTACAAATACGCTGTAGCGAAAAATAATAGGTGGAAATTAATATCCTGTAGTAATGAAATCTGACAATAAATGGCGGGAGACAAGCTCGCAGCGCTGGCAAACGGACGAGAGACAATCCCTGTCATAAATAAAATAGTGTCCCTGTATATTTCTTAACATTATGACGGACTACTTGTTTACGAAAACGATATCATCCAAACATCTCATCGGGGTGTGATAGATAAGGTCATAGATGTCGGTAAAGGAGACCTTACATTTCTTTTTATTACAAAAGGGGAATCAAATCGTAAGAAAGGCAAACAGTTCAGGTTTCATCCGCATGTCCAAAACGAACTGATGAGGGTCATTTCTTACAGTAGATTACCGAAATCGCCCTGAGATAACCTTCTTTGATTCACGGGGTGAACCCATTTTCTGCACCGTTGTTTAGATTGCCTTTTCAGGTACCGTAGGCCTACACAGCTCCCAGGAGCAAAGCAATAGATGTTTGAAATAATATGGATTCCGCTACCACGTTGTTTGATTCCATCGAGGTATTGACATATAAAACTGAGTGATAGCCCAAAACCTGACTTCCGTACTAAATAACATGGCAGTGTTTTGATTGGTTGCTGTGTACTCTTTACGTTAATGTTACGTTCCTCCATTGTGAATACCACAAATTTTACGTTAATTTTACGGTTACGTTACGTCGTTAAGTTTACGGTTACGTTTGCATTGTGAATGGGGCCTAAGGGGTGGAGTTGGAGTGGGAAGAGCGGCATGGCGAGGAGCGGAGCGGAGCGAGCTTGGGGGATGAGCTGAAAGTCAAGCTAAGTTCTCTTCGCTCTCTCTCTCTTGACGCTCTCAGTATGAGCGAATGTTATGTTTGAACGGTCCGCTCTCTTGAAAGGAGCGAGCGGGGAGTCACTCCACAAAAAGACTCGTTCATCAGTAACGACTCGCTCCTGAGCGACCCAACACTATACTATACGCACATCCGCCATATGATTGTTGTTTACTCATGGCGTCCACTCAATGCAATAACATTGGACAAAGCATTTCGGAAGTAATATGAATGTTTGCGTTATTTCCTCGGTTATATTTCTGTATTTCATTTTAGAGCCTTACTTTATACGAGGCGATAGTGTAGGGGGTTGTAGCAATGCCGATAAGAAGTATAGTGAGATACTGCAACGAATTTCACCGTTGACTGGTCGGAAGTGTGTAATGTTTCTTAACCTATCACGCTAGTTTTTGTATCTGAATCTGTGTTCTTGTGTGTCAGTTATTTTGCTTTCTTTTAGATTTCAGATTGAACAGAACAAATACAAGTACAATGTTGGTATCTGTAGCGATGTGAATGGCGAACTGAAGAATGCAAGTGTAACGCAAGAGTCTCCAGACGGAAATACTGCTGTTGTACTTGGGCGACGAAACAGAACGGAAATTGTCGTAGGAAGTAAGAATAGCTGGAGGTATTTTACAAGAAACGGAGAGTCAGTGAAATGATCCAACTTAATGATATTGTCTATCTTATGTGCAGGTTCGTGGCTACTTCTAACTTACGGAGATGGCGATAATGTAACAACCCCCCTCTGTTCTGGGCCTGGACGGGCTGAAATCGTAATTACATGCTGCAGTGTATCAGAGGTGAAATAAATTCATACATATGTTAACTATGTTTGCGTGTCAACTTTCCGAAAGACTATTTTTCTGAAAGCCGAGAGACGCTACTCCTATTTCACCGAATACAAATTTTCCGAAGTTATTTTTCTGAAACTTATATCCGAATTTATTTGAAGCTCGTTCATTCATTCAACATTATTCATGCTGATTTACAAATATGGCTGAATCACAATAACCACTGAAAAAAATAGTGTGAAGTTGTGGCCTAGTTAATAAGGGAAATCCAGCCCGCGGCTTTCTTCCTTGTAAGCTATGTATTGTGTAACTTTTTGGTATAAGTCCAGGATCCGCCCGCACGGGCGAACGCGGGCTCCGCGGTTGCTGTTCGTGCGTCTTTGTCATGTATACGTGTTTAGAGAGTTGATGTTGGCAACCTTATCCTCTCTTAACACTAATCAGAAGCAGAGTGGAAGAAGTCTGACCCTTCAATGAATGAGTGCATAGGCAAAAGAAAGGGAAAGGCCATGAAGGGTGTGAAAATGAAAATCTCCCTAGGCCTTGCAAACCTAATAACGGCATGGTCGAAAGAGATCACCAGTTGAACAAGGGAGGTCAGATGGGAAAGATGAAAGCAAGAAACTTGGGTGGTGATTCCTTACCTGGTTCAGGGCTGGGAAAAAAATGTAAAAGTTATGTTTAAGAGTACTTGAAGTAGCAAAGAGGAGAGATCCTTTCTCGATGCTTGCTTATGACCATTCTACCCGCCCTAGAGAGTCGTTGTCGTCGGCTGCAACTCAAAGGTCATTTTCACCTAAATAGTAGAATTAAAACCGGGAACTCCTAAAACTGGAGACTGCTGCTATTTTCTTTGTTCCTATTGGCTAGTGTTGACGAACACAATGTTTTTATTCTCTCTTGATAGAGTTTACATGAATCGTAGACATAGGCTTACCACGTTCGGGGGGGGGGGATCGCAAGCACGGCAGTTCGAAAAGACATGGCTTATGCCGGATGCGATTCCACTATTTATGACGTAAGTGTTTTGTGCATCGATCAACTGAAATTGAAGGACTTTTTAATAAGCCACAACTTGATAAGGGCTATTCAGCCCAATGGTCTTACCACTAGCTGGACCTAACCTATCCAGACCAATGGCCTTGTCACTAGCTGGACTTAACCTATCCAGACCAGTGGTCCTGTCGCGTGGGATACTAGAGGCCTAAGGACCACTTTGCGGCTCTAATCTGGGGGCTTACACCCCAGACTCCCTTTACCTAACCTATCCAGTTGTCTTGTCACATGGGAGTACTATGGCACGGCTCCTAGGTTGACAGCCTTGTGTAGTTCGCTGTGACGTCATCCGAGCTGCACCATGTTGTACGTGTAACAGCTGTGACATTGTCCAAGCCGCGCTCTGTTGTCCTGCTAACGTCTGTGACATCATCGCTGCCGCCCCATCTTGGATCTGTCCCGAACCGGGTACGGAAGTGGAAACAATGCCAGACTCAGCTAGGGGAACCATGGTCGTCAGTCCGCTTCCAAGTTCATAGCTCTTGGTCTCCCTTTTAGTCATCGTTTATGACAGGCATAGAATACTGTGGATGTATTCTGTCAACCCCACCCACAAGGTGAACTAGCGTTGTTGGTTCTATGCTTCTTGTGAAGTGTCGCCTGACATTGGTTCCATAAGTACGGTGGGTAGCAAGGAGGTACTGCACATTTTCTGCCCCGAGTTGCTATGCCTGCAATATAATTGGTATAAGAGTAATCCAGAACAGATAACATTTTGTGGTAAGTGTGTTCACGAAGTTCTTGAAAGGGTGTCTTGTAAGATACTTATCTGCTATACAGCGGTTTCTTACCTGCTCTTTCTGTTGTATGTATTACCGAATTACTATTCACAGTTATTACAATCTTGAGAAATTAAACTGTTTTTTAGAACCAAATTCTCTTTGTAAAACGGGCAAGAATTTGGTACTGCATGTGTCATGGCAGCCATGTAATGGATGTTATTTGTTGTTTGGAAAAGAAAAAGGTTTCAAGAAAATAATATATTGTATTCAGGATAATTGCTTCAGAAAAATAATTTTGGATAAAGAATACATTAGCTAAAATGACTTGTCGTAAAAATTAGATTTGGAAAAACAGTGGTTAACTACATAGCTTGCATTTGTATATGTGTGCTTACTTTATTGTTATAGGTCTCAGGCTTTCTACTTACAATCCTTTTAGTGGCAACTAAGCATAAGTTACATGGCAAGACTTGTTTAAGCAGATGTGATAGATGAGTGACTTCATTGTTAACTTCAGTGTTGCCAGATATTTAGAGTTTGAATTCACATTCATCATCATCAATTTCCTACTCAGTCGCCCAGGTGTGGTTAAAAAGCCTCCTCCACTCCTTTCTGTCCTTCCATTTTTCTTGCTCCATTACTTCCGCAACATCCAGTCCAGCCTCTCTAATGTCCTTCCAAACCTGATCCATCCACCTTCTTCTCGGTCTTCCAACTGGTCTCTTTCCCTTAATTTCTCTTTCAAGTTCCCTTCTTGCTACCCTTCCTTTCCCATTCTTTTTACATGTCCGAACCGTCTCAGTTTTGCTTTCTGTATGTTCTGTACTAACGGTTCTATGTTTAGCTCTTCTCTGATTTTAATATTTTGAATTCTATCTCTTCTTGTCTTTTTAACTGATGTTCTTAAAAATTTCATTTCTACTGCTTGGATCTTACTAGCTTGTCTCTTATTAGTTACCAGCGTTTCTAGTCCGTATTTTACAATTGGTATGAAATACTGTTTATATGATGTTAATTTTGTTCTCTTGGGTACTGTGTCATCCCATAAAAGCTCTCTGACTTGATGATATAATGTTGTACCTTTACTTAGTCTGTTATTAATTTCAGGGTTGATTTCATTACTTCCATTAATAATACTACCCAGATATGTAAACTGTTCTACATTCTCTAACCATTCTCCATTATGTTCACTTGGCCTCTCTTTTTCTATTTTCCACAGTGCATGACTATATTTTTCTTTTTACTAATTACCATTCCAAACTCCTTCAGATTTTCATTCTATTCCATTTTCATTCACATTACGTTGCTAAAATACCCTCATCTACCTGATATTTCCCACAAATCTGATAACCCTAATTATCAAACCAAGCTTTTCACTGCTATCACTTATTACATCAAAATAAATACTAATGTATGTCTACCCCTTAGTACAATTTCTTGGTATGGGCTCAGGGATGAGAAGACTTTGTGAGGCATATTTTATTGTTGGATGACCATCCTGATGCCAACATCAGTTGAGGAGCTAATGAAGGGGAAGTGAATGATGGTGGAAGAAACTGGATAAAGAGGGGGAAAGAAATCTACTGTGGCTTATGAATAGGAATCGTCCCGACATTTGTCCATAAGCAGAAATTGAAACCACAGAAAACCATTCTCAGGACAGCCGATGGTAGGGCTCAAACTCATGCGACTCCCGTATGCAGAGCTTGGCTTCACAGCCATAGCGCGTTTACATGCGTGGCCACTCTGCTTGGTAATAATAAAATAATAATAATCATCGTATGGCCTCGCCTACCATGTGCTGGCATTTTAGTGCCATCTGGCGACCTGCTCGTCAGTTTTGAAATGGCAGAGTAAACCAAAACTTTCTTGGGTGTCTTTGGCTGAGTTTTAATGAATTTTGTTGGATGAACACCAAATGTATCACGAGAGATCTTTTACTCTTGGCAGCCCTGAAGATGGTTTCCCATTTTCACACCAAGCAAATACTGGGGCTGTACCTTAATTAAGGCCATGGCCACTTCCTTCCCACTTCTAGGCTTCTCCAATCCCATCGTCGCCATAAGACCTGTCTGTGTCTGTGTGATGTAAAGCAAATAATAATAAATAAATAAATCTTCTACATGTATACATCCTATGGCTGGAATGTCGAATGGAATTTTTTTCGCGCTTCGAACCTGTGCTGGGTTTGAACCTGTTATGTTGTGATCCGGAAGCTGACACTCTACCTCTAATCCACAGAGGGAGCAACTTTAAAGTAAAAAAAGTAGTGATATGACGAATAGTAATGAAAAGTAAACAGAAACAGAATCTGTATGTTCAGTCCTTGGCCCGAAGGCTGGCTGGATCCTCGAGCTTGATTAACTGTCATAGATGACCTAGGCATTACTGAAGAGGTGTACTAGGGAAATGAGGAGTGAGTTTCCTTTTACTTTCCCCACTGAACCAGAAGTTGCTATTACGTATTGGTCTGTCAAGCCAACTGAAATGCATGCACCAACTGACCCTATGAGCAACATTTTTTACTCCTTTCATAACAGGGACTGGTTGCATAAGGAATGGCATTACTGTCAAAGTCAAGGATAAGACTGGGACAGATCAATGAAAGTAACAAAACTGAAGACATAGTACACTGTACACACTAGATCTCGCCAGCAAAGGCATAGCAGAAACAGTAATTGCTATAATATATCTAATACTAGCCGTGGTAGCCAGCTCTGTTCGGGTACTTTTTCAGATGCTTAATTGAAGGATTTGTATTACCTGTTTGAAGTGAATTTTTGTAGATTTCTTTATTGTGATATCAATTGTTATTTTACAAGCTCTGTGGTAAATTTAAAGTTCTTGTTACATATTTAAGTTTGAGATTATTTAGTTTCATGTTAAACTTTGTCCTTGAGGCAGCCCAAATTGTCTGGGAAGTAGTTGATCTTTTCACATAAATAATAAAATTGAGTTATAACTTTGTGCACTTATGCATCACCAATCAGCTTAGTGACCCCGAAACTGTACATTCAATAATAACGTTGGTCATTTTAGACATTTTCTTTTTCACTTCTCCTCACCCCCCATGCCGATGGGGACTGAACTTGGACTTAAACGACATCCAGAGTGTCACTGTTCATCTCAGCGACCCCTAAAACTAGGGATTCTTCATGAATATTGGTCATTTTCCATTATTTTTATGTTTCATCCCCTTTCCACCCCCATCCCTAGGGGTGATAAGGTTGTCTAAACCCACAGTACTTTTTTCCAGATAGTAAGTCATATGTATACCAGTTTGTTTGAGAGCTGTGCTGGAACATACACACGTACATCCTTAATCTCAGTCATTTTGGACATTTTGTTATTTTTTTCAACCCTTCTAACCCCGTTTCTAACTAGGGCTGAACTTCAACTTAAATGGCAACCAGAGTGTCACAAATCATCTCAATGACCCTGAAAACTATGGATTCAACACTAATATAGGCCATTTTCTGATATTTTTACATTTCACTCCCTCCCTAGGAGTTCTAGGGGTTTCTTGCCCCCCCCCCCCCCCAGTATTTTTTTTTCATATAATGTCATATTTGTACCAAGTTTGGTTGAGAGCTATGCCGGAACATATATGCATACATCCTTAATCTTGGTCATTTTGGACATTTTTTTTTTTTTTTTACCCATTCTCATCCCCCATGCCAATTGGGGCTGAACTTGGACTTAAACGATATCTGGAGTGTCACTATTCATGTCAGTGACCCCGAAAATTATGGATTCGACAATATTAGCAATTATTTTTATACCTCATGCCCACCCCTAGGGGGTTTAAAAAAAATGCCATTTGTTTGGGGCGTCGACCTATGAAGATCTTTTGCCCCTACTTGCACCATATGTGAGGAACCTGCATGTATTATGTAAATGGTGGAAGTGTAAAGTCTTGAATGTGAGGAAAGGAATGTTAGGGATGACAAAAACACGCAGTCCCCAGGCCAGGGATATTAATCATTTACAATTAAAAACTCCTGACCCAGCCGGGAATAGAACCCGGGGCTGCCGGGTGACAGGCGTACGCGTTGCCCCCTACATTGCGGGGCCGGACCACCCCTAGGGGTGTTATATAATAATTATTATTATTATTATTTTTTTTTTTTTGCTAGTGGCGTTACGTTGCACCGACACAGATAAGTATGGCGACAATGGGATAGGAAAGGCCTAGGAGTTGGAAGGAAGTGGCCGTGGACTTGATTAAGGTACAGCCCCGGCATTTGCCTGGTGTGAAAATGGGAAACCACAGAAAACCATCTGCAGGGCTGCCGGCCGTGGGATTCGAACCCACTATCTCCCGGATGCAAGCTCACAGCCGTGTGCCCCTACCTGCACGGCCAACTTGCCTGGTATGTTATATAAAGAAGGATGGGGAAATCTAATTGGCGGAGAAAATGAGGTTACTTTCTTATTTCCGGTGTATGATTCAAATTGACGAACACGCCGCATTTGCTGTACTAGAGCACAACCCGCTGCCCACTACTGTGCTTCTGGGAAGGGAAGGGAAGTGGAGTGTGTGATAGATACAGAGATAATGCTCTGTGCTCTAATGCGCAAGTTTCTTCATTCGACTTGCGCAGAATTGTCCTCATCTTGTACAGGCAATATCCATAGTCGGTTTATTAAGCAGCCGTAACTGCACACACTGTACAAGAATACACAGTAATTAAGGCACACTTGTCAGTCAAGGAATACACCCGATCGTTTCTCTTCTCATTTGTTGGATTCGGTAACATTCTTTATTATTTCAAATTCACGAAGACACATCACTGCCGCCACACAATTGTGCATTTCTGTACGCACAAGATTGTACATTACAATATATTAGAATCATTCTGTATTGACTGTTTTCACTTTACAAGGGGAAAAATTAACCCTTTACTGCATAAATTATTTTTCGTTTTCGTTTGGTGAAGAAAATTTCAAGCTTCAATGTTCAACTTACGTTCAGTGTTTTAGATTTACCAGCAATTCTTAACTGGGGCTAATAGCTTAACACTCGTATGTGATGTGGATTGCCATAACGGGGTATATATACGATTTTTCATGATTTCACGCTAAGCTTTTAACATTCAAAGACCGAATATTACTGCCTACTGGCCATGGGTACGTATTGCAGGGCGCAAGTATACTTGCACAACCGTAGGTCAGTAATGTCTTTGAGGTTGAGCCAGAGGTACTTCTGAAGCCTGTGGTAATTTGATGGGGAGGGCCCACATAAAATAAACGGTGGTTGGTACGCGTATGTGATGTGGATTGCCATAACGGGGTATATATACGATTTTTCACGATTTCACGCTAAGCTTTTAACATTCAAAGACCGAACATTACTGCCTACTGGCCATGGGTACGTATTGCAGGGCGCAAGTATACTTGCACGACCGTAGGTTGGTAATGTCTTTGAGGTTGAGCCAGAGGTACTTCTGAAGCCTGTGGTAATGTGATGGGGAGGACCCACGCAAAATAAACGGTGGTTGGTACGCGTGGATGCTGACGGGGTGGAAGGAGTACCTTTGGTTGTAGGGCTGTTTTGTTTTATGTAAAAAAAAAAAAAAAAAAAAGGCATCACTGGTATATGTCTTTAAATGACTCTACAGTTAAAGGTGTGCCAGAAAACTACCTCTGTCCACAATCTGTATCCATTTATACAGGTGAAAAGTTGTATGTTGCCTGAGGGCAACAATATGCAGTATAGTGTTGGCTACTGAATGCATGATTCGAAGCAGTGTATCGATTCATTCAAGTGTCCGAGTGAATCGATTCACAATAACGGCGAGCTCACGGCACACGATTCAGCTTACTCCCAGCGGACAGTGCTGAGTGGCGCACTCACTGGACATTGACGGGGAGCCGAGCTTCCGCTGCAGCGAGACAGTGAATCATGGCACATAGAAAGAATCGTGAACGAGCGCGGCTCAGTGAGACACATGATACACACAGCTCCTTATCGGCTCACTGGACACGCGGAGAGCCGAGCTTCCGCTGCAGCGAGACAGTGAATCATGGCACATCGAAAGAATCGTGAACGAGCGCGACTCAGTGAGACACATGATACACACGGCTCCTTATTGGCTCACTGGACACGCGGAGAGCCGAGCTTCCTCTGCATCGAGACATAGAGTGAGCCATGGCACACGGAAAGAATCGTGAACGAGCCGGCTCAGTGAGACACAAGATACGCACGGCTCCTTATCGGCTCACTGCAGCGAGACATACAGTGAGCCATGCTACACTGAAAGAATCGTATGCTATAATGGACTCTCGAGCTCAGCTCATTTGAAAATAATACCCATTTGCATTCACTGTCCTCTTCTTACAGGGAGGTTTAAATAATAGATGGATTTATTTGCAGTGTTAAAAAGGTAGTCACAACATAATTCTGAAGTAGCTAGTAAGTAGGTAGGTTATTAGGTTATACTATTTATTAGTTTAATGAATCTTAGTATTATAACTTAGTTGACATTTGACAATTAAACTCGACTCTAGCCTGCCCTATGACTATGAGTCATGCTCATGACCACTCAAAAGTACCTGTTTTATATTGGGAAGAACGGCTCAGTATTTTCTCCGTTCATATGTCACATCGTTGCACAAGACTTCAATCATATGTGAACAGATGCAATAACAGTATGTTGAATCAGAAAACCAGCGGGCTACTGTACATCTTGGGTAGCCTATATAAAATATGACGATTTAAAAAAATCCTCAGCTGATAGAAAAATACATATTTTCAAAAATGACTGAGCGAGTTGTCGTGCGGTAAATATCGCGTGGCTGTGCGCTTGCATTCGGGGGATGGTGGGTTCGAATCCCACCGTCGGCAGCCGTTAAGATTGTTTTCCGTAGTTTCCCCATTTTCACGCCAGGAAATGCTGGGACTGTACCTTAATTCAGGCCATGGCTGCTACCTCCCTAATCCTAACCTTTCCCACTCTGCATCGCCGGAAACCTTCGATGTATTAAAGTAACTAGCATTTTTTCTAAGAAAGGAGTTCATAGTATGAAGACCAGATGGCACTGAATGCTGTTGCTGCTGTCTTACCAGCACATACTACACAGATGCAGTAGGAACGATGTCCAATGAGCCGTGAATCGGATCACTGTATCGATTCAGTAACGTGAACGGAATCAAATGAATCGATTCAGTAAAATGAATCGTATGTCTCATCTTTAATGCAGTAAAGGGTTCATGTATCCTATTCAGTGTCTGTCTATTAGGTCATCAGCCCAGAGGCTGGTTGGATCCTCAAATAGCACCACCAAAGGCTATGCAGTTATAGGAAAACCACAAAAAACAGTGGCAGTATCTAAATGAGGCGTATTAGGCAAGACGAGGAGTGAGGTATTTTGCCATTGCTTTCCTCACTGGGCCAGGCAGTGCTATTGTAGCACGACTGACCCTATGAGCAACACCTTTCATAACACTCAGACGCACTGGTTGTGCTCTGTATGCCATTACTCAGCACGACCCGCACCCCAGCAGCTTCCATATTGTCACAGCCATGGGTGAGACTGGGACCTCATTGGAAGCTACACTTTGCTCTGGCCTGTGCAAAAGTACTGCATCCATCAAGAAATGACAGCAGAATACAGAACATAATTCCATCATTAGATGGAGTAATAAAATTTTATGACCGGGCGAGTTGGTTGTGCGGTTAGGGGTGTGCAGCTGTGAGCTTGCTCCCAAATCCAGGTTGATTGGCTCAGACAGTTGAGGCACTGGCCTTCTGACACAAAGTTGGCAGTTTCGATCCTGCCTCAGTCCGGTGGTATTTGAAGGTGCTCAAATACATCAGCCTCGTGTTGGTAGATTTACTGGCGCGTAAAAGAACTCCTATGGGACAACATTCTGGCACCTTGGCATCTCCAAAAACTGTCAAAAAGTAATGGTATTTAGTGGGACGTAAGAACAATAACATTATTGTTTTTATCCCAAAGTAGATATCTTTTTTTTAATGCTATATGTTTGGGGCATCGACCTATGAAGATCTTTTGGCCCTACTTGCACCATATATGAGGAACCTGCGTGTATTATGTAAATGACGGAAGTATAAAGTGTAGAATGTGAGGAAAGGAACGTTAAGGACGACACAAACACCCAGTCCCCAGGTCAGGGATATTAATCACGTACAATTAAAAAAACCCTGACCCAGCCGGGAGTCAAACCCGGATCCGCCGGATGACAGGTGGACACGTTGCCCCCCACACCGTGGGGCCGGACGAGTTTAGGGTGGTGCACGAAATGTCATACACTGGAAATTGTTTATAGAAAATCTAATATACAACATATTGAATACAAAATGGCGTTACAACATTCACCACCGAGCTGGATAGTTGCAATCGCTTAAGTGCGGCCAGTATTCAGGAGATAGTAGGTTCGAACCCCACTGTCGGCAGCCCTGAAAATGGTTTTCCGTGGTTTCCCATTTTCACACCAGGCAAATGCTGGGGCTGTACCTTAATTAAGGCCACGGCCGCTTCCTTCCCACTCCTAGCCCTTTCCTGTCCCATCGTCGCCATAAGACCTATCTGTGTCGGTGCAACGTAAAGCAGTAAAGCAAAAAAAAAAAAAAACCAACAACATTTACTGACCTGTGCATGATTAGTCCGCGTGCAGGACATGCTCAATATGTCCAGCTTCTCGGTGTACAACAGCTTCGAGACGAACCCGCATGTTCGTGATCACTCTACGACACAAGTCCTCACTCAACCCTTGGAAGAAAGTCACAATGGCCGCTTGCAATTGTACATTTTCTGGTTTATGACGGTAGATTGTCTCCTTCAAATATCCCCACAGGAAGAAGTCGCAGGGATTTAGATCGGGGCTATGCGGAGGCCAGATTGAGCCGCTCTGAAAACGCTCGGGATATCGATGGGACATTACACGGGGCCCGAAATGTTCATTCAGGATGTCCACAACAACATTTGCTGTGTGCGGACGACCTCCATCTTACATGAACTATTGTGTGTCTATTGGTAGTCGTGATGCAGAGAGTTCTGGAAAGAAACTGTTCGTCAATATGTCCAAGTAACGCGCACTATTGACTGTGTCATTGAAAAAGATTGGCCCAATAATTCCATGAATGGAAATTGCAGCTCACACTCGCACTTTCTCACCATGACTTTCAACCCCATGCACAATAGCAGGCTGTTACTTTCGCCCAAAATTGGACATTCTGTTTGTTCGCTGCACCATTGAGATAGATGTGTGTCTCATCACTGAACCATGTGTTGTGCAATACGGGATCACCTTCTGCAATAGCCCACGCAGCAAACTACTCGCCGTTGCTTGTCAAGCACCGTTAGTTTATGACCTGTTGTCATTTTGTATGGAAAAACGTCAAGGTCGGACTACAGTATTCTCTGAATTGACTGACGAGAGATGCCCAGCTGAACACATGCATTTCTGGTGGATTTGGAGGGGCTCCAAGCCACAGCCGCTCTCACAGCAGCAACATTCTCCGGTGAGTGGACCGGCTCGAGACGGGGCCGTTTTCTCTCCAGTATGTTGCCTTCTGTTTCAAATTGCCTGGCCAGTCTGTATACTGTCTGCCGGCAAGGAGCCCACCGAGTACGGAAATGAACACGAAACCTTTCCTGGGTCCGAGCTACGCTCTTTGTTTCCGCATAAAACAACACTATCTTCACCTTCTGTTCACGCGTCAATCTCCCTTTGTCCGCCATGCTGTATAACTGGCAGCCGGTACGCATGTGCTACATGTGGTGTTGCCTGTCGGATCACGCATGAAATAAGGTTTCTGTTCACGAAACAACATGGTTGTGAGCCCAGGTTTACACTTTTTATAAAACATTTCCGATGTATGACATTTCGTGTGCCACCCTGTAGGTATCTTACAAAGTTGTAGAAGTTGAAACTGCTAGCAAAGCTGTTTACTATTTCCTTATCTGTTGTACCCGTTCTGGAAATCATGTTACCTAGGTATTTGAATACTGTACACAGTGAATGTTTTCACCTTCAAGCTTTATGTGGCAGCCAGTATCTTTCCTATTCATTTTGAGTGCAACAGTTTTTGTTGTGCTAACTTTCATCTGATACTGTTTGAACTTGGCTACCCATTCGTCCAGCCTAGTTTGTACCTCTACCTATGTCTCTCCCCAAATGGCTAAATCATTAACAATCACCGATGTGTGTAGTTCTCCATCTCATTCTCTTTTCAGGTTTTTAAGAATACTATCCATGACAGTAATGAACAGGAAGTGTCAGAGTTTGCCTTCTTGTTGGACACCCTCTAGTATTAAATCATTCTGAATGGCCATCCCCATCCACGCTGTTCTTCCAGGACAAGTTCTGTCATGGGTCACAGTCTGGTTTCAGTAATTTTTTCCATTATTTTCAGACCATGGGAGATAAGTGTGACACCCCTATAGTTGGCACACTTTCTTTTGCATCTTTTTTTTTTTTAAATACAGGGATAATAATACCTTTTGTGCAGTCCTCTGGAACCCAATTTTCCAACTATATTGCTCTCAACATTCTGTATAGCCATTGCTCTCCAGGTATATCTGCAGCTTTGATCATGTCAGCAGTAACTTCATCGATCCCAGCTGTCTTACTTCTTTTAATCCTTTTTTAGAGGAATTACCACCTCAGACCAAGTAGGCCTAATTGGAACATCATCTGTCCTCGCAGCCTTTCTTCCACCTCTTCAGTAGTTTCTCCCTCATTCGGGGGTGTAATGAAATATGTCTTCGTTTCATTTCTAATCTCTTGTTCGGTCCTGACTGCATTCCCATATACTGTGATGTCCTCTTTGTCAGATCTCTTGCTTTTAACCAGGCTGTACAGCAATTTCAGGTTTCCTTTACTGTCTTTCTGTAGTTTTTGCATAAATTTACCCCAGTACTTCTCCTTCTCTTCTTTCTCAATCCTTCTTATTTCTAATTTCGTATTTAAGTATTTTCGGTCTAGCTTTTGTATTTTTCCACCTCTCAGTTGACTGTTGTCACTATTTCAGGCTGTTTCGAAATCCCTTACTTTCTTGGCCTTATTTCATTTTTGTATCGCCTCTTTCACTCTCTCATTCCACGTTCTTTTATTCATTACTTTCTTGCTTGTTCTTCTGCACACTTTTTCTGCACTACTGATGAAATTAGTTTTAAAATTATTCCATTATTCCATTCCACATCAGTACAGCTGGACTCTGACATTGGTAATTTGCTTTTGATCATTTCTTGGAACTTCCGTTTACAGTCCTCTTCCTTTAGCTTCCAGCCTTCAATCCTTGGTATCCTCTTCCTGGTCTTTGTGTTCTGCACTTGGTTTCCTATCAGGTCAGCCACCAGAAGCTTATGGTCACTATCAAGACATTCACTAGGAATAGCTTTCAAATCTCACACTTCTTCTCCATACCTCAGGTCAGTTATTATGTAATCTACTATCGACTTATAGCTACCATCCCAGTTGTACCGTTTCATTTTATGACTTGCTTTCTTCTGGAACCATGTGTTCTTTATCAACAAGTTATTCCTTAAGCACAAATCAAGTAGAAGTTCTCCTTCTGTGTTCCATGTCCCATATCCGAAAGGCCCCCATAATCCCTTCATATCCAGTTTATCTTCTCCTACCTGGGCATTAGTCACCCATTACTAATAGGTTCTCAATTATACTGTCCTCTAGTTGTTGTAGGAATTTCAGCTTTTCTTTTTCACTACAAACCTGCTGAGGAGCATAGACCTTTACAACTGTTAGATATTCTCTTTTCACACATACCTTCACTTTAGTAATCCTCTCATTAATGAAAGTAACATCAGAAGTGCAGTCAGTGTCCTTGTCAATAACAAAGCCAACTCCATTTCTTACTTCTGCCTTATTTACGCACAGTACAGTTTGTATCCATCATCCAGTTGTTTTGTGTTGCTTCCCTCCCAGTTCGGCTCACTTAGACCCAAGATTTTAATGTGTTTACGCTTCATCATATCTGTTATTTCGTTACATATTCCAGTCATTGTTCAAGGTACCAACTCTGAGGTTAGCTTTTCTGTTATTTCGTCTCGGTTTGGGTGTTTCTCCTAATACTGTATGGATGAACTTCTGACTCAAAAAACCAAACCCCATGGCACTACAGCCCTTGAAGGGCCTTGGCCTACCAAGCGACCGGTGCTCAGCCCGAAGGCCTGCAGATTACGAGGTGTCGTGTGGTCAGCACGACGAATCCTCTCGGCCGTTATTCTTGGCTTTCTAGACCGGGGCCGCCATCTCACCGTCAGATAGCTCCTCAATTCTAATCACGTAGGCTGAGTGGACCTTGAACCAGCCCTCAGGTCCAGGTAAAAATCCCTGACCTTGCCAGGAATCGAACCCGGGGCCTCCGGGTAAGAGGCAGGCACGCTACCCCTACACCACGGGGCCGGCACTTCTGACTCATTAGTCATCATTATTTCCATTGGTCTTCATTTGAGTTATTTTTCATTCTGAGGTTGAAAGCAATTTGCACAGTACTCTTCCAGCTTACTTGCTAGGTCTATCACTGAAGCAGATTTTTCTTTTGGGGTTTTTCCCTCTTAGCCTTTAGCATTCTCCTGCCACATACCCAGGGCAGCAGTTCTTCGATGAATTTGTGCCATTTCCTACACACATCCTTTATCAAACTTCCTAAGGAGAACTCTTCCACTCCTAACCGTTGGTTCATCCTTAGGTTGTCAGATTTGCTACTGGCCGTCCAACCCTCCACCAGACAGTCATAGGTCGTACCATGTACTGTCACATATGGTAGCAGGATTTCTCATGACCTGACATACCGACCTAAATGTTTGACACTAAACCAATGCTGAAATATGCGCACTGTTGTCACATGAGGGTTTCCTTCCACTCTCCTTCACGCAGTCATCTGCCAATGGACACAAAGGCTGAATGATGAGGTTGGTGGCGATTAGGATAGCCATAAATCCATGTGGCTTCTCTCCCGTTGTCATTTGCTGCACCATAGGCTGGGTGCATATCTGCCATTTCTTCATTGGTGTAATGAAACGGAGTCATTCTCACCAATTTCTGCTGCAAACTTAGTAGCCAATATGGACAGAATGAACTGTACACTGCCTACAGGGACTGGGAAGCGATTGCACTAAACAAACAAAAAACTGTGCATTTGCACCGAGCGTTATCTCTGTCTCAGGCCATCATCCACTTCCCCTCCCTTCCCTTTCCTTCCCTGGTTTGTGCTCTGGTAGAGGAAATACGGCTAGTTTGTCAATTTGAATCGTGCCCCTAGAAGTAACAAAGTGTCTGACTCATTGGCTGAATGGTCAGTATTGAGGCCTTCGGTTCAGAGTCCTGGGTTCGATTCCCAGCCGGGTCGGGGATTTTAATTGTCTTTGATTAATCCTTCTGGCCCGGGGACTGGGTGTTTGTCCCAACACTTTCCTCTTCATATTTAGACAAAACACTACACTACCAACCGCCACAAAAACGCACAGTAGTGATTACATCCCTCCATATATGGTTGGCATCAGGAAGGGCATCTGGCCGTAAAACATGGTCAAATCCACATGTGCGACACAGATTGCACTCGCGACCCCACAGGTGTGGGAAAAGCTGTGGAAAAAGAAGAAGACCCAGATGTAACAATGTAACCTCATTTTTTTGAAATGGAAAATTTTCTCCGCCACTCCGATTGTGCCATCATTCGTTACATAACAGGAAGAGCATCCCTGATTTTTTTTTTTTTGTCCGTATAATTAAGATGCACCCTGTATACATACCTGCCAACTTTTACGGTTTATCCGTATAATTTATGGAAATTGGAGCATTTTGTGGTTTTACGGATGGACGGTGTATTTTTACGAGAAATTTGAAACGTTAATATTTGATAATCGCACCACTTCCGTACAAGCGATTGTTTGCGTGGGTCGAAGCACGCTCGGTCTTGGTCGAATGCAAGTCCACGATAGTCGATAATTCATTCTTTGAAATGATTGGTATTTTTAACCGTGTGATGTTTGTGTCATTATTGGAATTGAATTTAAAGCCAGGATAACAGTTCTTTCGTGTGAATCTTAGGTGTCGACAGGCTTTGCTCCGAAAATTCTTTGTTCTCGCTTGTTGTGATTTATCCTATATTCTTGGATGTACTTTGTTCACGAAGTTGGCGTTCCTCAAAAGTTTTAGCCTTTTAAGGTTATGCCATATTTTAATGAAGTGTTCCGAGTTTTTGTGTTATAACTTCGTGCTTCATAGTTTCCTGTATTCGTTGGACTGATTACATTCATTCCAGTGACTGGGTATACCACTGTTAGCAAAGCCCATTAAATTATAAAGAAGAAAATGAAGAAGAATTACACTCATTCCACTTGTGTGTATGCTTTTCACCATGTGCATATTCTTTGTTCATTTAATGGCTTAAGACTTTGTGTGCTACGACATGCTCTAATGAAGTGTTTGATTGCCTTGAGTGTTTATGTTATAATTTTATGTGACGTTCAGTGATCCAGGTTCATTTCGATTTTCAGTACATATCGAGACATTTGTTCTTGGACATTTTCATACGCTACATTCCTATTGTAGATTATCATGAATAAATCCAGTAAGAAACAGTACTTCCAGACATTTAAAGAATCATATTCTGTTGATTTTCCGTGCATACTAAAATCATGAAAGGGAGAAAAATTTGCCTTTTGTACGGTATGTGGGAGTGATATTAATATTGCACATGGTGGAAGAAACGATTTATTTGATATTGAGTTAGTTATTGGCATTCAGACTTCGAACATAGTGAACGATCTTCAGGGTAGGCTACAGATAAATCTCTTTTCTTTTCATCATTGAGAACTTTCATGTTGCCTGTGACTACATCATCAACAAGTTTCCACAGATGTACAGTTTTCTTCCATTTTCTCAAGACCTTTTGCAGGAAGCTAAAAAGGTCACAACTATGACTTTAAAGTTGAACTGGCATGTGATTTGCAATGTGTATTATATTATTTCTTGCCTGTGTTATGTTAAACAAGTTTTATTGTGTAAAGCCTTTTTCAATTATCGCATATCTGCTTAATTTATCAAGGAAGTCCTGTCATTTATGCTCCAAACTAATATTCACCATGCCTGCTGCTGTTTAACATGGATTTCTTCTTGATTGTTATGTTCATCAACAAATCATTGGCCTATGATATAAGTAGATATGGTTTCATTGAAGTATCCTGTTTAAAGCATGAATTATTGTATGTTGTAGCCCAAAAGTATTATTATTTCCGTCAAGCTGGGGTGTTGCCAAAACGTAAACTCATCCACACTCGCTCATATAATACAAGGAGTGCAAACAGAACAACAAGTAGTTCTCGAGAGGCAAGGAGTAACACTAGACAATTACACAGCAGAAAGAAAAATATACCGACAAGCCTAATTTGGAACATACGAGAACCATTCAAATTCTACCTCACATTAGAAAGTGTTTATTCACCAACAAGTTTGTTCATGAACAATATTCTCGTATTGACAACATAATGCCAATACAGTTTGTACAAATGTTACTCCAGCAACATCGACAAGTTAAATGTTCATAACATAGGCAATTATCAACTGTAGAAAATTGTTAATATAGTTAACGAAGTTTCAACGACAATCATACAAACCAAGCTGAATCAGTACAATTAGCCAGATCTCAAAAGGTTTTTAAAAATAATTTTAAAGGATGTTCACCAGATGAGTTTCGTCAATAAAATGTTAGACTTTATAAGATTTGTCAGTCAGGTTTACAAGCATAATTTACTCCAATAGAATAGATTCATGATCTTATATAACCTTAAGTAAATGATAATTGGCTGATGATTCTCACAAAAAAGGAGCAAAACATGTACCAGATCAACAACTTAATAAATATGAGAGTTTTTATTACATTTTTATTGTATTGAATAGGTGGTATTTAACAAAATTATAAGAATTTGTATCACAAGCTGGGGTATGTCAAAAATTGTTAGATTTTTTTTGTCGCGCGTGGGTTTTACTGATAGTCCTTTTCAAAAGTTGGCAGGTATGTGTATAGATAGATACCCCTTCCTTAAGTTGTAAAGTTCACCTTAAATCTTCCTTTTCTTTTTAGGAAGGCCTTTTAATTCACATGTATTCTTCTTTTCCTTCTTCAGAATTTATAATTTTTGTATCATCATTATCTATTCATGTAGCTACAGACAGTGTTTCTAGCAAATGGATCTATTCATGTAGTTAGCGATCATGTTTCTAATGACCAGACCTTTTCGTGAAACTAGCGACCAGATCATTTCACGCTGCTAGCTAATACAATGGAGAGGATATTCGTGGTAGATGTGGTGTTTCACTGTACTAATTATTATTAAAATCAAATTTGCATATAATGCCGATGAAATTTATGTATTTTGTTTCATGCTATATTCTAAAATATTTGTGACTAAAGCTGTATGGAAAATGATTGGAATTAAGATTCAAGAAAATTAAAAAAAAAAAATTGAGTGGGGTGGGAGGAACTGAAGAAGCTGTAATGAGAACAGAATATCATTGCTGCGCGTGTGAAAACCGCTATGTGATAAAACGCTTGGAGAAATACGGACCCACAGCACATATATTCTGAAGAACGAGAATTCCTTGACAATAATCGCACAATATTGAACTTTACCGGCCAAAGTTGTAAGCTAAAATATTTCACATAGTGGTTTTTGCAGGCGCAATGCCAATATGTTGGATCATCAGGATACCAGTAATAAATTTGTACAAAGGGAATTGATTGATGAATTTAGCTTCTTTGAAATACAACTTCCTCCAGTTTATTGCATGCTTTTCATGTCTGAGTTCATTTCCTCTCTTATCGGGCAGCTCCTCATTTGACCTTACGATGCAGAGTAGCCTTCAGATGTGGATGAAAATTTTTGGACAAGTTGGAAATTGCACCCAAGGCTTCTGGGTTAGGGACAAAGACTCTACTTCCATCACCGAGCTGGTCCTTCATATTATTGGTATTCTTCTTCTTCTTCTTCTTCTTCTTCTTCATATGCAGTTTCCAGCTGTTAGCCAGGTCTGCTTGGAACATAAGCCCCACCATCTCCTCTTGTCTTCTCACCACTTCTCCCTCTTCACTCTTGCCCAGTCCTTTCCTCTTCTCTGTACACACTCTTCCACTCCTTTTATTCACCTCTCTCTTGGTCTCCCTTTTGGTCGTTTTCCTGTTATCTTCATTTCATGCATCCTTCTGGATATCGTGTTCTGTAGTGGCTCTTCTTTTACTATATCTCTAACCTTCTCATTTCTTATCTTATTCATTCTGTCACTCCTATCCTGCTTCTCAGAAATTTAATTTCACTTTCCTGTATCCTAGTCACAGCTCTCTGCCTCATTATTCAAGTTTCTGCTGCATATGTCAGAAAGAAGAAAAGAGGGAATCTTCAAAAACTTATTATGTGAACATTTAATGGCCATCAGAGAATGTTTTCATTGATACTCATAGTACATTTCTGTGTTCTGTCATAATTGACAAAGTGTTTTTTAATGTATAATTTCAGTGAATGTTTCACATTTCAATACATTGTGTATGGGTCATGTGCTCTTTGTGTAAGTAATTTCTATTAATTTATGTGTTGGAGTGTAGTGCAGGGTGTTTTATATAAACCAGGTGGTTTTCAGTACGACCCCATTTCTGTCTGGTAGCAGCTAGGAAAATGTAACTATGGTCCGAATATGAAGAAACTGTGGGAGATTCATGTACCATCACAGCAAATGTTGGAAATGACCTCCATCTTCCTGTAGACACAGTTGTACACATTGCTTCTTGCTTCTGGCAGTTCACTACAATATTTTGTTGTTTATTCCATTGATTTCAGTCATGATGTTGGTCTTCAAATCACTATTTCCTTTAGATAACCCCACAGGAAATAATCTGGTGTTATGTTCAGTTAACTTGGCAGCCAAAAATGATTAGAGATTCCTGTGTCCTCAAAGAAGCTGCTGATCAAAGCGAGAGGCTCAGTTGATGTGTGGCAAGTCTTGAGGTGAAAATAATCCTAAGTTGGCTCAATGTCGTTTTGTTGCTCAACAAATTGCAGGAAAATGTCCTTGTCCTGGACTGTGTTCATTGTATCCAAGAAGAAGAAGAATAGATCCACTGTTCAATTTGCTTAGACTGCACATCAGATTCTGAACTTGTGTGGGTGCAGGGTTTTTATCATGAATACCATGTGGGATATGTGTGAACCAAATGCATGTATTTTGAGAATTCATGTAACCAGTTAAATGGAACCTGGCCTCATCTGTGAACCACATGATGTTCAGAATTCGTAAATCCTAGAACCATATGCAGTGACGGATTTGTTTTTTCCTTCTCTGGCTCCTGCAACTCATGAACGGCAGTCATCTTGTATGGGCGCAGTTTCTTTACCTTGGTTGTCTTTGTCATATGGAATACTAACACCCCTCCTGAGACAAACGATGTAATTATTTCCTAGTAGACCGAAGCAAACGAGCCTGAACATTATCTGCCATGTCTGCCAGACTCGCTCAACAAACACCCAGTTGTTTCCCCACAGTCACTATAGCTAGTATCGTATCCCTCTTAGGAGGATTGTGCACACCATACTCTCTCCTGAACGCCCTTTGCGTGGCAACAATGGGCCTCGTAATCCAATTATTTTTCACTAAAATTCTGTGCTGAGGCAGTGTGTACTGCATCTTGAATGAATGTATAATAAAACAACAAGCAAAATTGAGGAAACAATTGACACCTAACAGTAACTTGTCTATTGTTGGCAAATGTTGGTAAGTGAATTTCCTAGAGTTGCTTCAGATTTAGAAAGCAATCACATCTTCCTATCTGCTATCAGACTGAAATGGGATTGTTTTGAAAACCACCTGATTTATATAAATCACCTGTAGGATTATCATTTATTGATTTTCTTGATATTCCATGGTTGTTGCAGCCCAAATTGGAACTAAGAGATGTTGCAGATAGACACGGAGGAGGAAATGGCACAGGTTGTTTTTTTATGTTTGACTTGGTAGTACCTCCCTTTCCAAACTGCTCCGTTGTGGAACACAGCAAGACAAAGGATGAAGGCCTCAGTAACGGCTCTGTTTTTTGCATCATGTAAGATTTTTTCTGTAACAGACCTATTCCTTTAAGTAAGAATTTATTGTGAAAACTCGTTGCTCAAGTTGTTCAGGATTGTTCGAGCAGCAGTGTACAATTATGATTCATATTTTAAAAATGATACATGTAATTCTTAAACTGTGCATGTTATTTACTAATGTATACTCTACACCCTATATTTTAACAGTCTTACTAATAAATGGTGTATAACTTTTATAAAAGGTTTATACACCGTTTATGTGCAATTTGTTTCTAGTAAACTATGTATAAGCCTCCTGTGTATACATCTGTTTTATTCACTGAATTGCTTATACAGACCAGGACCCTTGTATAAGCGTTGTGTAGCAGCAAATGATGATCTTACAGACGTAAGATGATGATGTCTTCATATGTGAATGCGGCATAACAGGATTGTACTAGACCTGCTTATGAACTTCAACTGCATTTGTTTCGGCACAAAATAGTGGTGTTCTCTTCAATTGCTTCGGCACTAAATAGTGTTAAATTTTTGCCTGTGATCACTGTGTTAGTTGTTTTTAGACCTTTATGACTTAATTTTTGCACTGCTTTGCTAATTGGCTGATGATGACAATTCAAATGTGTTGAAACCAGTCCCAAATGAACAGGTTGTAACCTCTATTTGGTTCAACTTAACAATGGAGTATTGAAAGGTGGATCCTTCCTTCTATTTAATATTGTATATCCATTGAGCACACATTGATGTATTGGAAAATAACATTGATGTTCTCCACGATATTTTAAACATAAAATGTTTAGAGGTTTTGGATTCTGTAAATGTTCAAAAAATAAAACTGTTTACGAGGTGGAGTGACACATTTCTCCTAGTTTTTCAAATGAAATATAGATTTACGATGGAGTATGCTCATATTGTGATTAACACAGTCAGAAATAACCTAATAAAAGATCCAAGAGGTGGCTCTGAATCTTGCGAGGGTGCGGAATGAGGTTAGTATTATCAGTGGCATAATTATTAATAGTGAGAATAATATACAGCTGAAATAAGTGTTACTATTCTGTTCTTGTTTGCCGGCCCCATGGTGTAGGGGTAGCATGCCTGCCTCTTACCCGGAGGCCCCGGGTTCGATTCCCGGCCAGGTCAGGGATTTTTACCTGAACCTGAGGGCTGGTACGAGGCCCACTCAGCCTACGTGATTAGAATTGTTGAGCTATCTGACGGTGAGATAGCAGCCCCGGTCTAGAAAGCCAAGAATAACGGCCGAGAGGATTCGTCGTGTTGACCACATGACAGGCCTTCGGGCTGAACAGCGGTCGCTTGGTAGGCTAAGGCCCTTCAAGGGTTGTATTGCCATGGGGTTTGGTTTTTTAAAATTTTATTCTGTTCTTGTTTATTTGAACATTGGCATTTCTATTCTATTCATACTACCACACGGCTTCACGAAAGATTTTGCTCCTAGATAACCAGCAGAAGTGATCATAAAGGCGGTGAATGTACGAAATACATCAGTGAACTGCAGGAAGAGATTCCTACTTCTTGGAATGAGTGTATACGTGCAGTTATAATAATACAATGCGGATACCACATTTATTAGTAAGAAAAATATGCAACGCTTGTACAGTGTGTAACTATACAAGTGTTATACAACTGTATAAAGATTTATTACTAAGACTGTTAGACTTCACTTTACAAGGGAAAAATTAGTGTAGTGTTAGACTTCATCTAATGGATAACAATAATGCATCATTTTATATTTACTTCATTTTATAATTACAGTAATCAAATTGTGCATAACAGTGATGTAAAATGCGTAGTAGTTTTCATCATCATTATCATCATCATAATTATAATGTAACCCTTCCAGGATGCCGGATAGGGTGGTGTTGAACGAGCTCTCGCACTATCTATCCATATAGATCTCTCTCTGCATGATCACTCTCCAGTCCCCTCCTCTACTCTTGACATCTATCTTCAGTTGGTCCAGCCATTGTTTCCTTGGTTGTTTTGCAGGTCTTCTTCTGCTGACAGTTCCATTGTGTGCGTGTGGTGTTTGAGCGCCTGGCATTCTCTTTACATGCCCGAACCATTTAAGTCTTGCAGACCTTAGTCTTTCTTGCAGAGGTTGCTGCACTCCCAAAGATGATCTGACATCTTCTTTTCTCACATGATCAGGCTGTGTTTTCTGCATGATAATTGCTAAGAAATTTAATTGGCACAGGCCTGCAATTTACTAAGGTCTCTAATCAGCAACATGCAGGTTTCTAAGCTGTATGTGAGTATGGAAATAAGATACGATTTATACAACATTTTGGTTCGTAGGGGTGCCTTCTTGTCCCAGATTAGGGGACATATGAGGTTATAGAATTAGACCCATTGGCCATCTCATTCGGTGCATAACATTGTACTATGGTAACCGGTCTTGCTCTAGATGCAAATCGTGTGGTGATCATCTGTTCAAAAATAGGATGCCACTTTAACAAACTCTTCTGTGCTGTGCTACTGAGTTGCCCCATAACATGGTTGTTATCCTTTCTTCCCAAAAACAGTACAGTACTTCCATTCCTAGTTTTTATTTCTCTAAAACCTGTACATCTCTTACTAATACCCAAAGTTGTCAGTTGATACTGCATCATTTCTCTTGACACTTCAAGTTTCCCAGTTTGCCACATGATCTAAATGTTTCAGAATCCAATTCAAGTGTCATTTTTCATAGCAAATGTCACATCTTTTGAATTAGCCCAGCTATTTCTTTTTTTGGTTTCTTTGATGAGGTTTATTAGCTTGAGTTATTGGCCCAAGCACCTTATCCTGGTGGGAGGCTGCCCCTTTCTGCTTCCAGGCATGTGGGAGTTCCACGTAGGGGTTCTCTTCCTTAGCCTTTAGGGACCCCTTCCCTTCCTTACAAGGCAATGGTTACCCCCGAAAGCTGGGTTGCCTCTTCTGCCAGTTCCGCCGTTCCAAGAACTCTTCTTTCCTCCTTCACTGCCATTGAGGACTTCAGCAGAATTCATTAGAGTCCCGTTAGCTGTCATTTTTTTCAGGGATCCTGCAGGGCCTTCACAGCTACTGTAGTGATCCCGGGGCACATGAAGTCCCCGCTGTACTCCGCCCTTGCAGGCCATCCCCTACTTCATGCTGTTTCCTGTCTCTCACCATGGGAAGGTGGGGTTGGACTTACAGGAGAGACAATGCCATATAACATCTTCATATTACCTTTAGAGTCTTCCTTCAGTTTCTGTGTAAATTCAAGCCAGCATTTTTTTTTCCCCTCACAAATAATTCTTTTGACCTCTAATTTTCCGTCTCTCTAATCTTGTTCAAGTTTCTTCATTGTCTTCATTGTTTTTCATTTTTGTTATAATTGCATTTTTAAAACATGGCTTGAAATTGCTGTTACTTAATTGCTGCTGTTTTTTCTTTTCTAGTTTCTTAACTACATTTGGAGTGTATTTGGCAGTTGGAATATTTTATCGGCGTTTGGTAAAGGGAGCTAAAGGATTTGAGCAAATACCTCACGCTGACTTTTGGAGAAAGCTTGGAAATTTACAAGCAGTAAGTTTTTTAATGTTACCTTGAATGTAAGAAAGTTATTTAAGAACATTCACATGGAACTATATGCGAACTGTTGGGATCACACAAAATTCTTCAAGAAGTATACTCGTAGAAATAAACTTCCTGTATATCCAGTGTTCTCTCCAGAAATTTTCGTCAGCCGGACGGCAGGAATGAGTAGCCGGGCGGGGTAAACTACGTAAAAAATAAAATTTCAGTTTATTTCACAGAGTATTTTGAACTTGTAGTGTTCTACTGCTCGTTTATAATCATGTAACACTTGGGTTTACCACTCAGTTGCTGTGGAGTGCGAAACGGGTTTGATACGTCATGCGGAATCGAGTGCTCGCATGTGATTCCACGCTACTCCAGGCACCACTTCCACACAACATTATGTGATAGTCAACCTAAACAAACTCCGATCTAATTAATACAATTATGCTGACAGTAATGAAAATTTGTCATTTAAATTAACCATTTTACAGTTTTACATTTTAATTTGGAACATCCAATGACTCATATACAGTAGAAGTCCGCTATAGCGCGTGCGGCATATAACGAGAACTCCATTTTAGAGACAATTTCTTTCTATCCCTTCAGAATTCCTATATTAAGCTGTGTATCATCCTTCGGTTACAGCGAGAGCCCTATCACTGACTCATCCATTATTATGAGCGATTAAGCGTACGCGATTTTTTTCCGTTACCGATATTCATGTACACCAGCGATTATATTGCATGCACCTTATCAATACATTAGTTTATTTACTCTAAATTAGTAAATTGGTCAATACCGGTTTCAATCCCTCGGGGATCATCTTCAGTTGACACACAAAAAAAGGAATTTATAAAAACATCACATATGAAAGGTTACATTTGGTGACTATTTCAATTAAATCAAGTGTTGAAAGTTATGTCATTAAAGTACTAGTGGGTACATCTTAGTTTTTTTAACGTGCTATTGTATGAGGTATATTGGCTCACTGTGTCTAAGCTTTTTGTACATATAATGGGTTCTACACTTATTCACATCTGGTATTGATAATATTACATTCAATATGTTTGATTCATATGATTAAAACATTAACAAATATCTTACTAAAATGGTAAAAAACATACATCATTTGTTTAAAAAGTACTTGTTGTTAGTCTTTTTGATCATACTACACTTGTATTACAAAATGTGGAATAAGATTTTTCACTCATACACATTAGTGATAATGAGTCCATTATAGAGTCTTAAAAGTATTTTGTTGTAGAGGTATATCACAGCTTATTGGTTATTGTGATGTCAATAAGACGTAATTTCACTTTGTATTAATGTTTGGGGTATTCCACTTTTTTTTAAAAAGTCCATTGGAGTAAACATAGGAAAAGCTTAATTAAAGGGTTAATTAAAAATATATCCTTCATTACTAAAAAATACTAGTATGTGATACCTTATTAAAATGGATCCTTCATTTCTAAAGTATTGATATGTGATACCTCATGTGTTTGTTTTATCATGTATAAAATGGGGTTTACATTTCTAAACAGTAGTACTGTAGGTTGTTACCATCTATAATACATATGTAATATTACGATCTGACATAGCAGCCAACTGAAAATGTTTAAAGTATAATCTAATGGAATGGGACCAATTCCTTCTTTTTACTGTTTGTTTTTCACTTTCAACTGGTGGAGTGCATAACATATGAGTGTTGTGTTAGATCTATATTATTGTTGAATTTGTTGCAATTTGTAAACTGCTGCTTTTGGTGAAGTATCTTAGTCTATGGATGTCATTAGGAAATTGTTAGTATGTCGTTGCTGGTTGAATGGTGACTGTTGCAAAATGAAGCTCGTTCGAGGTACCGTGCGTCTTGATGGAATTTAAATTTGCACTTTATTGTAATGGCATGAAGGCTTCTGTGTGTTGTAGATTAATTATCTGCAAGCAGAAATAGTAGGTGTGTAGGTTGGTGTATAATAAAGGTGTAGAAGGTAAGTTATATGTTGTGTTACTTACGTTGAATGTTGAGACTGTATGCTTTGCGTGGCTGCCTGTCGAGATCTGTTGCTTGTTATCCTGGGACTGTAGTTAGTGGCGGCGGAGGGGAGGTTTGGAGGGATGGGTGGAGCGTTTGTGACGGAAGCGGGGTTGGAGGAGGGGAGATCTTTGAGCGGTTCATTTGTATGTGTAGGTTGTTGTTTGTTGATCTCTTAGGAGGGGAATAACTGTGTTGAAAAGAACATTATTTTTGTCAGTATTTTCATTTAAGTTTGGGTTTATGTATTGGTCTAGGTTTATGTAGAATTCTTCTAGTATACTGAGCAAGGGGCTTTTTGGGTTGGTGTTGAGAATTTGCATGTCATTATTGATACTTGTAAATTTATGTTCTTGATCGTTAATGTGTTGTCCCATTGCTGAACAGTGTCTATGCTTGACAGCATTTACATGTTCATTGTATCGTATTGAAAAACTTCTCTCAGTAAGTCCTACATAGCTGGCTCTGCAGTCATTACATTTCAGGCGGTGGACTCCTGAATGGTTGTATTTATTTATGTTGTTGACTGATTTGGAGTTATATAGTATGTTAGTATTGTTACGTGTGATTTTGTAGGCTTGTTTTTTAAAGATGTTCGTTATAGAGTGTATATGGTTGTTGTTGTTGTAGGTAAAAGTTGCGTAATCTTTTTTGTCTTTGATGGTTCTAGTTAATTTAGTTTTTGATTGGTTTTTCATTTTGCTGATGATCTGGTTTATCATTTCTCTTTTATATCCGCTCTGTTTGGCTATTTCGTGAATTAGGTTCAATTCTTTGTTTAGATCTTTTTTCGTGAGTGGAATCTTGTATGCTCTGTATATCATGCTATAGTATGCGGCTTTCTTGTGACTATGTGGGTGGGTGGAATCTATTTTTATTGTGTTTGATGTGTGGGTAGGTTTCCTGTATATGCTGTATGTTAAATGGTTGTTGTGTCTGGTTATGGATATATCTAAGTAGTTTATAGTGTTGTTGTTTTCAGTTTCCATTGTGAATTTTATGTGAGGATCTATTTCATTTAGTTGTTCTAGGATTATATTTTCATTGGTATGCCTGTTGTCTATTATAATGAATACATCGTCAACAAATATACACCAAAAAAGAATGTTATTCAATTTTTGGATTTCTTGATGTTCAAGGTGGTCTATATATATTTCAGCTATTATTCCTGATATTGGTGATCCCATGGGTAATCCTTTTTGGTGGTATATGGTATCATGGAATTTAAAGTAATTGTTGTTGATGGCAAAGTGTAATAGTTTTATAAATTCATCTATTTCTAACTTGCTCAGTTTGCTATGGTTATTGAGATTGGATTCGATGATTGTTATGGCTTTTTGTGTAGGTATGTTAGGATACATGTTTGTTACTCATATGTAGCTATTTTATGGTAATGTTCTATTTTTATATTTTTGGTGATGTTACAAAATTCTGTTGAGTTTTTTATGGTTTCCTTTGCCTGGAAAATATAATGTTTTTTGAGAAAGTTTTGAATGAATTGTGATAGTTTATAGGTGGGGCTTGGTCTATAGTTAGTTAGTTAGTTTGTTTGTTTGTTTATTGATTTATTTATTTATTTATTCATTCATTTATTTATTTATTTATTTTGCTAGTTGCTTTACATCGCACCGACACAGATAGGTCTTATGGCGAAGATGGGATAGGAGAGGCCTAGGAAGTGGAAGGAAGCGACCGTGGCCTTAATTAAGGTACAGCCCCGGCATTTGCCTGGTGTGAAAATGGGAAACCACGGAACACCATCTTCAGGGCTGCCGACAGTGGGGCTCGAACCTACTATCTCCCGGTTACTGGATACTGGCCGCACTTAAGCGACTGCAGCTATCGAGCTCGGTGGTCTATAGTTTATTATGGGTCTCATAGGAATGTTGTCTTTATGGATTTTAGGGTATGCTTTGGCAATAGGTATTCCTGGGTTCATTGTGATCAATTTTGTGGTTTCTTGTTCATTTAAAATGAAGTTCGTGTGTTTTAGTAAAGTTTTAAAATTCTTTTGAATGCTATTAGTAGGATCTTTGGCCTTGATCTGGAAAGTTTCATCTTGGAAGCAAGTTTTTGTTTTTGTTATATATTCATCTTTATTTATGATAACTGTTGTGTTTCCTTTGTCTGCTTTAGTTACATTTAAGTTGTAGTTACATTTAAGTTGTTTTGTTTGATTTTGTTTTTAAGTTCTTTGATTTGTTTGTGGTTTATGGTGTCTTGTTGGTTGATTTTTAGATTAATTTTGTTAATATATTGTGGTAGTGTTTTTTTGATTTCATATCTGATTTCATTCTGCTTTTCTTGAGGTATTTTGTTTATGGCATTTTCAGTTTCGGTGATGATAGTAGTAATGTTTTCAAATTTTAGTAAGATATTTGTTAATGTTTTAATCATATGAATCAATCATATTGGATGTATGTGAATAAGTGTAGAACCCATTATATGTACAAAAAGCTTAGACACAGTGAGCCAATATACCTCATACAATAGCACGTTAAAAAAACTAAGATGTACCCACTAGTACTTTAATGACATAACTTTCAACACTTGATTTAATTGAAATAGTCACCAAATGTAACCTTTCATATATGATGTTTTTATAAATTCCTTTTTTGTGTGTCAACTGAAGATGATCCCCGAGGGATTGAAACCGGTATTGACCAATTTACTAATTTAGAGTAAATAAACTAATGTATTGATAAGGTGGAGATTTTAGACTTTCTTTGTATCAGAGTACCAATCAATACGGAAATGAAGCTGATAGACTATGATATATTGCATGCAGTCGATTACCTTCGGTATCGTTTCCTTGCTATGTCCACTAGCAAGTTCTCTCATCGACATTCAAAGGCATTGTCAGAGTTGATTAGTAATACCCATCGACTGCTGTCCTGTAAAGAAAATTTCAAATGAAAGAGAACATAACGCGATAACCCTCTGTCGAAACTCGTACATTTTAATCACAGTGTGTTCAATATTTTCTGTCAGTGTACCTACTGTTTTAAAGGCAACAATTCTTTGTCGTCGGCTTCCAGCACGTTAAAGAACTCCTGCGGGATATAATTCCCACACGCTGGCGTCTGTCAAGAACTAGCATTTAGGACGGACGTAAAACAAATAACATCAAAATGAGTTCTATTTTCAGTGCAATACAGATACAAAGCTAACTGATCAGATGACATGGTCACGAGGTAATCAGGTTTGTTTACATTATGATTGGTTTATATTGCATGTGTTCAAGTGGAAGAGATTTTATTATTGATTGGTTATTTTGTATATTCAGCAACGTTACAATTACTTCTATTAGCGATTTGGTTGTTTTTGCGCGACCAGGCGTGTTTGGTAGCTGAAACTCTGATTGCAAAACAAAAACAAACAAAAATATTTGAAGAGAAGATTTGAACCACCACAAAATGCAGCGGAGGATAACACCCAACGATGCTATTTAGCCAACTGAGCCATGCTAACAGCTCGAGTTCAGTGTTTACTAATCATTTCTGTTTCTACCATATTCGTCCTGGCTGAGGTTCAATTGGAGCGTGCCTCGAGATGCATCGAGATAGTGACGTCAGGCTCGAGTATCTCAAACGAGAGTTATGTCCATCCCTACGTAGACCTCAAAGATGCATCGAGAGTGGTGACGTCAGTCTCGAATATCTCGAACGAGAGTTTTGCCCATCACTAGTTACAAGCCACCATCAAACTTACTTATGTTACTTTATTATCAATACTCTGTGGAAGGACTGCGTACTTCGTCAGTTTTTTGATGTCTATGTTTTATTTTCACGTTGTGTTTTAGCAGTGCTACGCTTGAGACTTTTTAACCATTCCAAAGTGATCAAATCTTCAAACATTTGTTAACATCTTCACTTTCATTTTTACTTCATCCTATTAATGTCAAGTATTACTAAGGGTCTACTATATGTACTACATACTTGTGTATCTTTGTTCATATGACCTGTTTCAGCTGATGACGGTGTCCATAGACATGGAAACCGGTACTGAATAAAAAATGTTGTGATGAAATTGACAACATATTATGTATTGGAAAAAGGTGGATCAATCAGATTTCCCTCTATTGTATGTTATCTCCTTTCAATACGGACCAGATATGAAGTTTTTAATGTTGGGTCCATAGGTTTAACCGTAAAGTACCCTACACGCGATCCCCGGGAGGTGCTAAGAAAGCAACAACATTGTTCTGCTTTTGCATATCCCAACAATTAGAGGATACATTACTATGAGTACTATGAGAATGACTCGACCAAGAAATAGCTCTTTTTCAGAGCTCTACAGGTGTAAACTTTGATCACGCTCTACGAATTCTCCAACCAAAGTTATTACCCTGGACGCAAACACCTTTTGAAGGCTATGACATTTGAAGTAGTTAGGATGGTGGTAACATCAGATGGGTTCTGGAATGGACATTTCAAGAAGAGTGTTTCTGAAATCCTCTTGTGAGCAGCTGTGACCTCTGATTTGAAACTCGTATGTATATCGTGGGGTGTTGTGTGTAACAGGTGCTGCTTTTCTGTGTCAAAGGCTGGACACTAAAGTGAATCAACTGCAGGACTTCGAAATGTGAATGTATCACAGAAATTTTAACCTCTTAACTGGGTATTATTGATGTGCTTGCTGTAACCTGCCCTGTGCATTTTTTAAGTAGATTGTTGTTACACAGCAGGATAGGCAGAAATGTTAGTAATATCATTCGTCTGTGGTTCAAAAAGTAAATTAAAGCAGTTTTAATTAATTTTTATGTTAGAGAAATGTGTAACCATTTTTACATTAACTGCTAGGTCATTTACCTGGTTGGAATTTGAGAGTTTAGCCCATATTTCACAGCCGAAAGTTGAAACAAATAAAACCAAGGGGTATTTATAAATATCATATCATGAATGTGACATTCTGAACCATTTTTCATTAACTACAAGGTCATTTACCTGGTTGAAATTTGAGCATTTTGTTCATATGTTATCACCTAAAATTAAAACAAATAAAGGAATATTTATGAATTACACATCATGCTAGTGACATTGTGAAAGATTTTACATTAACTTCACCGTCAGTTACGTCATTTACCTCGCTAAAACTGCACTTCGCCTTCATCCGATTCGTCATGTTGTTCATCTTGTTCTTCATTCTTATTCTCAGAACAACTTTCACTATCACTCACCTTCATCTGTATTAAACCACTCATCTTCGGATTTCTGAGAAGATAAATCGTCATTATCATTCTCTAAGTTTTGAATAATCTCGCCTTCTTCGAGCGTTTCAAACTTGCTTTGAACTAGATGCTGCCATATTTAGCCTACTGTGGACAAGTAGCACTGCACAGATGTAAAATAAAAACAAATAAGCTTCAAGGAGCGTGACATGTGGTATTTGCTACCATCATGCAGGAAAAACATCAATTTAGACGACAAAGCACAACGTGGCAAAGTAGCTTGTCATACCCAGGAGATATTCACGGTAAAAGACGAGTACGTATATATTCGTCATGCTCATTACCCTGTAACATTCAGCGTATGAATATATACGTCACGCCCAGTTAAGAAGTTAAGATCCCACATCAACAACAAGGTGGTACTCCATCGAGCTGACAATGTAACCGTACAACAGGGTTACAGCATTCATTATAATTATTATTATCATTATTGACCCGATTCATTAGATTTTATGTTCTGATTTTCATCATTTAGATTGTAGTATTAATTAGGTATCACGCATCTTATGTCATCTAATCATTTGATAAGGGAATTCTGTTTGTAATTATTATGAATGTAAATAAGTGAGATTTTGAAAACTAAGTCATCTGTTATCTTGTAACTGAAGGCATTGTAACTGACATTGTGCAGCCAAGGCTATGTTTAACCAATGTTGCCTTAGGTAAGAAAGTTTCCGTTGCCACAGTCATTTTGTAACCATTCTTGTGCGTGGGAAGCTACTAAGCCATATGATAAATTTTGTATTGCGCATGGCCACGTGGCTTTGAGCTTGCTTCTGTATTCGCTAGTTATCGTGTATCGGTGTGGAAGGGATGACGCTGTGGAAGGGAGCCGTGTGGACATGACGAGTTTATATAAGTCGATGTAAGGATAGTAGAGTCGTCTAATATGAGTGGTAATTTGTACTGGTCTGATGGATAGCAGCAGCATCTAATTGCGAGGTAGAACGTCTGAAGGCAAGTTTATTTCAGTATATTCACCACAGGCTTGGTGCCATTGTCTGTAGATGTATAGGCAGTACATCACATAGAACTTTTGTATTTATATCAACAGTCTCTATATTAGCTATCAGGACGTGTGAAACTAGAGTAGATAGCATGCCTGAATATTGCAGGTTCTTCAGTAAAGTCTTCCAGTTTTTGACAACGAATATGAGTGGACGTGACCACATGGAGGTCATTACACTAGGACAGGGAGAGTAGGTTAACTCCAGGTACAAAAGAATATAAGATAACCGTCTACAGCTTCCAACTACAAACCGGACGGGGTTTCTCTGAGTACAAAGTTCTACAGCGGTGGTTGCAGACATAAGGTAATTACAGCATCAGACATGTTATGCATAAATAACATGGAGAAGAAATTAATCAGTGGTGATATCAAATTTAATTCATGTAAAATGCCAATAGCTTCTGAAATTTAGGTCATGTTCCTTTATGTATGTCTGTCTGTCTGTCTGTATCGGTCCCTCAATCCTGAGGATCGTGATCTCAAGATATTTCTTTGTACCCATTTCCATTCTCCACGGTCTTCTGCTATACGGGTAGATTGTATGAATGATGTCTTTGTTGCATGTTTTATGCCATCTCTCCAGCGTATAGGTGCTGGCCCACGCTCCCTCTTTCCAGGCACGTTTCCCAAGATAATATGCTTTTCAAGGCTTCCTTCTCCACGATGCATAATATGACCAAAGAATTGGAGAATCCTCTGTTGACATTTTGCGATAACCTGGTACTAATGTTCAGCTCCTTGAGGATGGATTTGTTGGTTCGAAATGCTGTCCAAGGAATGCAAAGCATTCTTCTCCAGCACCACATCTTGAACGAGTTGATCTTATTCAGATCTGAAGCTTGAAGTCCATGTTCCTTTATATGTAACAACAAATCTCACAAGGTCATTTTTATATTATTCAATTATAGTAATGCAAGTTAATTGTGATGTAAAGTATAGTAATGAGTTCAGTTTTCTTGTAATAATAGTAATTGATTCAATTTCCAAGTGCAATCCTCAATTGTGGAAATGCGACCACAGTCTACATTTGTCCTGATCCATATTCCTGTATATTGCCAGGTGTGTGAGAGTATCACCCCACACCTTGAGAATAATAATATAAGAGATATGCTCTCCGAACTTGCCGCTTATTACAGTGGCTGGTGCTAAAATAATTTAAAGAGTAATTGTGTGAATGTAATTAAGAATAACAGTAGTGGTGGGAGTAACCACAGCAAGTTATGTGAAGAATTAACTCTTGCATAATTTACACATCCTAATACCTAATTTATTCGTGTATTAGACCCCCTCTGTTATTAAGACCCCTCTTGGCTTTTCGAGATGAAGAAAATGAAAAAATATATCTCACATACTAGGCCCCCCAATGTAGTTCGTCAGAGAAGAACAACGATTCCGCTTCAAAGAGGGTACAAGCCTTGCAGCAACTCTGATGACATCATCTAAATTTATGAATAGTTTCGTCTATATGACCCACACAATGAAAATATGTCAAAGTCATGCGGTACATCTGTGTTTTGTAGTTAAGAAATGTCCGCCTCCGTAGTGTAGTCCTACTGCAACTCTGATGACATCGCACAAATAGGTGAATAGTTTCGTGTCCGACCTGCGCATTGCAAGCACGCATCAGTCATGTATATATGTCTGTGTTTTGTAGTTTAAAATGTCTGCCAGCGTAAGGGTTAGCACAATTACCTGCCGTTCTCGGGAGCCTGAGTTCAATTCCCGGTGCCGTATTGCCAGAGATTTACAAATGGCAGGAAGGTTGATATGCGGTAAAAATGGTACATGCAACTCCCTTCCACTGAAGGCCTGTCTAAAAAGAGTTGCACCACCTCGGGATAAGGAAACAAGTTTACTTTAGTTAAGAAATTCACAGTTGTTGCTATTAATATACCAGGCGTGATCATTAACAAAGAGATCATTTAATATCTCTTAACTCGGGCCAGTATAGGTTTTTTTAAGAGAAGTAGGTTTAAAACGTGATAACAACAATCCAATCATAACGATTGTTTTACTCGCCAACGTACCTCTAATAATGATAATAATAATTTTACGTCCCCACTTAACGATTTTCGGAGATGCCAAACAAAACATACTGTGCGTTAATAAAACATGGAGACAACGATCGTACAAAATTAAACATTATGATAATAAAACGCATTACCTGTAGATATCCATAAATATGGCAAACTTTCCTGTCATTTATTTTAAATCTTCCCCTTGTAGAACTTCTGGCACTATGCGGGCACTTGATAGCATACCTAACCTGTACAGTGCGGTCTCAACTCATTTACAGCTGTTTAGGTAAATCCTGATGTGATAAATGTGGAGAACAAGCATGAAATATACTTAAGAATAAGGGTTTGGCTTTCAACAGCAGCCATTGTCCAAGAAACACTTCCAGTCACTATGTATTACATTCGGAAGTACAACTCGTGACGTACGCTAGTTATCAGTTGGTTGTTTGGCACGCTTTCTACCAAAGCACGAGTTTATTCTCAAGGAGTGGCTTCTGCTACACATACACAAACTGGGAATATCAGAGACTGTCTCCAGAAACCATTTGAGAATAGATTCTCACAGTTTGGACTCTATATGATATAGATGTTGATTCCCATAGGGAACCTTGGTGTGCTAAGTGCCAACTGATGAGCCCAACTTAGCACAAGGGGGTGAAATGCTGGCAACCATCGGTGATTTAGCTGGAAAATTTATAATGTCCAATAACGGACCATTTATATTGGTATTATAAATTTACTCATTCGGGACAAATATTTCTGATTTCCTATGGGAATCAACATCTATATCATCTGATGGCCAAGCAGGCATCAATTTTTGGTAATGAGACAAAGTCTCTCATTGTGCATTGGCACTGCCGTGGCTCCAAGTAGCCTATGCAGTGGCCTCCACGGTATGCACTAGCCGTTGGTCTTGGTGGGTGTGCTAAGTGCCAACTGATGAGCCCAACTTAGCACACGGGAGCGAAATGCTGGCAACCAGGAATGAGTTAGCTGGAATATTTATAATGTCCAATAACGGACCATTTATATTTGACTCTATAGTCGGAAACTAAACTATTTTTAAAAGTTTCAAGAAAGACGGGACTTGGAATGCTCTTGATGCATGGCTGATGAGATGGCAGTGAAGATGACGTCATTTGGAATGACGACATGCTGGTAGCAGGGAAGTTGGCAGCACAAGACGATAATTCAGATGAAAGCACTGATTAGGTATACTCAGGTTTATTGTGTGGTAGGGCTACTGCTCAACTGACAGAGACAAATGACTGGCCATTAAGTTATTTTGTATCAATATTGCATAATATGATAATGCGATACCTTTATTCCATTTCTCTATGGGGTCAAGTATGAAGTGAGAGGAATTTTCATAGCGAGCTTTTATGACTATATGCCCTTTCTGACGTTGACCTAATTAAAGGAATTAATAAGACAAAACGAATGACGTGATATGAGTAACTAAAACTGACTATATTTATTTTATATGTAGGCCTAAAAGTCGTGTTCACCATTTATTGTCTTTTTACATTTAGAAATACTGCCTTCCAATAAAAATTGCCAGTATAGTTAAATACATTCATAAGTTTGTTAAACAATAGTGTACAATGTTTACATGTGTAATTATTTATAGCTCTTTATAGCCTAGAAGCCATGTGTTTACTGCACAAAATGTGAGGTTATCGCATATTGGACCCCCCCTTTCTTTTTGGGCTGTAAAAGTGGGGGGCGGGGGGGGAAAGAGGTCTAATACATGAGTAAATACGGTATTTTTGGGTTCAAACTGGAGAAGTTCCCGTATTTGACACACCTGCTTCTTCGAACATCACTCACGCCACTCTGGATGCATTCCGAAATACAGATGTCAACTACTCAGGTAGCATCCTTTCTACAGCAAAACCGGGCATTCCAAATACTGGGCAACGTGCTGTATCAGCCAGTAGGAAATACCATTGCACTAGTTTAGTTTGGTTCAGTCAGTGGAGAATCAGCGCTGAAGTGACTAGTGACGCTCTATTCCAGTCTGGTACAAACATTTTAAGAGTGCTTCGGGTACGGGTCATGCGTTTTCCGTGATCTGAAAATTGTTTTTTAGTCCACAGTGAGCAAGCATTCGAGTAATACTGCATCATATGAACTCGCGGTGATCAGTTACGCCTAAACATATGGGAAAAATGGCAGCGGGTCGCAAGTATTCAGTGTCTGAATGCAACGTGTGTTACCGCGGTAACAGAAAAGTGAACTTCCAAGCGACCAATAAGTCTCGCGAAGTATTTTACGGACCAAACAGTGGTATGTTTCCGCAAGTAGAGGAGGATCTGCTGAAATATATAATTTTGTTACGTTTCTCACGAAATGCTGTATTTTTTTTTTTTTTTTTTTAGGAATGGGAAGGAAGCGGCTGTGGCCTTAATTAAGGTACAACCCCAGCGTTTGCCTGGTGTGAAAATGGGAAACCACGGAAAACCATCTTCAGGGCTGCCGACAGTGGGGTTCGAACCCACTATCTCCCGATTACTGGATACTGGCCGCACTTAAGCGGCTGCAGCTATCGAGCTCGGTGCTGTACTTTAAAGGACAAGAATTAGCTGCTGCACATGGAATCAGTGTCTGATTTCAAGGTTAGCCAAGGCTGGATGATTAATTTTATGAAGAGAAATGGACTTTCTCTTCAACGAAGAACATTATGCCAAAAAATGCCGAATGATGCTCTCCCAAATAGGAGCCGCAGGTCAGACGCCAATCATTTCCATATGCCACAAAGTCGAACAATTGATAAGAAAGGGACATCGAGCGTTACCATACGCACTACCAGAAGGAAAAAACGATGTATTGCAATGCTTGCTGTAACAGGTGATGGCAGAAAGTTTCCACCTTATGTTGTTCTAAAACAAAAAATGGTGCCTAAAGTAAAATTTTTATGAGGGATTCACGTTTGTATTTAAGAAAAAGGGTGGATGGACACGTCACTTTCACAAGATTGGATATAAATTGTTTGGGGAAATCTGTCAGGGTCCTTCCTTCGATGTCTGGCCCTTCTTGTGTTGGACATTTTTCTTTCTTTGCTGGTATGTCATTATTATATACTTCCATGAATTGTACTTGTATTAGTTTATGTTTATCTCACTTCATGTCGTACTGTCAGCTCATAACGGGAAGAATATATTTCCAGTGTCGGTACTTTAAACCCACATGTCCAGCTTACCTGATGTACACTATTTGACTTTTCGAAAAATTTCATGCCGGAATTTTACGCCAAATGACGTTAACTGCAAATAATAATTTTGTGTGGCTATTTCTAGCTGGGTGCCGCCCTTGTAAGGCACACGCTCTGATGAGGGTGGGTGGCATCTGCCATGTGTAGGTAACTGCGTGTTATTGTGGTGGAGGATGGTATTGTGTGTGGTATGTGTGTTGGAGGCATGTTGTGGACAGCACAAACCCCCAACCCCGCAAGCCATTGGAATTAACCAATGAAGGCTAAAATTCCCGACCCGTCCAAGAATCGAACCTGGGACCCTCTAACCGGAGGCCAGTACGCTGACCATTCAGCCAACGAGTGTGACAGAACTGCAAAGAGTTGAACCAGTTGTGTGTATATTATATTTGATGTATCTTTTAAATTGCCAGGCTGAGTGGCTCAGACATTTGAGGCTCTGCCCTTCTGACCCCAACTTGGCTTGTTCGATTCTGGCTCAGTCCGGTGGTATTTGTAGGTGCTCAAATACGTCAGCCTCATGTCAGTAGATTTTTTGGCACGTAAAAGAACTCCTGCGGGGCTAAATTATGGCACCTCGGCATCTCCAAAAACCGTAAAAGTAGTTAGTGGGACGTAAAGCCAATAACATTATATTTTTTAAATGTAACTGAATTGTAAAACATTTTTTAAATATCTAAATGCCTTGAATAATGTTTGCATCTATAGTTTATGCTTGTATTTTTCGTCAAAATAGTGTGTTAATTATGCAAGAAAATACGGTACAGATGATACAGGAGATGTGGATGCGGGCGTAGAAAATTATCCTACATGCTGAATCTCTTCTGAGTGTTTTGACATTCGTGGTACAGCAACTCTGAAATGGGAAACACAAAGTAGATAAAATTACTCCATGATGGTCACCAACCTTCTGTGAGGAGAGAGAACTAGGAGGAGGACAGTACCCTTCTTATAGCATGGAGAGAAATCTATAGTGTAGATGGATGGCAGGCAATTCTATGATGGTAAACGGGGTGAAAGTCAGGTTGAGAGTTTCACAAACAGGAAAAGTCTTCTCATTTTTAATTTTTGTGTTGATGAGGTGGAAGTTCTTCATGGGGATCGCTATAAATACATAGGTGTTAAGATAGGGAAAGATCTTCATTGGGGTATTCACATACGAAGGGGTGCTCAAAAATAATCGGAATAACTTTGACGTGGGCGAAGTTTGTGTAGTACGCATTTTTGCCGCTAGGTGTGTATAGCGCAACTAATTGCCAGTTCAGTGCCGCCTGTGTTGTCGACCTGGCTTGTTCTGTTCATCTGCAGTGATTGTTTTTGCTAGCGCTGTTTTGTTCTTGTTTCATTTTTGTGATGGCAAGTTTAAGTGAACAACCTGCAGCTGTGAAATTTTGTTTTCTGCTCAGTAAAAATGCTGCCGAAACTGTTTTAATGTTGAAAACAGCTTACAAAGATGACGCTATGGGAAAAACTCAAGTGTACGAGTGGTTTGCCCGGTTTAAAAATGGCGACATGTCGATTGATGACAAACCTCGTTCTGGTTGTCCATCAACTGCCTGAATCAACGAAAATGTTGAAAAAATTTGAGATCTTATGCTCACAGACTGTCGACAGGCAATTGATCAACTGTCAGAGATTACTGGGTTATCTTGGAGCTCGGTTCAGCGAATTTTAATGGAAGATTTGGGAATGAAAAGGGTTGCTGCCAAGTTAGTTCCTCAGGTTCTGACTGACAGTCAGAAAGAACGTCGAGTTGAAACATGTTTGGTTTTGAAACAACAGCTTGAAACTGATCCAAATTTTCTGTCAATAGGTCATTACTGGTGATGAGTCATGGTGCTATGGTTATGACCCAGAAACAAAGTAACAGTCAAGCCGGTTGAGAACGTCATTGTCACCCCGTCCAAAAAATGTCATCAAGTCGGATCAGACATCAAAACAATGCTGATTAGCTTTTTTGATGCCAAGGGCATAGTTCATTTAGAGTTTTTCCCAGGTCAGACCATCAATCAAACCTTTTATTTACCGGGCGAGTTGACTGTGTGATTAGGGGCGCATGGCTGTGAGCTTGCATCCGGGAGATGGTGGGTTCGAATCCCACTATCGGCAGCCCTGAAGATGGTTTTCAGTCGTTTCCCATTTTCACACCAGGCAAATGCTGGGGCTGTACCTTAATTAGGGCCACAGCTGCCTCCTTCCAACTCCTAGACCTTTCTTATCCCATCGTCGCCATAAGACCTATCTTTGTCGGTGCGATGTAAAGCCACTAGCAAAAAAAAAAAAAAAAAAAAAAAAAAAAAACCCACTTTTATTTGGAAGTTTTGAGAAGATTGTGCAACTGTGTTCGTCAAAAAAGATACGATTTGTGGCAGACAGTAGACTGGTTCTTCCACCATGACAACGCACCTGCACATACAGCCATCTCTGTTAGACAGTTTTTTGTTATTTCTTATTTCTATGCATGAACGAGGCATGAAAGGATAGCGATTTGACAACATTGAAGAGGTCAACAATAGTTATTGCTGTGAAAACACTATTATTTACAATTGAAAAACGGTAACGCCTGATCCGCTGCCAGTACAGGAGATGACTCGTGCTGCTCCAACTGCCTATTGTCGACACATCAGGGGTGGACAGCCAAGCCGCTAACCAAGCATATCGAGAGTAGCCGGGAAGATGTGGTGTACAATAAATGCTGTATTGCACAATTAATGTCGAACAAAATTAGTGTTACAGAATATTTTCTGCTTCTAGGTAGGAAACTTTTGTGTCGAGAAATAAAAAAATTCACGTCATGGTATTTCGGGTAGTAGAGAAAGAAATACACACAAAGAATAGGACAAACAGCAAGAAACTGAGGTTGCTTTGAGATACTGAAAATTTGAGTAATGGAGGTTTGAGATATCGAGGATCGACTGTAATCTCATGTTGTTCCTTTACATGATAATGTTTTTATGTCGAAATGTTTCAGAGGAGAGAATATGCACAAGTAGGGTCGCATACATTCATCTTCTTTAACTAATCATAGCAGAAATCTAAAATATAGAGAAGAAAATTGTCTCATTTCTGTAATGATGTAGCGTATTCTATTGTTTTCATTGTTTCTTACATACATATTCTTGAATTACCCTATGATTCTTTTATTCTTTATAGGATGGGTGTGACTTTGCATGCCGAAGGGGAGACAGACGAGAAGAATCATGGCAGAGACTAACCAATAACTTTAATGACTCTCAAGATGATAGAGATGATGCCTTACTTCGACCTTAATTTTGTAATCAGAGAAACTTGTTATTTATCCAGATAATCAAAACTGTATAAAACAAACAAGTTCTTTGGTAAGTTAATATGTGCAGAACATTTTTTTCTGGACGTTATTAAGTTGTGATTTGTCAGTTCTTTCGAGATATTTATTTAAATTATAACAATTATTTTATTTCGTTTTATTTTGAGTTGGTTTCTTTTCTCTCTCTCCAACAATATGTTAATCCAGTATATTAAATACGTAATAATTTTCATATAACAGGCCGACAGTGCTAGTTATATTACTTGCGATAAACAGTTAACCAAACAAGATGTCGCCACTTTTGTGTGTATTCAGATATTGAAAAGTGTTGTGTTTCAGTGTGTTCTTTTAAGATTTTTGAAAGTATTAATAATGTCTTCAGAATTTGAACACTTGGAAGTTAGTATTGCTTCTCAAAAATTTCAGAAGCTGTGAATGGATTGTCATGCCATTTAAAGTATCTATGGAAGGAATTTTGCAGAGCAAAATTATTTGAGTTAAAAGCATACATATTTTGCACATTTAGTTACCTTAATGGCTAATTAAGTTAAATTGTGACAATGATGTTGGCCACAGTAATGATGATGATCATTACTATGATGATTGCAATGATGATGCCTGTCATGATGCTACTTATTTTAATGATTGTAATGATTGCTATGATGATGGCAGCAGTGACAGCAATGATTCTGTTAGTTATTGTTATTTTGATAATTGTATTTGCATTTATTAGTGTTTTTGTTAAACCTGAAGGGTCGCAAGACTTCTTTCATCAAATAGAGAGAATATGGCTGAATGATGAATTCATAGAAGAATTACTTGTATTATGGTTTGATTCATAACAAATATTGCAAACATTAGTAATAGTCTGATGAAGTAGTGTAATTGAACCTGTGAATTAAAAATGACCCAACTCCAGAAGACTGCATTTTTTGGAAGAGAGGGAAAATGTAAATACTAGAAAACGCTCTATAAAAATAACATGAAGTTTACTTATACAATGGAGTAATAACTTCCTAATAGTAAATTTTATTTTTCCCATACCATTTTGTTAAAATATTATAAATATTGGGTAGTGTAGAGTCATTCTTGAAATATATAAAACAAAAAATAAAAATGTGCAAAAACTTACTTGTTAATATTTATTTCAAACTACGTGTTGTGCAGTTTAATTCCAAATCATTATTATCTGGCATGTCTGTGCTTTCTCTCAATTTATTTATAAAGGAAACTGTTGGATGCAAAGAAAACACAGTTTCTATAGATTGCTCAGTTTGGCTGACTTCACCGGTCCATTATAACATTTAACTTGAGATGTGATTTCTGGGATGGCATTACCTTTTAGCAAAGGAAAGATTTATTTTGGAGCAATGGAAGACATGCCAGTCGATCCTTCATGCTTTTGAATATGTGAAAATATGAGTACAGTAAAACCTTGTTAAGACGTTTCTGCAGGGGACAAGAAAATGAACGTTTTAATTGAGAAAACCTACTACTGAATGTGCGAATAAATACTATCCAACTGGGATATGGAAACACTAGATACAATTTTTTCTGACATGAGGGCATTTTACATTGTGTATCTGCGAGTACAGTGAAAACTATATCTAATATTTCTAAAAATGAGAGGAAAGTATTAAAATGTGTGAAAAATATGAGAGAACAAATATGAAAACCTTTTCTTCTGGGGCTTATAGAATATAAAATAAGAAGTGCACTAAAAGGTTTGAAAAACACCAAACAAAAAATATGAAAACATATGCACGGGGGCCAATAAGTACAGTATTATTGCAGATCGCACTCTTCCTAAAACAAATGTTAGTAGAAGCCTTTTATTTCAGAACAGTGGGTTATTAAACATTATTTTCTGGTCGCACTCTAAGACAATGAATTGGAGGTTACACTTATCCATGTGCGACCGGAAGGAATCAGGAGGATTGACTTTGACCGCCATTTTTAAAAACTTTGACCTGTAGTCGAATGATCGAGTCGAAACTCGAAGGTGCGAGTTCAACATTCGTGACCTATGCGTGCCTAAAGATGCGGATCCCAGTCCACTTTCTGAAAGATTTAAATTTTGTCTTCATTAGTAAGGAATTTCACGACTTCTTCTGTATCCATAAATAGGCTATCTCAAGACTAATATGTACCGCGCTAGTCAATTTCATGCCATTATGTTCATAATTCAGATAAAGGCTACTGTATCACATGAAAAAACTTCACTGTACCACTCGACACAAAATAAATTTCTAACTTCTGAATGGAATGCAAAATACAAGACAAATAGTCTCACTGTGTTATTCAGCAATCTTGCTGCTAACTGGCAAGCAAAACAACATTCCTGAGGCTAACGGCTTGCTCCCCAAATGTGGAAATTATCCTGTGAAGTTCAAAAACTTAAGGCCTTTTTCCTTCATCACGCAACTGTGGCGACGGATCTTACCTGATTTGGAAATCGTGTTTGTTTCACAAGGGATACTAAGCAGTAATAGTGAAAATTCATGACGCGATAAGTGAGATATTTTTATATAGATTTAATACGGTGAGAATCGGGACTTCGAATTTACGAAGTGCTAAGCGGGAAAACATGTTAATGAGGAATGCACTATCGAGGTTTCACTGTATTTTGTATTCACTCACTTTGAACATCCCTTTTTTTTTCCTGGTTACAGAGTTGTTAAATATGGTAACCTCTTAAAGAACATTTTAAATGTTATTATCATGCCCCCAGTTACCCTGACTTCAATAAAGTGCATCCCTACCCTGACTTAGCAAGATGCATCCAACCATTATACTTCTCCACCTTCCGTACCTTTTGTTTCATTTTTTAACAGTGCTATGAATTTGAGAAAATCTTGATTTTATTATTCATATCACCTCTAATAGACTCCATTTTATAATTTGTCAAAACAACACAACACTGGTGATACCTGATGTGAAGAATTGGAATGTTCTTGAACTGTACACAAAACTAAGAATGATTTTAAATAACTTTTCACTTGGAATGTTTTCTGTATATACAATGTTGTGTCCAGGTATAGCTAATTGTACATGCCATAATGTTAATTTCATGAAAAAGTGGACTTGGGATGTTTCCGAATTCTCAGGTTCAATTGTATACTGCTTGTTTCAGTTTAGAATCAAGAAATTAATTTCATAATGTGATGTATATATACCACAATAAAGAATGTATGTTCCAGTGCTCCTTTTCTTACTTGTGAGATCACTTGGTTGTGACTGTCACTTGCTGTTTATTGTTGTGCAGTGCAACACTATCATGCTGTGAAAAGCCTGACATTAGAATTCAGATTCTAAGGAAACAAAACATGAAAGGGAAAAATAATATTTCCTTATTTTAGCATGAAGGTATTAAAGTTGTTTTACTTCGGTTCATTTCTCTGAAGACAAACTTCTTTGACGTATTTACAGATTTTTTGGTTCTAACTCAATACAGATTGATTAAGCTCTCTAAGTGTTGATAGTGTAGACAAGTTAATTTTTGATATTTACTCTAAAAGGGTATTATAGTTTTGCAAAGTATTGTGATATTTTGTCATTTTCTTTAAATCCAAAGTATTCCGACTTTACCAATCTAGTTTCCACTTATATCAGCTATTCCTAAGCCAAAGAACTTTGTGTATGTGGCAAATAGGCCTACCAGCGGTTTTATTATTTATCAAACATTTTCATCTAAAATTTGTTTGAATGGGCTTAATATTTGTTTCAAATTCTGAAATAATTCATCTGTCAAGAGCAGCAGGGGTTGTATATTTGTTAATAAGGTTATTATGAAGATGTATTTGCAAATTACAGTCAAAACTGGTTAAGAAAACTCGAGAGCACATTTACGTCACTCTTTAGTACGTTCGTAACTCCCACCTAAAGAAGTAAATTAGAGTTACCGGCCACGTTGTGCACACGATGCGCCAGCAACGACTGGCCTGGGAAAGGATTTGGCAGAGAACTTAATTTCACGGCCTTAGCGTGTCGGCCTACAGCCTGCAGGGAGCGTCAGTCTCAAGCCAGTCTTCAGTGTGGGCATATGTTTGTTTGGATCACACAACAGTAGCAGTACATAAATTAGGCCTACTGTACTTAATGCATAGTGGTTTGAAGGACTTTCAGTTATGGAGATTAAGAAAGCTAGACAGTTTACAAATTATGAAAAATTGAAGTTTATTGAGAAAGCAGATGCTATTCCACACATGAAACGTGCAAATCATCTAGATCTTTGACATTCCTGTGACAACTTTATAAACATAATTGTGACAACATATATAGTTTGCAATTCTAAGAATGTTTTTCCTTGATGTTTTACTATGTTGGTGTTCTTAAAATTTATTATTTATTTATGCTCAACGATGCCGAAATATAAATATTATAATGCCAGAAAACGGAATCTTAATGAGGCTCATTATAATTCAAGTTTCAGTATGATACGGGCCAATGACCTTAGATTTTAGGAACCTTTAAACAACAAGCATCATTATGATACAGGTTCTTCACTAATCAGAGTTCAGATTTTCATTATGATACAACTGTTTGACCAGTTAGGTAAGGATAGCAAAATCAAACATGTTGGACACTGATATTAACTTCAGTGCACAACCACACACCACATTACTGCAAATTCACTTCACCAACAATTTGTATATGAAATAAAGCTAGGTTATGAGCTTTGGAAATGTATGACATTGTCAAGGTCTTTGATCCACTCATGGAATATTAATAACCCAGCGCATGCTCTCTGCACTCGGTTCAGTAAACTCAACTGTCAAGTGACATCTCGACAGAAATTTATGAATATTTAAAAAAATATAATTATCATCGAGCATAAATAGCCGTATGCAACTCGCCTATAATGGTAATTAAGACACTCGTATGGAAATTATAAAACTGTGTCTTAATTATTGCCGTTATAAGCTTGTTGCATAATGTACTATTATTTCATTACAGTGGAACCTCTATTATCCGTTCATGTAACCTACATTTTCCCGGATCATGTGTTCAAATTACGTGATCCCACGAGCATCATAATTAAATCACGTTGTAAAATTCCCGCATTATCCGTTCCTCGAAAAAACGATTTCCCGGATCAACCGTCCAGAAATTTCAGTCCCATCAACGCTAAATACTCGGTTAAGCGTTTTGCAATAAACTGTATCTCACGGAAGGACGACTATTGCATATTTATGGATCTCGACGTTAACGCCCCATCATTGCGATAATTAGAGCAAGTCCTGTACTGGAAAAGCTTGCATCCAGGAGATAGTGGGTTCGAGCCCCACAGTCGGCAGCCCTGAAGATGGTTTTCTGTGGTTTTCCATTTTTGCACCAGCCAAATGCTGGGGCTGTATCTTAATTAAGTCCACGGCCGCTTCCTTCCCACTCCTAGCCCTTTCGTATCCCATCGTCGCCATAAGACCTATCTGTGTCGGTGCGACGTAAAACCAACAGAAAAAAAAAAGCGGTGGGCAGTGAACTTGCATAAGGACCATCTTAGTATCGAATTCGGGTGGTATTGTTTAGAAAATTAGAGAATCTCGGAAATTATAAAGTGGAGAGTAGCCACAGTAATTGTAAGGAGATACAGAGCATTTCGATAGCTCTACTGGTACTTGAAGAGGGAACGAGTTTCGTCAAATGCTCGCACTTATAAAACGTCCACATTATGTCCAGGGTTAGATGTTTATATTTTTACTTTTTTCGATTGTATTGCCGAACAGGTTTTCGGCACTTTCCTCAGGGCACTGTACAGTAACTGGGCTTTCAGGCAGGAATCGAAACTGCTCCTTAACACAAATCTTGCACAAATCTAGTATTTTAATATTATAGTATACCGGTACGATTATGTTATCGAGACCACCCAGATGTTTCACCTTAGATACAAAATGCCATGGGAGGTCTTGGGATTGCCTGTTACTGCTTTGGTCCTAATATAAGACTGGGAATTTTACATTTTCGTGCTAAAAGTAAAAAACCGCAGTTGTTTTATTTGCGCACGTTACATGTAAATGGTTTGTATAATTTCCAACTCGTACTGGCAAGTGTAGCGAGCGCGCTTTCCAACTGAGCCCAAGGTCACAAATAACCGTAATGTCTGAAGTTTTGGTGATTTTTTTTCTCTTTCCAGTTTGATTGGATTAGTGACGGGCAGAATCGAATATAATGCATTAGGGAATTTCTGAGAATCGATACTTACCTTCAAAACCATGTTCTCGAGTTCAACATAACCTTTAAAATTCGATGTAGGCCTAATTTACGCGGTACAAGATTTCCAGAAACGGACTATGAACCAGAGACCAAATTACACTCGAAGATTAAGAAAAGAAGGGATTTCGCCATCATGCTGGGCGCTTTTAAATCTAATGTGCTTTATTTTATTAGATGAGAGAATTAAAAACTACTTGTGGTCAATTGTCGTTTGGCTTGGCGTTATTAGATTTTCGAAGAGTTCGGCTGATCAAAGTTGCTGAACTGAGAGAAGTTTTCACGGGAAAATGACTAAGTTTCCCCTGTAAAACTGAATATAAAGTATCGACATTTTGAACTCGCATACTGGTAATTAATGTTTGATGCTGGTTTCGTGGTCTAACTTGCTTGCCTCCCATACGGAGGGCCCGGGTTCGATTCCCGGCCAGGTCAGGCATTTTCACCTGGATATAAGGGCTGGTTCCAGGTCCACTCAGCCTGCGTGATTACCTTTAATTGAGGAGCTATCTAATGGTGAGATGGCGACCCCGGTCTAGAGAGCCAGAAATAACAGCCGAGAGGATTCGTCACACTGACCATGCGTCACCTCATAAACTGCAGGCCTTCGAGCTGAGCAGCGGTTGCTTGGCAGGCAAAGGCCCATTGGAACTGTAGTTTGGTTTGGTTTAGGAGTGTTGTAAGATTAAAATTATCCATATATCATTTTTGTGATGTTTAGCCAAATTGTTGATGGCTTTCGTTCATTCCTGGATTTTCCGTTTTTCCATGTTGTACGTTTTTTGTTAATGGTCCCTCCAAAAATGGAGAATCGAGGTTCCGCTGTAATTATAATTGTAAACACTTGTTTCTTTGTTTCCATCATAATTATTTTTACATTCAAACCTAACCTTAAATTTAACAGCATAATTGTTTATCATTGTTTTGCACATTCCCTTTTTATGACATTTTTTCGAAGTCCCCACCAAACCGTTCTAACCAGTTTTAGCTGTATATCATGTAGTGAATTATTTCTTCTAAAAAATTTTCACCAATTTTATGACTGTACTGTCCAAATAAAATTGTACATCTTATAATCCTAATGCCTATAATGTGATAGGGGCTGCCTAGCCAAGGCGGTAAAAGCGTGCTCAGTTCACCCCGAAAGTTGTGGGTTTGATTCTCTGTCAGGAAGTCGAAAAATTTAAGAAATTAGATTTGAACTTCTGGAGTTGCATGTAGCCGTAAGGTTCATTCAGCCTACATCAAAAATGAGTACCATGTTAATTCCTGGGAGCAAAGGTGGCTGGGCATACTAGCTAACCACTCTACCCCACTAAGAGCTGAGGTTACGGATGGTGGAAGCATTTTACTTCCACCCCTCCAAGGGCCTTCATAGCCTGTATGGAGATGACTTTGCTTTCGTATGTTGTGACACTGTGGGCTGTATCTGAACATTTATGTGTGTATTTATCTGGAATATTTGGATTGTGTATGTTAATAGGTCAGTCCCATGATTGTTATCTTGTTACAACCATTGTGATCCATTAATTTTCTTGTTGGCAGGTTTAAAAAAAGACTGAATTTTGAGTTTTTCTGCATTAATACTTTTAAGCTATTTCTTGAAAACATGACTACTGTCACACGCTGAATCAGTACTCAGGGAAACTGTAATTATTATAATTTTTATTAACCTATTGTTTCAGCCACTTACGACCACTGTTAACGCTTGTTAGCATTTCTGGATTTTCAGTACTGCATCACCCTTCAGACTACCTTTGCACCAGGTTGTCTTCTTGCTTTGTCTGGAAGATCCTTTATCCCGTGAACCCAGGTCCTGAACTTATGCCTTTCTTGAACCAGTGTCTCGGAGGCATTGGCCAGATCTTCCTTTACTGCAGTTGCCCATGGAGGGGTACATTTCCAAGTCATCAGAAGATCAAGAATTCTACATTGTATTCTGTTGTTGGGCATTTGAGAGAGACGACCGTAAAACATGAGATGGCAGTTCTTCATAACAAGCAAAAGCTTTTTGAATTTAGAGTACAGCTCTGCATTTGACTTCAGGTGAAAATCATCCTTATTTTGACGTGGGCCGAGGTTCTTTCGTAGAAATTTCCTCACCCCTGTGGGTGGGGGACACAGACAAAGAATACACCCATGGTATCCCCTGCCTGTCGTAAGTGGCGACCAAGGGATGATTGTATTAGAAACATGAAACTATTTGTGATTAGTACCACCACACAGGGAACACCATGGATCGCTTTTACTTCCGCGTAGAACCACTTTGTAGGTACCAAATAGGTTTGGGATTAGTATCAACAGACTGCGTTGCCGGCTTCTACAGTACCCGTGATTAGTACCACTTTAAGAGCGACACCATGGTTCTACCTTGCCTATGATTAGTACCCACTATATGAGGAACACCACGGGATAGTGCAGGTCGCTGTGGTTAGTACACATATGTGATGAACACCATAGGTTTGCGTTGCCTGTAAATGGTGCCGCAATGTGCGAAATATCATGGGTCTGTATTCCATGTGCAAATTTCTTTACCTGTGAGTAGTACCATACTATGTGGAATGCCGTGAGTCTACGCTACTTTTGATTAGTACTGCAATATGACAAATAACATGGTTCTACTTTCCTGGCGATAAGTACCATTATGAGGGGCCTATGACTTGGATTTTGGATCCCTTTAGACTAAAAGCATCATCGATTCAGTATTATTAGTATTTATTAATACTATTGTTTCACGTCAGTTTCTGTGAATGCGAGACATTGCGGGTCGGATCCACTGATTGTTTTAAATTCATATCCATCCATTCATTCTTCGTCCTCACGTTTTGAATTCTGGTCAGTGGTGGATTTTGTACTTTTTATATGTTATTCCATTTCGTACAATTAGGGGCTGATGACCTAGATGTTAGGCCCCTTTAAACAACAATCATCATCATCATCATCATCATCATCAGAAATTTCCTTTCATTTGGATCCTCTCCGTCTCACCCTAGTGGATGAGGGCCAAGTATTATATTATTATTATTATTGTTATTATTGAAGAATTACAGAGGTCTATTTTTGTGTGTTAAAACATTTAATATCTCTGTGATGTATTATTTATTTATCGTGTCAGAAGTACAAAGTAAGAGAGACAAAAAATAAAAAAGGTAATTTTAAATATTGGTTGACCAAAAATTGGCCACGACAAGCGCATTTGGACTTGCCCTCATTAGATCTTTAATGGTACAAGTGGCTGGAGAAGATGGACACAGTAGAAGATGCTCGTTAGTCTGCTTAGTACCACACTTGCAGTAAACTGTCTCCACAGGAAGGCCCCATTTCTGTAGGTTGGTCTTGCATCTCGTGGTGCTGGAGCGTAATCGATTGAGAGCCTTCCATGTTGTCCACTGTTCAGAATGTCCAGGAGGAAGTTCTTCCTTTGGAACCATCCATTCTCTCAAATGTTGACATTTTTCCCGCCACATTGAGATTCTTGCTTGTTGTGGTGTTCCTTTAAGAGCTTCAGTGGTTGTCAAGAAGCTCTTTCTTGATTTCAACCTAGGATGTGCTGGTTGACAGGCATACAAAGGATGGGCTTCCATAGTCATAGCCTTGCTTTTCTCATGCCTAGCAGCAATCTCACGTCGGATTTCGGGTGGTGCTATACCAGCGAGACAGTGGAGTTTATCTATGGGAGTAGGTCTTAAACAACCTGTGATAATACGGCAGGTGTCATTTAGTGCTACATCTATGTTTTTGGCATGGCTGGACTTATGCCACACGGAGCATGCATACTCAGCAGTGGAGTAGCACAGTGCTAACGCGCTTGCTCTCACAGTGCAAGGGTGAGCTCCCCAGGTGGTGCCTCGAAGTTTCCGCACTATGTTGTTTCTGGCAGACACTTTTTGTTTCACGTTTAGGCAATGTTTCTTATACGTAAGCGTACGGTCCAGAATCACTCCCAGATATTTTGGAGTCGAACAGTGTTGAAGAGGGATTCCTTCCCAGGTGATTTGTAAGGTTTTAGCTGCTTTTTTGTTATTGAGATGAAATACACAGCTATGAGTTTTGGCAGGATTTGGCTTCAAGTCATTTTCATTGTAGTAGTTCGTAAATTCTTTCAGAGCTTTGGATAAAGTCTGTTCTACCTTTTCAAAACAGTTGGCCTGAGCAGTGACTGCACAATCATCAGCATAGATAAAACTCTGGGTACCTTCAGGTAGAGGCTGATCTGCGATGTGAAAGATAGGGATGGAATTTAGTAGCTTACAGCAAATATTAAAATCAGCAAATAAAAATCTCCTGCTGTGGAAGCGTTTGAAAGAAAAAACAATAAATTTAAAGGATATATTATTACAAAACAACCAGTAAGATCCACATTACCAGCCAAGGTTGTGAATGTGTATAAGACACTCGGTGTAGTGAAACTGAAGAAAGGTAAATTTTAAAATCGCTTTCACTGTATGCATCTACACATATTGCTTTATTTTCTTTATCTATGTATTTATCTACGAGGGCTGTAAATAAAGTATTGGCAATATTGATAGACCGCAATATTTAATGAACTAACAAGTACCATTGCATTACATTCTTTCAATGTAGTCACCCGCAAAGTCTGTTACCTTTTGCCAAATGTTTGGAAGCCATTGGGGACTATTGGTAAAGAATTCTCTGTTGATGACAGCAATGGAGTGCCTTACTGTGCAGAGTACGGATGCCATGTCAGGAAATCGGCGGCCTCGGAGGGGTCCCTTCAACTTTGGAAACAGGTCAAAGTCACAAGGACTCATGTCTGGTGCGTATGGAAGGTGTTCAAAGACTTCCCAATGCCACCGTTGCAGTAAAAGCTTAACATTGTTTGCGACATGACAGTGTGTGTTGTCATGCAACACGACAGTGCGATCGTCTCGTAATAAACCTGGACGTTTACGCCTCATAGCAGGATGCAGATGCCGCTCCAGAAATTGGCAATAGTAGTCACTGTTGATGGTTTGCCCCTGAGGCACAGCATACGTAAGAATAACACCCTCGTAATCATGTGCCACAATCAGCATAAGCTTCACCTGATGATTCCTGTTGAAATTTCTGTGGACATGGCGAACCTGGGTGACGCCATTCGTTTGATTGATGTTTTAATTCAGGCATGTAGGCGCCTGCCCACATCTCATCAGTGGCACCAATAAGCTGCAGAAATGCGTCTTTGTTGCGGTATCTGTCCAGATGGATGCCAGCCAGTGCATACCGGTGCCATTTCTGTACATTGGGGAGTTGATGTGGAACCCATTTTTCCTCATGTTAAAGACATTTTGTCAGTATGTGCCACACCGATTGACGACCAAGACCAATCTCTACGGATAATTCCCGGACAGTCCATCAATGTTCTACGGAAATGAAACCACTCACGATGTCAATCTGATCTTGAGGAATGGACAGCCGACCTGTGCGGTGCAAATCCCCACTCTCATTCCAACCTGCACAAAATGCCTTGACCCATCATGCAACCTTCCCATACGGTAATGCATTCTCGCCACAGGCTTAACGTAATCCTTGATAACATTCTGATGCAATTTTGCCACGGGTAACCTCGATTTTAATCCATGAACGCTGATCACCTTTTAAAAACATGCTTTAGAGCGGTGAAATCAACACTCTTCGCTTTAATGCTACACAGCAACAACAGTCCTAACTGGCTGCCCGTCTGGTGCACACTACACATTGACAACAGCACCACCTGACCGGTTCCATATCCTACACTTGCGCATGCCCGATATCCTACGAGTGTCTGGACTACTTTATTTACAGCCCTCATATCTATCTATCTATCTATCTATCTATCTCTGTCTTCTCTTGAGGAAGTCTTGTCTTATTTATATTTAATAACTTAAATATGAAATGTTCTGAATCATTTGGATATATTTTGGTGGCTACTTGATTAGAAACCAAGGTGTATGGTGTGTGGGTTTCATTTAGATGTGCAGTAAAATAATGTTTCTTGTGTTAAATGTTAGCAACATGTATTCTCTTTGTTCTTCATTGTTGGGCTGTTCAAATTTTCGAAGCCTTCCACAAGTGTTATTAAGCTGAATTAAGTTTTTGAAAGTGTTCTTTTCTGAGAATAGAGTCCAAAGAAGAGACAGAACATGAGATCTAGTCTTGAATTCTCCATTAATACACTTCTGAAGTGCTGAAAATTGTACATTACTTTGAGATCTTAATCTTCCTCTTGTCATTACTATAAAATTGCCTTTGGTTTTCTTCCCTCCTCTGATTTTCTAATTGTTAAATATTCCTATTTAGTACATGCAGCAGTTCTTTGACCCCTCTCTCATCCTTTACCCAAATCACAAAATCATTGATTGCATTTTAAATTTTTTGCTATTGTTTGAATTTTGTTCAATGTCTAGATTAAGAAATGTCTTCAGCCATGTGTAATATCATGTTTGGTGGGATAACTGGTGATTTCTGTGAAAACAAATCTATGTTGTACTTTTATGTATATTTTCCCAAAGATGTTTATGCAATCTGCCTCTAAATGTCACTTCTCTGAGGAGAGACATAATAAGCAACGAATTCACAATAAACTGCTGAGAATGTTTGCATTTGTTAGCCTTAGATATTCTCTGGCATAATAGTAATTTTCCTGTGATTTTATTGGTAAGCATGTACGTACAGTTGTCAGATAATTCTACTGAAATAAAAAATATCTAAGAAAATTTGTTAATTTCATTATTCTTTGCCATGTCAGTGATAAGTATCTGTTGTGACATAGTGTTCACGTTGGGTTGACTGCCTTCTGTGCTGTTTCTACAGGGACATTATTTTATCTTGTTGGGGGATTCTCACTCGCCCAGTTGCCTGCACTGCGAGCCTGTCTCCCACCAAGTACTTTGCCGTAATGCAGTTCTCGGCGCCACAAGCTCTCCTCCTGTGCAGTCTGCCGAGAGCTTTATCAGCGTAAGGGTCAGTTTAGTCATGTGTTCACGTGTTTAGTGAGCATGTGTATATACATAATACCTTCATAAAGTACAAGAAATCTTGTGCGAAAATATGTGCTGGCTGCATTACGTCAAAGTGCTTGGCGGGAGACAGGCTCTCAGCGCAGGCAACTGGGCGAGTGAGAATCCCCCGAATGGACAAAATAATGCCGCTGTATATAACATTCAGTAGCAGTCATCGTGTTCAAATTATGTCATCAAAACTTTTTAAATTCTTATGTTCTTCTTTTCAATTTGTTCTTTGTCAGTTAAACAAAAATATTTATGTAAAATACACGAGAATCTTAGTAGTGCTCATAAATTTCTAGTTTAACATTTTCCTGCTTGGCGTAACAATTTCTTAAATTTAGGTTAAAAATTTATGTTTAAAAAAAAATTCACCTATTTTTCTCTCTTGCTTATCAGATTTTATTGTGTTAATGTACACTTACCAGCAAAGAAACAGTGAACCATTTCAGTTAAAAATAGTATTTATTTACCTGAAACCTTTTTTTAAATTAATTGTTTAACACAGTGCATCAACTGTGCCTTGTGCACATTATTTTCATTTTCTAAGTTTAGCATTATGTATTTTTTTGCACTACTTTTTGAAAAAGTTACAAATCTTCACGGTTTTGCTGAATAGAACTGAAGGGATGATCAAGACTCGAGGCCGGTAGCCAAAACCTGCAGAATTTCATAATACCTCTCAAGTCAAAGTGAGCCAATCAGAGTGGCTCAGACGTTTGAGCAGCTGGCCTTCTGACCTGAACTTGGCAGGTTCGATCCTGGCTCAGTCAAATGGTATTTGAAGGTGCTCATATACGTCTGCCCCATGTCACTAGATTTACTGGCACTTAAAGAACTCCTGTGGAACTGAATTCCAGCACCTCGGCATTTCTGAAAACCGTGAAAGTAGTTAGTGGGATGTAAAGCCAATAAATAACATTATTAAGTCAAAGTGAACAGTGCTGCAATTATTATTAAGGTACAGCCCCAGCATTTGCCTGGTATGAAAATGGGAAACCACAGTAAAACCATCTTCAGGGCTTCCGATGGTGGGGTTCAAACCCACTATCTCCCGAATGCAAGTGATATTTATGCGACCCAATCTGCACAGCCACTTGCTCGGATGAAGATGTTCTGTTTGATGAAACATCTTCATTGAAGACACTTGTGAAGTCAAGAAAACTGAGGGCCGCTTCACACTAGGCGACAGGAATCGGCCACAGAGTAGCTTGGGTGAATTCCATGTCGCCGTGTGGTAGCTGGCCACGCTACTCAGCCGCCTTCCCTGGCCTAGTGACAGTTTTCATAATGAGTTCTCAGGCAGAGGAGTGTCTCTTGCTGCTCTTATTATTGGCAGAAAGATAGAAGGAAAGCTTTGTAGGTTTCATTCACATCCTATGTTGAAAGATCGTTTGGAAAAAGTACTTTTCTCTCATGATTTATGTGGTGATGGTACTAAGTTTTTTAGTTACTGGTACTTCCCTGTAGACTACTGAGAAGACGGTACTGTAGAGTTGTTAGTACACATAGTCGCATTTTGAAAATTATTGGTTGATTCCCTTCAACTCTTATTTTTAAAGTAAAATCAAGTACGCTTACAACAAAGTGCCTTAAATATCGTTCTCTCCACAACTTAATAAGAAAATAAAATGCCTGCCGGTCCTTTTCCCAATTAATTGAGGTCAGCACCTTATGTGGATCTGACCCAATTTTATTTAATAATGTTATTTGCTTAATGTCCCACTAACTACTTTTTCGGTTTTTGGAGACACTGAGGTGCCGGAATTTAGTCCCGCAGGAGTTCTTTTACGTGCCAGTAAATCTACCGACATGAGGCTGACGTATCTGAGCACCTTCAAATACCACCGGACTAAGCCAGGATCGAACCTGCCAGGTTGGGGTCAGAAGGCCAGCACTTCAACTGTCTGAGCCACTCAGCCCGGCGGACCCAATTTTACGGAGCGATGTATTCACTGTTGTGTGTGTGTGCGTGTGTGTGTGTGTGTGTGTGTGTGTGTGAGAGAGGGGGGGGGGTTGGTAGTGTGGTATGTTGTGTGTACAGACGAACAAATGCACCCAGTCTCCAAGGCAGTGGCATTAACCATACAATATTAAAATCCCCGACCGAGCAAACGGTCGCGCGGTTTTGCCCACGTAGCTATTATCTTGTGTTCGGGAGATAGGGCTAATGAATTTGAACTCCACTGTCAGCAGTCCTGAAGATGGTGTTCCGTCGTTTCCCATTTTCACACCAGGCAAATGCTGGGTTTATACTTTAATTAAGGACAAGGTTGCTTCCTTCACATTCTTGTCTGTTTCCTACACACTCGTCACCATAAGACATATTTGTGTTGGTGCTACCTAAAGCAAATTGTAATTAAAAAAATTTAAAAGACTCGTTCGGGAATAGAACCCAAGCCCTCTGGACCGAAGGACACTGTGCTGAACATACAGCCAAACGAGTTGGACAGCAAAATCTCGATTATATTGAACATTTAACAAAAGTGATATCATTTATATTTGTAATACTTTAATTACAAAGCTAGTTCCTTTCCTGGAATGTTCTTTCTTTAAAGTCACTGCAAAACTGTGTCATTACTTCCTACTATGCATTTCTTTTCTCAACTTCATTACTATAGCCTATTCGTCACAGTTTAAGTTTCAGATGGACGCTGCTCAGTTTGTATAATTACTGAATGTAATATATTTATTTAGTAGAGTTTATAATATTCTGAAACGAAATACGTAACGGGAAGGAGCTTGAAATGCACAATGACACTAAAGGGTGTCTTGATTGGAACGCAAAGAGGACGAGTAGCTGGGCTACACAGTCGCCTAGTATGAAGATTCCAATACAAAACAATGGTTCACCAACTGTCGCCTAGTGTGGAGACGATATAGATGTTGATTCCCATAGGGAATCTGAAATATTTGTCCCGAATGAGTAAATTTATAATACCAATATAAATGGTCCGTTATTGGACACTATAAATTTTCCAACTAACTCATTCCTGGCTGCCAGCGTTTTGCCCTCGTGTGCTAGGTTGGGCTCGTCAGTTGGTATCTAGCACATCCACCAAGATGCTGGCTTGTGCATACCATGGACGCCACTGCGTAGGCTACTTGGAGCCACCGGCAGTGCCAATGCACTATGAGAGGCTTTGTCTCTTTACCAAAAATTGATGCCTTCTTGACTATCAGATGATATAGATGTTGATTCCCATAGGGAATCTGAAATATGTGTCTCAAATGAGTAAATTTATAATACCAATATAAATGGTCCGTTAGTCTCAAATGAGTAAATTTATAATACCAATATAAATGGTCCGTTATTGGACATTATAAATTTTCCAGCTAACTCATTCCTGGCTGCCAGCGTTTCACCCTCGTTTGCTAGGTTGGGCTCATCAGTTGGTACCTAGCACACCCACCAAGACGCTGGCTAGTGCATACCGTGGAGGCCACTGCATAGGCTACTTGGAGCCACCGGCAGTGCCAATGCACTATGAGAGGCCAGGACCATTTATATTGGTATTATTAGTGTGAAGACTCCAATACAAAACAATGGTTCACCAGCTGTCGCCAGCTGGGGTTGCGGAATCTGCCTCGGTGACCGGTAGCGGGAGTGAGCTACTGCAAGGTGGGTTGCCAGGCTTCTTTCTGTAGATCAGCTATTGAGTAGCCCAATGTGAAAGGCTCCGTTTTAAACAATGTTTCTCAAGCATGGGCGGCTGGTTGCCGATTCCAGTCGCCTAGTGTGAAGCAGCCCTTAGGGGAATGGGATGTGAGCAATGTCACATTCATGAACATGATATGGATTTCTCAGTGAACACGATAATGCATTAATACAGTCATATCCTTATTTATTAATAGCTGATGTACCCATGCTTCGCTATGGAATTCTCAGAAAGACTGTCTTTGTGGTTTTCCCAACTGAAGTCAACATAGATCATTACAATGACGTTAGTAGGAATGTAGCGATTAAAAGTAATGTTATCATATAAAATACACAATCAAATGGAAAAAATGCACATTTTCTCTCTTTTAATGAAGTATCATGCTGCTGATTTAACAGTCCAAATTTCCAGTGCTGGAATGACCAGAAAGCAGACAGCTGCAAACACTCCTGTCATTATTCTGTTAAATGTGCACACTGCTGATAAGGGAACAGGGAACTGGAAATCAAGTAGGGATGACATAAAATTGTTAGTGTTGAACTGTAGAAGTATTGTAAAGAAAGGAATAGAATTAAGTAATTTAATATATATTTACCAGATATTGTAATAGGAGTTGAATCATGACTGAGAAATGATATAATGGATGCAGAAATTTTCTCATGGCACTGGAGTGTGTATCATAGAGATAGGATAGGAATGGTGGGAGGGGGAGTATTCTTTCTGGTGAAAGAAGAATTTGTAAGCTACAAAAAAGTTAAAAGATGAGACACATGAAATTCTGGGTGTAAGGCTCATTTCTAAAGATAATAGGCAACTTGATATGTTTGGAGTGCACAGACCGGGAAAGGGTAGCACTGACGCGGATTCGGAATTATTTGATAGGATAGTCGGCTATGTGGGAAGCGACATGGAAAGAAATGTGATTGTAGCGGGAGATCTGAATTTGCTAGATGTCAATTGGGAAGGAAATGCGAACGACAGGAAGTATGACCAACAAATGACAAATAAGTTAATATGGGGAGGACAGCTGATTCAGAAAGTGATGGAACCAACCAGAGGGAAAAATATCCTGGATGTCTTGCTGATAAAACCAGATGAGCTCTATAGGGAAACTGAAGTAATAGATGATATTAGTGATCATGAAGCTGTTTTTGCCGTAGTTAAAAATAAATGTGATAGAAAGGAAGGTCTTAAAAGTAGGACTATTAAGCAGTACCATATGGCTGATAAAGCAGGCATGAGGCAGTTCCTAAAAAGTAACTATGATCGGTGGAAAACGGTAAATAAAAATGTAAACAGACTCTGGGATGGGTTTAAATAAATTGTTGAGGAATGCGAAAACAGGTTTGTACCTGTAAGGGTGGTAAGGAATGGTAAAGACCCACCTTATTATAATAGAGAAATAAAGAGACTAAGAAGGAGGTGCAGACTGGAAAGAAATAGAGTTAGAAATGGCTGTGGAAGTAAAGAGAAATTGAAGGAACTTACTAGAAAATTGAATCTAGCAAAGAAGGCAGCTAAGGATAACATGATGGCAAGCATAATTGGATGGTGTTATGCAAGCGCCAAAAGTAGATTTTGAGATATTGGCACAAACGCAAAATCCTTTGTATTAATTCATATTTCCTTTTAAATGTGAGGTATTATACACCAAAATGAAGATAAAAACATAAATTTTCTTCTTAATATATTCAATTCAGGGATATTTTAAGTATATCGTCGTAATCTGAGATAATCAGATCAAAAATTAGATGTTGGCTTTTCAGGCGTTTGCTCTATTAACCAGCATTTCGTCTTAGGTCTGACACTAGACTCATCAGAGTGGGATGTGTCAGACCCTACCCACTGATGCTGGGGTGTATGCAGGTGAACTTATCAGAAGCCTCTTATGTGGCACAGTCTGATAACTGCATACGGGAGATAAAACTCCACAATGGAATTAATGCCCGCCTAGCAATTCCCTCCATGGGAATTTAGAATTACCATTTGGAATTGCTAGGCGGGCATTAATTCCATTGTGGAGTTTTATCTCCCGTATGCAGTTATCAGACTGTGCCACATAAGAGGCTTCTGATAAGTTCACCTGCATACACCCCAGCATCAGTGGGTAGGGTCTGACACATCCCACTCTGATGAGTCTAGTGTCAGACCTAAGACGAAATGCTGGTTAATAGAGCAAACGCCTGAAAAGCCAACATCTAATTTTTGATCTGATTTTTGATATGCTCTATTGGTGGAAAATATCTAATTCCCTCCATGGGAATTTAGAATTACCATCTGAGATAATGGCGCTTGGTCGCTTGATGCTTTATTGCGGTTGCCTTAGTTTTTTGTTTTGCATCACTTGACCAACAAATAAAATTGTCATTTAGTGATCAATTTGACTTTTAAAAATTCAGTGCAGTGTAAAATATAGTACTTGTTAACTAGTTTTATTGCTTATTTAAGTACAGGATTAAATTATACATAACAGCATACAACGTGACATAGAAAAAACATGAATTTTAGAATATACTGTAGTATAGAAATTACACTGGTAGGTCATAGTATTAAGGCATCATAAACACAGTTTCTCCAAGTGTAATATAATACAGGATTTAAAAAAATTTCAAGTTCAAAATCCATATTTCCACAATCAAACCCATCATCTATTCTACGATCACTAAACAAGTCCTTATAGAAATTCTTAGCATCACTGGGAATTAGCGACATGAGAGAGCACTTCTGAAACTGGTTTTCCATTGGGCCATAACAGAGTGAGCAGACCATGCAGAGCTGATCCATTTTCATTCTGAAGCAGCGACCAACTGTAGATTTCTTAATGTTCACTTTAACAGTGAATTCTGCATCAAAATGCATTTTGAAGAAAATGCTAAAAGGTTTATCTTTCTTCAACTCTATTTCTCTCGCATGCAGCCAGTTTACCTTCTCACTGTTTATGGCTGCTTCCTGTTTACAATGTGCTTCCTCAGATGAACTGTACGGTCCGGTCATTCTGTCCACAACAAGCAGGTTCTTCTTTCGGCACATCTTCATTACATTTATGTAGTTTTCGGTGGTATAGAGGCGCTCTGCAATTTGAATGCACGTTCTACATCTCCAATGTCACTGTCGTTGGGGAGGAAGCTACGGCCTAGAAATAAAAATATTTGTGTAATCTTTTCAATGGTAGGGTGTTGTTCCAAAACTGTTTTCAGAAGTAAAACAATCTTTATATCACGATTCTGGCCTCCACAAGAATCTGACCACAGTATGTTTTCTTTGGCGTTATGCATGTTTTTCATGAGATGCTTTTACAAGCAGGATCCAACCTCCTGAGCCCCTCGTCCTGCTTTTCCTTCCAACCAGACATAACAATGACCTTTATAATCTTTCCCATTATGAATCCCTAAGTTATATAACCACAACTGGCGCTTGTAAAAAAACACATTTGTGGGAATACAGGACTGGCAGTGATTTTTTAAGGTCAAAACAAAACGTTTCCAGTTTTTCACCTAACTTTGATTTTTCCATATCGGAGGATTTTAGGCTCTGGGCGTATGCCGCAAGGAAGAAAACTTGTGCGGAAATCTACATTTAGCATCACATGACCAAGCGACTGCAAGCTTGTCATGTGGTCATTTGATGCGTAATTCAGACTCAGAAATGGTGGTTGGTCACTTGATGCAAAACTTCAATTTAATGATTCAGAGGTTGGCGTTTGGTCAAAATTCATTTCCCGCGAAATCATATTGAGAATAAAAGTCCGAACAATAACCTATGTAAAGTTTACACCTTTAGCTACCAGATGGTGCAGTAATCTAAAAAAATCCATTTTTGGCGCTTGGTCAATTGATGCATAACACCATCCAATTGGCAGTCATACAAATTTTAGTGAAAAATGGAAGGGTATGTATAGGTATTTTAAGGCAGAAACAGGTTCCAAGAAGGACATTCCAGGGATAATTGATGAACAAGAGGAGTGTGTATGTGAGGATCTTCAAAAGGCGGAAGTATTCAGTCAGCAGTATGTAAAGATTGTTGGTTACAAGGATAATGTCAAGATAGAGGAGGTGACTAATGCTAAAGAAGTATTAAAATTTACATATGATAACAATGACATGTACAATAAGATACAAAAGTTGAAAACTAGAAAAGCGGCTGGAATTGCCAAGATTTCTGGGGATATACTAAAGACAATGGGTTGGGATATAGTACCATACCTGAAGTACTTATTTGATTATTGTTTGGTCGGAGGAGCTATACCAGCGTCCCTCGAAAATGTTGTGAGATGGACAGCAGGCAATGGTATGTTGATAAACGGGGTTAAAAGTCAGGTTGTGAGTTTCACAAATAGGAAAAGTCCTCTCAGTTTTAATTACTGTGTTGATGGGGTGAAAGTTCCTTTTGGGGATCATTGTAAGTATCTAGATGTTAATATAAGGAAAGACCTTCATTGGGGTAATCACATAAATGGGATTGTAAATAAAGGGTACAGATCTCTGCACATGGTTGTGAGGGTGTTTAGGGGTTGGAGTAAGGATGTAAAGGAGAGGGCATGTAAGTCTCTGGTAAGACCCCAACTAGAGTATGGTTCCAGTGTATGGGACCCTCACCAGGAATACCTGATTCAAGAACTGGAAAAAATCCAAAGAAAAGCAGCTCAATTTGTTCTGGATGATTTCCGACAAAAGAGTAGCGTTACAAAAATGTTGCAATGTTTGGGTTGGGAAGAATTGAGAGAAAGAAGAAGAGCTGCTCGACTAAGGGGTACGTTCTGAGCTGTCAGCGGAGAGATGGCGTGGAATGACATTAGTAGACGAATAAGTTTGAGCGGCTTTATAAAAGTGGGGAAGATCACAGTATGAAGATAAAGTTGGAATTCAAGAGGACAAACTGGGCAAATATTCATTTATAGGAAGGGGAGTTAGGGATTGGAATAACTTACCAAGGGAGACGTTCAATAAATTTCCAATTTCTTTGAAATCATTTAGGAAAAGGCTAGGAAAACAACAGATAAGGAATCTGCCACCTGGGCGACTGCCCTAAATGCAGATCAGTATTGATTGTTTGATTGATATACTGTATATATAATCAGTGCCTCAGAGTGGGGATTGAATAGCTGAGTACTATGATGAACCAGTGTGTTATGTACTAGAAGTATCAGAAAATTTATGAACCAGAGAAAAGGAATGGCAAGCTAAAGAAGAGAGATCTAACCCCCCAGCTACTTCCGCCAATATTCAGGCAGGCTGTTATGCTTGGTACGCAGCAGTAATTCCATCTATCGGAGATGAGTGGCAACAGAAGACACAAAGCACATCACAATCAGCAATAGTCAATGTAATGTTATTGTTGATCAATGTTATGAGCTTCCTATATTGTAGGCCTTCATATTTAGTTTTCTCCCGACTCTGTGATATTAGGGCATCTTATAAAATTATTTCTAGCGAAGACTGTAGTTCCTTATTCCCCAACTTTGAATACCGATTTTCATTAAAATCTGTTTACCCATTTTCTCGTGACTCAGCGCTGATATGGACTTGGCAACAAAAATCCAAATTCATGAATATCTCTGTTATCATAGCCGGTATGGTAAAAATGTATAAGACATAAATAACCGGAAATTAATACTATATAATCTTAGTTATGTAGTATTTATTGATAGAACCACTAATAACATAAATATGTTAGAATTACATTTTAGGCCTTCCCCTAAACTACCATTTCACTCAGCGTGAATAAAATTATTTATGGCCTAGATTGTAGCTACTTATTCCCCGACTTACATACCGATTTCATTCAATTCTCTTCAGCCGTTTTCTCATGACGTGATACATACATATAGACAGACAGACAGAAATTACAGAAAGTTAAGAAGTGCATTGCCTTGTTACTGTGGACACGACCGATACAGAAATCAAATTATTTTTTAAATTCTGAGCAATGTACAGAGAAAACTCTTATTTTGTATATGTAGGTAGCGTATCACCAAAGTTCCAATGACATTTCAAGAATTTGCAACAAAGTTTGCTTCAAGACAGGAGATGTAGAAGATTTCTGTATCCAGAAAAGTATGTACGATTCTCCAAGCAAAGTGTATTTCAATCTTGTAATAGTAATTTATTTAAAATTAATATTATAACACAAGAAAGTCTGCGAGTTTGTTCGTTTCTGTTGTGAGGTCATGTGAGGCGAATGGAGGAGGATAGGTTACCTCGGAGAACAATGGACTCTGTTATGGAGGGGAAGAGAAGTAGAGGAAGACCAAGATGATGGTTAGACCCAGTTTCTAACGATTTTTTTTTCTTTGCGTTTAGGCCATCTGTGGACCACGGTGCTTGTGTTCTAGCTGTGTTTTTGTCTTCGTCTGTCCCTTTTAGCATACTGGATTGTGTTCTTAGTGGCCTCTTGAGCCTTCCTGTTGGCCCAGTATTCCTTCATTTTCTCGTTGAATTCTTTCCTGCGCTCCTCTGACCAATTCCCGGCTCCTTTGTGGCTAGCTGATGTAAGGGATGTTAGGAAAGGTTTAGTTTTGACCATTAAACGGTATGCATTTCTGTCAGTAATGGCGGCTTGATTAATATTAAGCTCTGCAAGATCTTTGTCCACCTGTTTGGTCCAGGGGAATCCAGTAGCTTTGCCTTTGTTAGCAACCTTGAAGATCTTATGGGATAATCTATTAGGATCCATTCTGTATAGGTGTCCATAGAAAGTCAGACGTTTTCTCCTGATGGCATCGATGAGGTTTTCTTGATGCTGGTAGAGCTCATTGTTGGGTTTGTACCATCGCCTTCCATCTGGTAGGATCCTTGGCCCTATTATTCTTCTCAGGAATTTCCGTTCTTGCACTTCCAGGGCTCTCAGTGGGGTTTTTTTTAGTTAGGGATAGGCATTCTGCTGCATAGAGGACTGATGGTCTGACTACTGCATTATAGTGTCTCAGTTTTACATTCTTTGATAAATGCTTTGAGGCATACAGTTTTCTGCAGGCATGGTAGGCCCTGTCTAATTTGATTCTCCTTTGTTCAAGAGCCATCGTTTCACTTAGGTCCTCCGATACCCACTCTCCGAGGTACTTCACATTTTTAGCTCTCTTGATGTGTTTTGTATCACTGACTCCCATTGTTGTAGGGGCATCTTTGATGTTGGTCATAAACTCGGTCTTTCCAATGTTGATCATGAGGCCCGCTTTAGCTGCAATAGAGTGCAGTGTTTGAAGCTGCATAGTGGCCTCATGCATGTCGTTTGCTAATAAAGTAAGGTCATCAGCAAAGGCCAGGCATGGAATCCTCAGGTTGTCTGATTTAAACCCCATTCTTAATCCGGTGTTCTCAGGTAATGACCTGGTCCATTCTCTTATGATCTTTTCCAGGACACAGTTAAATAATATGCATGAGATACCATCTCCTTGCCTCACCCCTGTTTTGATTGTGAAGCTCTCTGATAATTGACCTCTAAACTTAACTTTGGAAGTGGTGTTGTGCAGGGTGGCTTGCACCAACCTATTAATTTTTTCGTTTAGTCCCAGTTCTCTTAAGGTGTTGAAGAGTGTGATCCTATCCACGGAGTCGTATGCCTTCTGGAAGTCGACAAAGATAGCTACCCACTATCGGCATCTTTTCTTGCTATATTGAAGGATGGTCTTCAGATTTTGTATCTGTTCAGCACAAGACCTTGCAGTTCTGAACCCTGCTTGATATTCTCCTAATTCTTTATCCAGTTATCTTGTTATGTGCTGTTCCAGAATCTTGGAAAAGACTTTATACGATACTGAAAGGAGTGATATTCCTCTATAGTTGCTGGGATCTGTTTTGCTTCCCTTCTTGTGGATTGGATGGATAACAGCTGATGTCCAATCATCTGGGAGCCTTTCCTTAGCCCATATGTCCAGGATTACTTTGTGTATGTGCCTGAATGTTTGCTCACCAGCTTGTTTCAACATTTCTGCCACTATTCCGTCTTCTCCAGGAGCTTTGTTGTTCTTGAGAAGTTGAATGGTCTCTCTTACTTCTTCATAGGTGGGAGGAGGGATGTCTTTGGTGTCCGGGTTAGCTGGTTCTCTAACTGGGAGGCGCTGCGCAGGTTCTTCAGTATTCAAAAGTCCTTGGAAATAATCAGCTAGGGTCTTGATGCAGTCATCATCATTGAGGCACAATGATCCGTCTGTTCTCTGGAAGTGTAAAGTTTGGGGTGTGAACTGGGTCGTCTGTTGTTTTAGACCTTTGTATAAGTCTCTGGAGTTGTTTTTTCCAAAATCCTCCTCGACTTGCTTAATCAGTTCTTTGTTGTATTTTCTTTTCGCCCCTCTTATGATGCTGGAGGTGTTCTTTCTTTGTATAATAAAGGCTTGTAGGTTGGTTTCGTTTTTATGATGGTTCCATTTGAGCCATGCTAGTCGCCTGGATTCTATAGCCTCATCGCATTCGTTTGACCACCATGGGTGCTTGTTTCCTTTAGGTCTGTTGGGGATCGTCTTCTGAGCCGCGTCTGTTATAGCATCCCGAAGTGGGTCCCAATTTGTAGTGGTGTTAATCCTATTGATGTGTTGGTTCAAACTCTCTTGGTAACTTGCATTGTCTTCTTTAAGTTTGGTGATATCAAACCTAGGAATCTTCTTTTTCTTCATAAGCATAGCCTTGGTCTTATACAGTGGTTTCAGATTCATCTTAACCATGGACAGGTAATGATCGGAGTCTATGTTAGCTCCTCGTAAAACCTTCACGTTCATAATGTCGCAGTGGTGCTTCTTATCTATTGCTACGTGGTCAATTTGGAACTCGCCCATCATGCTGTTTGGGCTGCGCCACGTCATGGCCTTCCTAGGTAGGCGTTTAAAAGCCGTAGAACTAAATGAGGCCACGGCACTAGTTGCAAATAGAGGATTTTGGCGACATTTAGTAAATTCACGGAGGCTTGCAGACTGAACGCTGAAAGGCAAAGCAGTCTTTAATGATGTATGTAAGTTATGTAATTTATTTGCATCTAACAAATCATTTTCAAGGCACACTTGATGGAATTTGGAGTCAGCATATGTAGGATTCAGTGCATTGAAAGAGAGAAACTGGATCAGGGCCTATGAAACCACCATGAATGTAATAAGTGATTCTGTAGAGTATGATGAGATGAAGCCTCTTTGATAAAGGAGCCTTCTATACGTCTCTTGAGTCTTGGCCATCCATCAATATTACACATCACAGCCTGTAAGATCACATTGACCATCTGTACTCTTTAAAACCTCTCTTTGATAATATATCTCTCATTCATGGCCATCCATCAGTACTTCATATCACAGCCTGCACTTTTGCTAGGCAACATCACGTCACACATTTTGATTCACTGATTTTGTGATGCAAATTTTCGGATGACCCCCGGCCGTAAGACATGATTATGTCAAAATTCTTTTCTGAGTTTTGGTACATGCTTTAAGTAATGAAAACCCAAATGACTGGTAAACTGCCATTGTTATAAAAAAGAAGGGATACATGCAGGATTTAAAATTAAATTTCATACAATATATATTAATATTAACAAGATAAAAATGTTGTATCATGAGAGTAAAAGGAGTGTACAAGTGGGGAGTGGTGACTCTGAAACACTTTATACAAAAAAAGGTCTCAAGCAAGGAAGTGCACTGTCGCCATTATTGTTTATTATATTGATGGATGAAATCATAACACGTGTAAAACAGTGTATCAGTAGTGATGAACTAAATGCTTTGGTACTTGCAGATGATGTGGTGATTTGGAGAAACTGTAATGGTTTACCAGAAAATTGCTCCTTTACCTTGTTAAAGGAACATTTTGAGCAAGCAGCCCAGAGCGTTCCCATGTCAAGCGTGGTACAGCTGGGTGGTTAAGGTTAAAATCGTTACCGGTACCCATATCTTTTAGGGGTGCAAGTCCAGAAACCGCTATAGTTTTTCACTGGGAGAGAAAGTTTGAGGTGGAACGCAAAGGCAATAGTATTGTAGTCTCATAATTCTCTAAGACAGGGCATGACAAATCCCAGATGCAAGATCAACCTGACGTTTAAAATTAGTGGGTTACTGCTAGTTACAACAAACTTCCCTTAATTTGGCATAAAACAGGCATATAGAAGATATTTTATGATGACAAAGAGGAAATCCATATTTGAATGCACTTGTTTGAAAATCTTCATTTGCCGGGCTGAGTAGCTCAGACGGTTAAGACGCTGGCCTTCTAACACCAACTTGGCAGGTTCGATCCTGGCTCAGTCCGGTGGTATTTGAAGGTGCTCAAATATGACAGCCCCGTGTCGGTAGATTTACTGGCACGTAAAAGAACTCCGGTGGGACTAAATTCCGGCACCTCGGCGTCTCCGAAGACCTTAAAAAGTAGTTAGTGGGACGTACAGCAAATAACATTATTATTATAAATCTTCATTTGCGTTCGTACTACGTACTGGACCTACTTCCAGTTTATTAAAAGCAATCTAAGATGTCTCTTTTCATTTGCGATCACACTTTTCACTAATAATAATAATAATAATAATGGCGTATGGCCTCCGGAGAGGCCTGTTGTAGGTGTTTTTCTAGTAGACGGCCTATTAGGCGACCTGTATGTCTGTGAAGATGAGAGCCCTACCTAGGATGATTTCTTATGTTGAGTACGCCACACATACTCAGCTCCCGAGCCATGGGAATTAACCAATTAAGGTTAAAATCCCCGACCCGGTCGGGAATCCAACCCGGGACCCTCTGAACCGAAGGCCAGTACGCTGACCATTCAGTCAACGAATCGGACACACTATTCACTGGAAAAAAAATCATGAATTGGTGTTTGTTGCAGTACGGTGGTTTTGCAGCCACGTCTTCATATATTTCTCAGGCTTAAATCGGTCAACTTGTGAGATATTTGAATGTATGAACATAATGGTGGAGACGTAAGCAAGAACAGTGGTGACTTTAAATAGGTGATGGCTGATAATGTTGTTCATCAAGCTGAAACTTCGATGTTCACGATTACGAGCGTAGCTGAAGAGTTAAAACTCTCTGACAGAATAGCGAAATTATAAAGAAAAGAAGCCAAAGTAGAAAGTACACGCAAGGAATCGGAAGGCATAATTCTAATGAGAGGAGTTAACCGGAGGGCAGACAGCGTATACCCGCGTATATCCTCGACTACAGCCCTGAATGGCAATAAAAGAAATTTTGGACCAAGCCAAATGAAATGTATGTCTGGAACCCTTAAAAGAGAAGCACTGCCTAATTTAGTACAGGTTCTATGTACCGGTAGCTTAAAAGCTTGTCAGGTCGTCGAACACGTAAGTTCAATATAAAAATGACTATAAAACTATAACATACCTGTAGAAAGAAACACTATTGAGCAATGAATAAAAATACACAATATTAAACAAAGAATGGCATGTTTCGTTCTTAAAAGAACATCATCAGATTCTATCAAGTCACACTCAATATTTGGAAATATTATGTTTATTCCTATCTAAACACATATGAAATTGAAATCTGGAACTTATCTTAATGAAGTATTAATGATTTGTTTAATATTGTGTATTTTTATTCCTGGTTCAATAGTGTTTTTTTTTGTTTTTCCAGGTACCGGTATGTTATAGTGTAACATTTATATTGAACTTGTGCGTTCGACAGCCTGAAAAGCTTTTAAGTTACATTTAACTGAGTCAAGACTGGAAAGTATGGCTTCCTTCTTAACAAAGTACAGGTTATAGAAAAATATTATTAGTCTGTTACCAACAGTGCAGAAATCTAATTAGCCTACGTCCAACTTCAACGCGTGCGGAGTCGTGAGAACTGCTTTTTACGATAGTAATGTTCTGAACGTCATGGCGCTACAGCCCTGTTGGGCCTTGGTCTACCACTGCTCAGCCCGAAGACCTGCAGATTACGAAGGTATGCGTAATCAGCGTAAAAATCCCTCTTATCCTTTATTCTTGGCTTTCTAGTCTGGGACCGCTATTTCACTATCACATAGCTCCACAATTATTCGCACTTACGCTGAATGGACGTCGAACTAGCCCTTAGAGCCTGACCTGACTAGGAATCGAACCCAGGGTCTCCGGGGTAAGAGACAGGGTCGTTACCCCTAGACCTAAATTTTAATAGTGAATAATAATATTAGCAAGAACATCGACAATAGTAGCACAAACAACATTAATAAATGTAGCGATCGTACTAAAGAGCTGAGGTGTATCCCGAGATTTCAGATAAAAAGAAAAAAAAATGTCCGGTAACCTTACATTACATATAATACAGGCTTACAAATAAGTTGTTAACTGTGGACAATAGAAGGCTGCTTCTTCACCGCTCTCGTCTGCGTGTCGGCGTCGGGCCTTTCAACCATCTTCGGTACCGGTACTCACAATCAGTTCTGTGCCGTGACGGTTGCCTCACTTCATTCTGGTACTTTGCAATTTCACTGACCTTCTGATCCCACGCCATCCGTGGATCCCCGCCTATTCTGGTTCCCTTACGTCTAGCCTCAAATACTTGTTTATAATTCCCTTCAGCATCCGTGCGGACCAGGCGACCAAACCATTTCAGTGAGCTCTTTTGATATCATCCACTGCAGATATCACCCGAAGCTCTTCTCTGAATGAATGATTCGAAGCAGTGTATCGATTCATTCAAGTGTCCGAGTGAATCGATTCACAGGAATGGCGAGCTCACGGCACACGATTCAGCTTACTCCCAGCGGACAGTGCTGAGTGGCGCACTCACTGGACGTTGACGGGAAGCCGAGCTTCCGCTGCAGCGAGACAGTGAATCATAGCACATCGAAAGAATCGTGAACGAGCGCGGCTCAGTGAGACACATGATACACACGGCTCCTTATCGGCTCACTGGACACGCGGAGAGCCGAGCTTCCGCTGCAGCGAGACAGTGAATCATGGCACATCGAAAGAATCGTGAACGAGCGCGGCTCAGTGAGACACATGATACACACGACTCCTTACCGGATCACTCGACACGCGGAGAGCCGAGCTTCAGCTGCAGCGAGACATACAGTGAGCCATGGTACATTGAAAGAATCGTATGCTATAACGGACTCTCGAGCTCAGCTCATTTGAAAATAATACCCATTTGCATTCACTGTCCTCTTCTTACAGGGAGGTTTAAATAATAGATGGATTTATTTGCAGTGTTAAAAAGGTAGTCACAACATAATTCTGAAGTAGCTAGTAAGTAGGTAGGCTATTAGGTTATACTATTTATTAGTTTAATGAATCTTAGTATTATAACTTAGTTGACATTTGACAATTAAACTCGACCTTTTTTTTTTCTAGTTGTTTTACGTCGCACCGACACATATAGGTCTTACGGCGACGATGGGACAGGAAAGGGCTAGGAGTGGGAAGGAAGCGGCCTTGGCCTTAATTAAGGTACAGCCCCAGCATTTGCCTGGTGTGAAAATGGGAAACCACAGAAAACCATTTTCAAGGCTGCCGACAGTGGGGTTCGAACCTACTATCTCCCGAATACTGGATACTGGTCGCACTTAAGCGACTGCAGCTATCGAGCTCGGTTTAAACTCGACTATAGCCTGCCCTATGACTATGAGTCATGCTCATGACCACTCAAAAGTACCTGTTTTATATTGGGAAGAACGGCTCAGTATTCTCTCAGTTCATATGTCACATCGTTGCACAAGACTTCAATCATATGTGGACAGACGCAATAACAGTATGTTGAATCAGAAAACCAGCGGGCTTACTGTACACCTCGGGTAGCCTATACAAAATATGACGATTAAAAAAATCCTCAGCTGATAGAAAAATACTTTTAAAAAATGACTGAGCGAGTTGTCGTGCGGTTAATAGCGCGTGGCTATGCGCTTGCATTCGGGGGATGGTGGGTTCGAATTCCACCGTCGGCAGCCGTTAAGATGGTTTTTCCGTAGTTTCCCCATTTTCACACCAGGAAATGCTGGGATTGTAGCTTAATTCAGGCCATGGCTGCTACCTTCCTAACCTTTCCCACCCTGCGTCGCCGGAAACCTTCGATGTATTAGAGTAACTAGCATGTTTTCTAAGAAAGGTGTTCATAGTATGAAGACCAGATGGCAGCTGCGAGCACTGAATGCTGTTGCTGCTGTCTTACCAGCACATACTACACAGATGCAGTAGGAACGGTGACCAATGAGCCGTGAATCGGATCACTGTATCGATTTAGTAACGTGAACGGAATCAAATGAATCGATTCAGTAAAATGAATCGAATGTCCCATCACTACTTCTCTGACAGTTTTGCGTCGTAATCTCTCTCTCCCCTAGTCCTGTTGACAAATTGACGTAGGCATTTCAGTTCCGAGCTTGTTATTCTGCTGTCGTGTTTCTGTGCTCTGGTCCAAGTTTCTGAGCTGTACAATGAAGTGGAACACGGTCTTAGATCTGAAGCTTGTTTCTCTGTGACACTTCGTTCTTGCCGACAGCAATGACTTAGCTAATTTAGCGCATGGCTTCTAGTGCCGGGAATATCCGGAACGTGTTCGGCTTGCCTGGTCCAGGTCTTTGTATTTGACGCCTGTGGCGGCAGAGGCGTAGCCAAGCGGGGTTTACAAAACGGAAACTGACAATGAACAAGTGAAAGTCGACTCAATGTGTTGGCTCTTTTGAACATTTACAGAGACATAATTGTAACACCAACAGATCTCTTGAGTCAATTTTCTGAGAAGCCTCAGACTGTAATATTAACATACCATTCCGTGTAAAACTGTTGACCGAGATCATATCATTCGCGTTCTGTATTTTACTGTAAGATTTTGTAGTGTACTGCAATCTGAATATCAACACTTATACCACTGTTCTTAAAAAAGACACTCATGCATGCGCACACCATACACCCACAAGCACCTTCATTATGCTGTATCATAATTTTGTACGTCCGACTCGTTGGCTGAATGGTCAGTGAGCTGGCCTTCGGTTCAGAGGGCCCCGGGTTCGATTCCCGGCCGGGTCGGAGATTTTAACCTTAATAGGTTAATTCCAATGGCTCGGGGGCTGGGTGTGTGTGACGTATTCAACATTAGAAATCATCCTAGGTAGGGCCCTCATCTTCACAAACATGCAGGTCGCCTAATAGGCCGTCTACTAGAAAAAGACCTGCACCAGGCCTCTCCGGAGGCCATACGCCATTATTAATATCATTTTGTAACTATAACCCCATTCCCTCCCCCATCGGCCGTTCCTGACTACGCTACTGACTTCTATAGTACCATGCTAGTATATCCACTGTCGAGTAACTAGGATAAAATTTAAATACGTGTGTAAAGAACTATCTGAATATGACAAAAACAATACAGATTGCATGAGATACCGATTGAAATTACTTCGCAATGAATAACGCAAAGTCCAAATGTATCGTAGTGCGCATGCGTGAGCATGTGATTGCTTACAACTAATCAGTAACCAGTTTGTTGGTGAATGTAGGGCCAAGGGCGGGCTAGTAGATGGGAACATATCGAAAACAGCGGTCAGCCGACCCCGGATGGGAAACCGGAGCAATTACCCCAGCTGTCTAAAATACAGGGAGGACTCTATGTGGGTTTGTTTAAAAGTAGGTCGTTGACCCTTGCTGTGCGCGTCGTCTACCTCACAGGCGCTACCCCCATTTTCAATTCAATCCCGGAACAACTTCCCTTATATCGCATTTCTTCTAAACCATTTTCTGGACATTATCGTTTTTCAGAATTCCTTACTCCATATTTTCTCATCCACCAGATTTCAGATATTTGCTTCTAAGTTTCTGAAGCCATCCATGTCGTCGTCATGACACCTTCTACTCAGCTATTTCTATTGGCTGCTCTGCACCTTTCACTTCCTTGGTACTCTATTACTGAAAGTTATAATCATTTACTATTCAGTAAAAATGCTCCGCTGTTCAGGATTCATACTCCAGCGCCTTACCCCAAGACAGTCGGACGTTGTCACTTAGATACTGGGTAATGGAGTTTTAAAGAGAAGGAAGCTAAGAACACTCCACAAGTACACAGTGCAAAAATTTAGGGGAAGATGTTTTTGGACGTATGCCATGCTCCACAAAACAATACCTCACACCCAGGTATATTACCAACAAAACCTTTATTCTTTACCGTTGAAGCTTATACGAAAGAACAAAAATAAAACCCTTTCTGACATAAGCGTGGATTTCCGAAAAGCATCTGTTCTGAGGTGCCAGGGGGGGGGGGGGGTGTGAGGGCATAAAGTGCACGAGTTAACTTTTGTAGGTCAACAATATTTATATTTTTCTTGGTACTGAGCTATCAGGTTCCGATAGTTCAATATCGCGCTGAGCGTTATCTAATTCAGTCGAAATGAGAAGACACTGGCTATTCCTATGTACAAGAATTAAGTTTGAGTTAAATTACATCTCTACTATATTCAGAGATTGAACTCCTGATCTGAGACGTGCGAACCCTGAGAACCAAACCACTCGGTAGTTGGCTGTTGAACGAACGAGAGCGGGCCTTCTTGGTCAGCTAGTTTTATACCATAGGTTATCAGGTTAGAGTCACGTATCAGTCCAGTGAGAGCGATCTTACATGTTTGCTAAAGTGGGGTGACGTGGGTGGTCATACTTAAGAAGTAATGTTTTCCTCCCTTGTGTTTTGGCAGGTGACATTACAACACTCTTATAGTAAGCCATGAATTTCATACCACACACAGTGTCTCAAAAGAGGGAGTGGGTTTGTTTGTCGAGAAACTCATGTTTCTCGGAGAGTGCAACCCTTGTTCTTTGAGAGGTGATCTCTAAATGCAACATGTTTTATTTCATGTTTCTTGAGAGTGAAACCCGTGTTCTTGGGGAAGTGCATTTCCTTGTGAGGTGACAAAGTGGGTTTAAAATAGTGGCTTTTAAATTAACTTACAATATACTCTTAAAACCCCAAGTCCCGGACTGTGGAGACCATGGGCTTGGCTTCCGGTTTCGGGATACATAACTCCTCCACCGTCAGTTGACCCTTACCGTCCTCGGTAAGATATTTGTTACGTTTTACAATTTTACAATGCGTACTTAATTGATACAATTTTTTTCTAAAGATTAATAAAATGATACAAAATATGATTATAGTAAAAATTACATTCATATATACAAAATGCCTTGAAACAATGTTACCTTTTGGGACAGGTGTTAGGTCTAATTTTAATTTCTTTACGTCAAGGTGGGAGTAATGGAATTTTATTTCATTCTTTACATAGGGTTCATTTTGGATTGATATGAGCGGGAATAAGTATACATAATTTGTTGGATGTTGTTGTAGAGTTATACCCATGCTGGAAATAGGGCAGGATTCATTGGTGTATATAATATTTGGTCCGGAGAGCTTGATAGTTCGTTGAAAGTCTGGGCATGTTTACAAAATAACCTGAGGGGTTTTGCTGAAAAGGAGAATATGTTCCCTATTTAAGGGTTGGAATAATTCCACATTATTGTTTACAAAGGCAAATTCACATCCTGAAGTGTCCGTTAGATTACAATATATACATACATAAGATTGAGTATTCTTAATACAAGGTACATTTGACCATTTCAAGGTGGAGCCCTGTAAATAGTATCTTTCCGAAGGGATTAACACTAGATTGTTTATACTAGGCACAGGCGAAATTGAATACATTTGATACTGATTTCCATCTGTAATTGACATGGCAAGAATCACGATCATTTTTTTGTTCATCATGAGAACTTGCGTTTTTTATGATTTAAGATTTTCAATTTGATGGTATTGATCAGTATGAATCAAAGTTTTAGTGGGATAAATTGATTGTAAATGGTTTACTATATTTGATAGATCTTGTTGTGAAAAGATCTTTATATTGGTTATTTCATTAAATGATAAGTTAATGGTTTCCTGTAGCACTCGCACAATTTTTTTAAATTTGTTCGCGCACATTAACACATATTGTAGATGTTCCAGTACATTTATCTTGAAGTCTTCTTCCTGTAAGATACCTTGGATTACCTTCATATTTTCATTGACATGGTTCATTTCGTTGTAGAATTTTTGGGTAATTGAATTAGCAAATGATACAAGTTTGTTTATGTGTTTAATTTCGTTATTATTACTTTGCTTTAGTGAGTCTATTTGATTTTGCAGATTTTCTAAGTCATTCTGGTCTAAATTGCCAGAGATGAATTCGATCACGGTACCTAGGCCGTTTATTAAACCCCTTTTAGTTTTAGGTGTAGTAGGTAGTATCTTATTCAATTCTTTCTTTGCTTCCTTGATGGCTTCTTGTAATTCAGACATTTAATAAGGGAAGGTGTTATTCGTGATACTAGGCTTGAAACAGTGTTGCGAATGTTATTGTAAGATTCTTTTAAGCTGGTGAGATCGAAATGAAACATGAACTTGTGGTAGTCGTTAATTATTATGGCAGGTCCCATTGAGTCAGCATAAAATCCTTGGGTTTTTATAGGCTGGGTGAGGATGGAACCATATCCGAAGAGGAACCTGGAAGTTTAGAAACACTTCTTTTAGGTTTTTACTTCTCGGAAATTACGTACATGTATCTTACCATTTTTCATTTTAGAGTGTACTCTGTTTCCTTCAGCTTTGATTATTACACCATTGTAAAAGTTTTTGGATTTCTTGTTCCTGGTGAGTGGATCTAATATGTACACAGTATCATTAATTTGGTATGTATGATCAAAAGTAGTGGTGTCGGGTTTAGTGTAACTATCCTTTAGAATTTACAGCTGATTACCCTGTCTTTCGATGTATTCGTTGATTTTAGGAGAGGGCGAGAAGGTATGGTCTAGTACTTGGTAGTATGGACCGTTGTTTAGTTGTGGAGTGGATTGAGGAATTGTAACTCGTGATTATTGTAGTTACGAGTTCCGAGAGTGGAGTGAATTTATCAGAGTCTCTTGAAATACGTAACTTCTCAAGCAGGTTTGAATTTAATCTTTCCACTGGTGAGTTATATGGGGAATTCAAGGGAGTATTGGCGTGACACTCTACGTTCGTCGCCTTGCAGTATTCCTTAATGACGTTGTTCTGGAATTCTCCTCCTTGGTCATGGGTTATTTTCTTTGGAAACCCATGGTGTGAGAAGTATATTTGTAATTGATTTAGCACGGCCAAGGCTGTGCCATTTGGCAATACATGTGCTTTTCCGTATTTTGAAAATACATCTATCAGAGTTAAGATGCGATTCTGTTCAAAATGAAACGTATCAATGTGTACTTGTGAAAATGGGTGATCCGCCGTTATGGGACCTTGGTTCTTTACTTCGTTAGGGTGTGTCTCGTATTTGTTTCTTTGCCATGGGTTACATTGGTTTATTAGTGTTCTGATTTGCTCACGTACATGTGGCCAGTAGTACTTAACTTCGGAGGTGTTCATAGGTCTCTATGATACCATTATGGTTTTCAGAATGGTAGTGCAAGATTATTTGCCTCTGAGTTTCTGGACATTCGATGTCTTCCAAGAACTTGGATGCTCCAATAATAATCAGTTCAGAGGTAAATAATTTCTGACATGCCCTAATGAAGGGAATCTCTAGAGTTATGTCACTGAAATAAGTCTATTTGATTTTGCAGATTTTCTAAGTCATTCTGGTCTAAATTGCCAGAGATGAATTTGATCACGGTACTGTAATAATCGTGGTCGCCACGACATTTACATAATTTGATTGCCCACCCGAATTAATTGTATATATATGTATCATGTATCATATGTAATTTTATTCATTATTAACGTCCGTTATCATCATTTATGTAATTGTACGTAAGAACGAGATATAATTATTAATTGTAACATATTAGAATATTCCGTGGTAATGTCAAAACAGGTCTTGCGCTAACAGGCTACTTGGTGTTTCGCAATAGTCCAGGAAGGTTAATTTTGGATTGTTCTTGGAAACGTACGCAACAGCAAGAGGAAGCTACCTAATTTCGTTATTGCGACGCTAAATTACCCCATATCACGTGCTCCTATCAGGGGGGCTTTTTCTGCCAAGGACAGACACTTCATCCATATATCGAGAGGGTAGTGACGTATATCGGCTCTCATTGGAACGAGATGTCATGTGACACCAAGGGAGGAAGTGGGAATCTGAAGAGGATTTATATAAATCTACACGGCGTGGTGAAGATCATTCCTCTTCATTCTGTATTCTGCATTCTGCATCCGACGCTGCTATTTGGGTGCATCGCTTACGATGTGCTTATACTCAACATTTCTTATCGGCTCTGTGAGACTTACTCAGATTATTTAGAAAGACAAGTTCAAATAATATAGAAGGACTGGATGTTTTCCGTTCTCTCTATTCAATTAATTCCGATGTGGAATTTCACATTGTAAGGCTGGTACTATGGTGTTGGTACTCAGCAAAATAGGGAGTGATAGATTCAGGGTGGAATCCATTCCATGAAGCAGATGACAAGGATGTTGCTGTTGGAAGAGGGACGACAACGATCAACCACGGAAGCAGACTACGAGAAGATCAACTCCGGTGAGCATGAGTTAGCCCTGTTATCGCAAGTCCACGAGTGTAGTATTGAATTGTAATCTCAGTCAGTAATTTTTAATTTTGATTAAAATACTCGTTTTTACGTAATTTCATATTTTTTAGAATAAAACTTTTTGCTTTTTACATCGTTAGATAATTTGACTTTTTAGTAGGTTCCCTTTGTTTTTCTATATGGTATTTAATGGTCTTGCCTGCTGCCATTTCATGATGGATACAGTACTTTTGTATCCATCTCTTGGCACAGGCCAGAGTAAAGTGTAGCTTCCACCGAAGTCCCAGTCCCATCCATGGGGTGACAATATGGAAGCTGCTGGGGTATGGGTGGTGCTGAGTAATGACATTAAGAGCACGACTAGTGCATCTGAGTGTTATGAAAGGTGTTGCTCATAGGGTCAGCCATGCTGCAATAGCACTCTCTGACCCAGTGAGAAAAGCAATGGCAAACTACCTCACTCCTAGTCTTGCCTAGTACGCCTCATTTCGGTGCTGCCATTGGTTTTTGCGGTTCCCTTATAACCGCATAACCTTTGGTGGTGCTATTTGAGGATCCAACCAGCCTCTGGGCTGATGACCTGACAGACAGACACATTTAATGGTCAGTATCCTCATACCTCACGACCGGGATAGTCTCATTAAATTATGTTTATTACTTTTTATATCTAAATTCGGTTTCAAATTCAATTTAATTTCGAAGCCTGGCGCCCAGCTTGCAATTGGTTTTAATTATCTATATCGGGTGTTTGATCCGTTACAGTACCTAGGCCGTTTAGTAAACCCCTTTTAGTTTTAGGTGTAGTAGGTAGTATCTTAAATAAGTAGCGTACTTATTGGATGTGACGATTATTTTGAGTAACTGATCACTCAAATCTTTCTGAAGGTTAGATCTTGTGACAATCATAATGTGTCGTGTGTATTTCTTGAATACTCTCTGTTCAAGAATTTTAGGGGAATTACCATATTTGACTATGATCTGATTAAAGATTCTGGTTCAGATTTAGTTCAGAAAGTTTCAACGTAAATATGGAGTCTTCTTGATTGGAGTGTACAGTTTCGTTGTCCAATTCTGATATGCATCATCTCCGGGGATAGCTGCATTGAAAACTGTTTCCTCATTTGCATTTATCTCTGCTCTAGAGAGTGCGTCTGCAACATAGTTTTTCCTTTGACGTACTTAATGTCAAAGTCGAACTCTCCGAGTTTTATCTTCAATCGATAAAGTCTCGAGCTTGGCTCTTTCAGGGTGAAGAGCAATTGTAGCGGGCGGTGGTCACATTCCACTTCGAAGTGCCGTCCCCATAGATAGGGCTTAAAATGTTTGTTACTATCTACGATAGCGAGTAACTCTCTCTCTATTGTTGAGTATTTCCGTTCTGCGGGATTTAGAGTTCTGGAGTAGTATGCTATGGGGTGTCCTTTCTGTGACAGGACGCTTCCCAAAGCAAAATCTGGACTGTCCATAGTTAACGTGAATGCTTCCTCGAAGTCTGGGTAGGCTAACACAGGAGCATTTATCAACAGGGTCTTTAGAGTTTTAAAAGCGGACTTGTATTTAGTATTGTTTAATTTCCTTGGGAGATTTCGGAATAGGATAGTCTTTAACTACTCTGATTTTTTCAGGGTTTGGTTTTACTCCGTCTCGTGATACAACGGAGGAACTCCGTTTTGTCGAGTTGTACCTTGAGATTTACTTCTCTCAGTTTCTGCAGCACTAGTGTTAAGTGTTGCATGTGTTCTTCTAGAGATTTGCTGTACAGAATGATGTCATCCATATACACGAAGCAAAATTTTTATAGAAAGGGGCGTAAGACATTGTCCATTACACGTTGAGAGGTGGCTGGAGCATTCTTGAGGCCAAACGACATTCTTTTGAACATTAGATGCATATTGTCAATAGTGAAAGCGGTCTTTTCTATAGACCTGGCATCCATTTCTATGTGGTGAAATCCCTGGGCCAAATCTAAAGTACTGAAGTATTGGCAATGACCAAGATTGTCTAAGATTTCAGTTATTCTAGGGAGGGGATATTTATCCTCTATTGTCTTCTTATTTACTGGCCTAAAGTCTATGACTAGCCTCCATTTCTTTTCCCCTGAAGCGTCTAACTTCTTGGGTACGATCCAGACAGGATAACAATAGGGAGATTCACTATCCGTGACTATTCCTTGGTCAAGTAGCTTCTCTACTAAGTCATTTAGTAGTTTCTTTAATGTGGGTGGATATCTATAGTTCCGTTGATGTACCGGATCTTCGTCTGTAGTGAACGTTAGGTCACATCCTCGGTAGTAGAAAACATCCGAGAATTCGGAGCATATGCTTCGAATTGTACTATTCTCTAAGTCATTCATGTGTTGTGTACGAAGATATTCGTTAATGTCTCTTTCTGAAATTGAATTTATTTCTATTGGTTGAATGATAGTATTATCTAAAGGTTCAACTAAAACGGGTTCAGTGAATTCTTGTTTCAACTCCGTGTTTGTTGGATATAGAACTTGGTAGTCTTTTGCGCATAAAATTGCGTCGGAAAAATAATTTCCATCGTATTCGAACCCTGGAACATATACGTCTCCCTGTTGAATATTGACCGGAATAGCGGTAGTGTGTGCGTTTACTGCTGGTTGAAAGCTTTTCTGCTTATTGGTGTAGTGAAAGTGAAAAGGTATGTCCGTATTGGCTAAAACAACGAGATTCGATGCATAGTCAATCTTCGCTTTTAGATGGGCAAAATCAGCAATACCTATTAAAGCGTCAAAGTAATTATGCCATTGCATAACTCTAAAATTTACAGGGGTGTCAATATCGTATTCGGAAAAAATAGGAAATTGAACATTATCTTCTCCTATTGTTTCGGAGTGAACTGATTGTATGCAAAATGGTTCCTTGAATATGAAATCTGAAAATAGCGAATGTGGTGTTGACGGATTCATGATTGAATTGCAAGCACCACTGTCAATCAAAATTTTTAATCCGAATAGGTTGATGATGGTAATTTGGGAGTATTACATATATTGTTTAGTCTTCGACTTGGATGACTGGGCTATACGAAAATCCTGATATTGTTCCTCATTTTTGTACTCATTTGAACGGCGGGGAGTGTTAACCTCGATGTCGTATTCATTCGAAAGTTGGAGTGAGTCTGACTGAGAGTCGAACTCATCTTCTTGTGCAAATATCCCTGCTAAGGGATATAATTCTTCTGGTTGTGTGTTTTCTATGTGAGAATTTACATTTCCTCTTACGGTTGAAACACCGGACATAGGTTGCAGGAAACTTTGGTTTGGACGGTTAGCAGGAGTGAAGCGTCTGCCTATGTTATTCGGAGTGGGATAAGGACGATTCATTGGAGCTGTGGATTTAAAAGGTTGTGGCTTCGTAGGCTGGAAAGGTTTAAAGTTAGATTGGTTTGGGTTAGGATTCCAGAACGGTCGGTTAGTTTGGTTCTGAGATACGAATTGATTAATTGGTCTGTCTTGTGTGGCAATATTTTGATTCGTGAATGGGTTGTGTCTTGTGTAATTTAGCGGCTGAGTGGCTTGAAATCTGTTAGGAGGTAACTTTGTTGTTCCTCTCAACTGATTCATGTAACTCTCGTGTGCCCTGTCATTGTCGTAAGATCGACAGAGTCTGAGCGCTTGGTTTAAGTCTGTAATCTGTGCGTATCTTAAGAAAGAGCGGTAAGTCTCTAGGATACCGGCTTTGAATGTGTTCAAACTCAACTCTTCTAGTTCCCTAAGTTTCAATTCTAAAATCTGATCGCGATAATTTATCTTACACAAACTTTTACACTGAAGTGTCAATGTGTCCAGTTTGTCATGATATTCTGTATAGGACTCGTTTCTTTTCTGGTAACAGTTTTGAAATCTCTTGAATAAAGAGTCTTTCATCTTTGACATTGCCATATTTTCTTATCAGTTTCTCTTTCAATTTTTCGTAGTTGCTATTAGCGTCTAAATCCAAGATACTACATGCTTCACCTTTTAATTTGGATTTTACTACGTTGAAGAGAAAATCATTAATTATGACTGTATTGGGAGCCGTAGGAGCTCTCTTGTGTGTGTTTAGGAATGATTCACATCTTGCTATAAAATAGTCTAGACTGCAAGATGAACTGCCTCTGAATTCAGGTAGTAATTGAATCTGCGCGTATTCAAATTTTGATAATAGCTCTGTTTCTGACATGTTAAGTATATTAGTTGTTATATTTAAATGATTATTAGTTTAAATAACAGTTAAAAGTGAAATGTCTTTTGATTCTACACTAAATTCACGTTAACTTCAAAAGCAAGAAATTATTATTAGATTTGTTATTTAGTGCTCATTCGCTGGCTTCGTTTGTTACATATGAAATGAACCAAGCTAATTAATATTCAGGCTCACAAATAAGGTATTTGTAGTAGACTTAAAGGCATGAAAAGATAATCAGCGTTGACTGGATCCTGCATGAGCTGTGGAAGTCGGGTGTCTTCTCTGGTCGTCGTGATGGTGCGAAAGGCGCCTGGTCAGCGTTGTCGGTTCCAGCAGGTTGACAGGCGTGTTCAGTAGGCGGATGTGTTGAAAGGCCCCTGCTTTGATGATTTGTCGCTCGCCCCCGACAGTGTGCGATGATGAAGTAGTCGAAAGGCCCCTGGCGGAGTTGTCGTTCTACTTCCTTCAGAGCAGCTTGGCTTTCGATGAATAGATTTCTCGGTGTTGCGAATGGCTCACTTGGCGTCGCTACCAAGGTTACGAAAGGCCTCCTTGTGAGGGTGTCAGTAAACTTTACCACCTTACTCGTAGATTATTGTGAATAATCATTAGCCATCCCGGACAGGCCCCCAGTTAAGTTTTGTAGCTCAACAATATTTATATTTTTCTTGGTACTGAGCTATCAGGTTCCGATAGTTCAATATCACACTGAGCGTTATCTAATTCAGTCGAAATGAGAAGACACTGGCTATTCCTATGTACAAGAATTAAGTTTGAGTTAAATTACATCTCTACTATATTCAGAGATTGAACTCCTGATCTGAGACGTGCGAAGCCTGAGAACCAAACCACTCGGTAGTTGGCTGTTGAACGAATGAGAGCGGCCCTTCTTGGTCAGCTAATTTTATACCATAGGTTATCAGGTTAGAGTCACGTATCAGTCCAGTGAGAGCGATCTTACATGTTTGCTAAAGTGGGGTGACGTGGGTGGTCACACCTAAGAAGTAATGTTTTCCTCCCTTGTGTTTTAGCAGGTGACATTACAACACTTTTATAGTAAGCCATGAATTTCATACCACACACAGTGTCTCAAGAGAGGGAGTGGGCTTGTTTGTTGAGAAACTCATGTTTCTCGGTGAGTGCAACCCTTGTTCTTTGAGAGGTGATCTCTAAGTGCAACATGTTTTATTTCATGTTTCTTGAGAGTGAAACCCGTGTTCTTGGGGAAGTGCATTTCCTTGTGAGGTGACCAAGTGAGTTTAAAATAGTGGCTTTTAAACTAACTTACAATATACTCTTAAAACCCCAAGTCCTGGACTGTGGAGATCATCGGCTTGGCTTCCGGTTTCGGGATACATAACTCATGTACGGTTCACATACAGTAATATAGGCCACTATACTGCCATAAGTCTGTAGAAGGGTAAGGGAAGGACATAGAAAATAAATGACCGAGCTCGATAGCTACAGTCGCTTAAGTGCGGCCAGTATCCAGTGTTTGGGAGATAGTGGGTTCGAACCCCACTGTCGGCAGCCCTCAAGATGGTTTTCCGTGGTTTCCCATTTTCACACCAGGCAAATGCTGGGGCTGTACCTTAATTAAGGTCACGGCCGCTTCCTTCCCACTCCTAGCCCTTTCCTGTCCCATCGTCGCCATAAGACCTACTGCGTCGATGCGAGGTAAAGGCAATAGCAGAAAAAAGAAAAAAAATAAAGAAAATAAATGACACTCTTCTGGAACCAAAGTATCCTAACGGTAGGCCCATCAAAGCGGCTAAACTGCGTGATATAATGTCCATGTTGAAGTTTGTACCTCCCGTTCACCATGGCTATTATCAGAATTTGATTTTTTTTGCTAGTTGCTTTACGTCGCACCGACGTAGATAGGTCATATGGCGACGATGGGACAGGAGAGGGCTAGGTGTGGGAAGGAAGCGTCCGTGGCCTTAATTAAGGTACAGCCCCAGCATTTGCCTGGTGTGAAAATGGGAAACAACGAAAACTATCTTCAGGGCTGCCGACAGTAGGGTTCGAACCCACTATCTCCCGAATACTGGATACTGGCCGCACTTAAGCGACTGCAGCTATCGAGCTCGGTGAATTTGAAATCAGACAATGGAAATGACATAGAAGAAACTAATGAGCTTGATGTTATTTAGGGTGTTTAATGTTCATGAGGTTACTTAGAGTTATTTTTTCTGTGTTGTATTTGAAAATCTATGTTTTGTCTACAATATCATCTACATGTCAGTAGCCAAGTGAACGTTTTTTACAATAAAAATCAACGTATTCTGTCCCACATTTGCAGGAAGTTAATACAATACCTACATAACTGAGGTTCCAGGGAGGGCATAAAGTGCATGCACGGTTCCCATATGCCTTTACTGGCAGGATTTAGTATTATTTTACAGTGCTCTATGTCTTCTGGTATAGGCTAGAGCAATTTTGTTACTTTCATAGATCTGTCTCTGTCTTATCCTTGGCTTTGACAATATGAAAGTGACTGAGGTATGAGCGATGCTAGTAATGCCAATCCTTATGCAGCCAGTCCGTGCTATGAATGGTGTGAAAATGTTGCTCATAGGGTCGGGTGGTGTATGCATTTCAGTGGGCTTGGCAGACTGATATGTAATAGCAACTCTGGCTCGGTGAGGAAAGCAACGGGAAACTACCTTATTCCTCATTTCCCTAGTACGCCTCTTCAGTGATGCCTACGCCATCTATGGCAGCTTATGGTAGAGCTGTTGAGGATCCCACCAGCGGCATCGCTGACGGACTGAACATACATACATACATACATACATACATACATACATACATACACACATACATACATACATACATACATACATACATACGGTACACATACAGTGATATAGGCCACTAAACTACTATAAGTTTGCAGAAGGGCAAGGGAAGGGCACAGAAAATAAATGACACTCAATCCTTAAAACATTTTCTGATTCTTATTGTTTTGATGAAGTAATCTAATAAAATGCTAAATGTCTCAAAAGTACACTTTGGAGGGATACCTCCTTTTTCCACTAAGCCCTTGAATTATTGATGAGCTGAGTGATACAGCCCCCCCGCCCGGCTAGCCAGCTCCCCAGCATTTGCTTGGCATTTTATGACAGTGGGTTCGAACCTACTACCTCCTTTTATTTATGACATACATTCTGACGTGTTTTTTTTTTTTTTTTTTTTTTTTTCACCAACGAAACTTGAAGATGATAACCACAGCGAAAGACCATACAGATTTAACGCCTTAACGGTTATGGTTACCATGCAGACAGAGGTAGACGAATTCATAAAGAACTTAGGATTCATAAAGTGCAAAAAAAGTTCATAGAACACATCATATCTCCTCGCCACTAGATGGGGGCTTCATACATTCCATCCCTGATATAGTCGAATGACTGGAAAACAGGCTGTGGATTATTATTATTATTATTATTATTATTATTATTATTATTATTATTATTATTATTATTATCGTCATCTCTCTACATATAACATCGCCGTGAACAAATCACAGTTAGAACTTTTGTACAGCCCACGTCCGGTATCATGTGAAATTGCAAACGAATACATTTTACTATAAGTAACGTATGATTGTATGCTTGTCCTGCCGCCTGACTGTACAAGTGTATGAATAAAACTGTTGTTGTTGTTTGAGTCATCAGTCCATAGACTGGTTTTATGCAGCTCTCCATGCCACCCTATCCTGTGCTAACCTTTTCATTTCTACGTAACTATTGCATCCTACGTCTGCTCTAATCTGCTTGTCATATTCATACCTTGGCCTACCCCTACCGTTCTTACTCCCTACACTTCCTTCAAAAACCAACTGAACAAGTCCTGGGTGTCTTAAGATGTGTCCTGTCATTCTAACTCTTCTTCTCGTCAAATTTAGCCAAATTGATATCCTCTCACCAATTCGATTCAGTATCTCTTCATTCGTGATTCGATCTATCCATCTCACCTTCAGTATTCTTCTGTAACGCCACATTTCAAAAGCTTCTATTCTCTTTCTTTCTGAGCCAGTTATTGTCCATGTTTCACTTCCATACAATGCCAGGCTCCACACGAACGTCTTCAAAAACATCTTTCTAATTCCGATATCAATGTTTGAAGTGAGCAAATTTCTTTTCTTAAGAAAGCTCTTCCTTGCTTGTGCTAGTCTGCATTTTATGTCCTCCTTACTTCTGCCATCGTTAGTTATTTTACTACCCAAGTAACAATATTCATCTACTTCCTTGACTTCATTTCCTAATCTAATATTTCCCGCATCACCTGCCTTCGTTCGACTGCACTCCATTACTTTTGTTTTGGACTTATTTATTTTCATCTTGTACTCCTTACCCAAGACTTCATCCATACCATTCAGCAACTTCTCGAGATCTTCTGCAGTCTCAGATAAAATAACAATATCATCGGCAAATCTCAAGGTTTTGATTTCTTCTCCTTGGACTGTGATTCCCTTTCCAAATTTCTCTTTGATTTCCCTTACTGCCTGTTCTATGTAAACATTGAAAAGGAGAGGGGACAAACTGCAGCCTTGCCTCACTCCTAAAACTAATAAATTAATATTCCTCAGCTGAATGGTCAGCGATGAGGGTACAGAGGATTCATGGGTTCGATTCGGCTACCGAGTCGAGGGGGATTTGAATTATTCTGTGTTATTGGCTTTTTTGTTACACAATCTACATTTGACGTTTTTTCAGAGAAGGCGAGGCGACGGAATTCATCCGCCCTGCAGATGTTCTTCTATATACTAGAGTGTTGTATTTAACCGCATTTACATACCACGGGACTGAGCTCGTCATGAAAGATCCTAGTGGGGGGGGGGGGGCTGTAACACACTGCCCGACTATTATTATTAATATTATTATAGGGGGTGACTTTATAATGAATGGACAGCGTTGTAGGCGACGGTTAATAGGGTTCCCAGGTTCGATTCCAAGCCGGATTGAGGGTCACAACCGTCAGAGCGTCTCGCTCCGGTTATTATTATTATTATTATTATTATTATTATTATTATTATTATTATTATTATTATTATTATTATTATTATATTCCTCCACTGAAGTGCTCAGCGTTGTGGATTTACAGCTGTCCGCGAAGTAGTTTTTCCGTGGTTTCCCGCTTCTCCTCTAGGCAAATGCCGGGTTGGTTCCTAACTTAAGGCCACGAACTGCTACCTCTAGAGGCCCGGATTCGATTCCCGGACACACATTCAGGCTTCGCTGCATGTTAAAACAGAATGATCTTAGTATGGCACGTGCTCAGTCCCGGCGGAGACAGTCTGTCGGATGGAGACGTAAAGCCTTGAGCGGTGTAAAACTGGACCAGACGTCACCAAAATAGTGTTGTCGAGGATAGGCCCCTTCAAAATGGCGTCTGTGTTGTTAGGCTTCTTCTCGTACGCAAGGACATGACTGTGACGTCACGTTATTTGTCCCCCGGATGGAGACGTGAAGCCATGAGCAGACCTCTCTATGCTAATCGACAGGGAACCGTTCAAAATGGCGACGGGAAGGGGCATCTGTCCGTAAAACTAGACTCTGTGTAGTTAGGCCCCTCCGAAATGGCGATGGGAGCGGCGCCTCTCCAAGATGGCGTCGGGAAGGACATCTGACCATAAAAAACTAGGTTAGGCCATATGTGCCCCTCTGGTGAGAGGATCAAAATGGTTATATGTAGGGCATATTACCGTAAAACTTGGCCCTGTGGAGTTAGGCCCTCCAAAATGGCTACGAGAGGTCATCTGACCGTAAAACTCAGCCCTGTGTAGTTAGGCTCCTCCAAGAAGGCGTCAGGAAGGGTATTTGACCATAAAACTAGGTTAGACCATATGTGCCTCCTCTGGTGGCGAAGATTAAAATAGCGACGGGAAGGGCATCTGACAGTAAAACTGGGGCATACGTAGTTAGGTCCTTCCAAGATGGCGTCGGGAAGGGCAATTGGCCCTAAAACTATGCGCTGTGAGGTTAGGCCGCTCTGGATGGCGTTGGGAAGGGCATCTAGAATGATGGCGTCGGGAAGTGCATCTGGCCGTAAAACTAAGCCCTGTGAGGTTAGACCCCTCCAAGATGGCGTCGGGAAGGGCATCTGTCCGTAAAACTACGCCGTTGGCGTCGGTAAGGGTATTTGGCCATAAAAGTGAGGTTGGGCCCCTCCAAGATGGCGACTGTTGGCGTCGGGAAGGGCATCTGACCGTAAAAGTGAGGTTAGGCCGCTCCAAGATGTCGACTGTGAGGTTAGGCTTGGTCTCACATGCAAAATCCGCGAATCGACATTGCACTACTACTCAACTAGGGGTCAATGACCTCGGGTGCTGACTGAGCACAAAAAATGCTGACGCAGTGATCTAGAACATACATTGCCTTACTATCATATTCATATATATATCGTTGTTAGGTAATGGAAACCTTGTAATTCCACTCGTGAGAAAACCACGTTTATCCATCTGTCTTGTGAAGGCTTGCCGCGTTGCCTGAGAAGGCAACAGAAGACTCCAATGGTCGAATCTATCATTAAACACTGAAAATGCCAGGAACAGTTGTCCGGCCATTGCTGACCGCTCAGTGTTGGGCTTCTCCCGTAAACTCTCTCCACTGATCTCTATCAGTGACTCTCTCAACGAGGAGGTTTTCTTTGCCCAGAGACGATATATATACATTATTGGGGAACAGGGTGGCGTAGCGGCTTAGCTGCATGGCTGTAGTGGAAACAAAGCGAAGTTTTAAAAAAGCCTTAAGACCTTAAAAAAAGGCTAAACAAGGGCCAACAAGCCAGAAAACGCCGAAAAACGCAAAAAGGACAAATAAAACCCATCATTTTCTGGCATATAATGGCCCAGAATGAACATATATTATGATGGCAGTTGTCTTCGGACACTCGAGAGGAAAAAAAGATTTTCCCCCTCAACTGCCGATCCCTGGTTATTAAAAACCTTTCGTGAGGAGGCAGCACCAAAAGGAGAAAAAGAAGATCAAGTGTAGCATTTCACTATCTGTTCATATTGACCCATCCATTGTGAAAGATGCGTTGTTTATCAAAAGAACCATCTGGAGTGTCGTGAAGATTCTTATCGTTCGTGTATTAGCTTGATGATAAGATTAGCGTTGGTAAACCCGACCAGTAATCTCTACAACAGTGGCGAAACATAGTGCTGGTGGCCTCGCTTGTTATTGCAAGTCAGTCAATAAATTCCTCCTTCGGTGGATCAGTGGCAGAGTGTCCGACCCATGATCCCAAGTTCATTGGTTCAGTCCTGGCCTATTTTTGATGGGCGGTCAAAAATCTTGTTTCTCCAATTAATTTGTTGTTAGCATCTGAGAAATCTCAAGGGGCGCACCCAGAGTCACCGGACAGCAGGGGTGTAGCTAACGGGAGTCTTTTTTTTTTACAAAAGAAAATAGTTCGCCTCTGTGGTGTAGTGGTTAGTGTGATTAGCTGCCACCCCCGGAGGCACGGGTTCGATTCCCGGCTCTGCCACAAAATTTGAAAAGTGGTACGAGGGCTGGAACGGGGTCCACTCAGCCTCGGGAGGTCAATTGAGTAGAAGCGGGTTCGATTCCCTCCTCAGCCATCCTGGAAGTGGTTTTCCGTGGTTTCTCCTCCAGGCAAATGCCGGGATGATACCTAACTTAAGGCCACGGCCGCTTTCTTCCCTCTTCCTTGTCTATCCCTTCCAAACTTCCCATCCCCCCACAGTCCGACTCGTTGGCTGAACGGTCAGCGTACTGGCCTTCGGTTCAGAGGGTCCCGGGTTCGATTCCCGGCCGGGTCGGGGATTTTAACCTTAATTGGTTAATTCCAATGGCACGGGGGCTGGGTGTATGTGTTGTCTTCATCATCATTTCATCCTCATCACGACACGCAGGTCACCTACGGGTATCAAATAGAAAGACCTGCACCTGGCGAGCCGAACCCTTCCTGGGATATCCCGGCACTAAAAGCCATACGACATTTCATTTTCATTTCATCCCCCCACAAGGCCCCTGTTCAGCATAGCAGGTGAGGCCGCCTGGACGAGGTACTGGTCATCCTCCCTAGTTATATCCCCCGACCCAGAATCTGAAACTCCAGGACACTGCCCTTGATGCGGTAGAGGTTGGATCCCTCGCTGAGTCCGAGGGAAAAAACCGACCCTGGAGGGTAAACAGATTGCGAACGAACGAACGAACAAAAGAAAATAAAAGAAACTGACAGTAAACAAGTGAAAGTCGACTCAATGTGTTAACCGTCTTGAACATTCACAGAGACATAATTGTAAAACCAACAAATCTCCTGAATCTATTTTCTAAGAAGTCTCGTAAGTTGTATTTTAAATTGTGAACTGATCCTAGACTTTTGCTGGCAAGATGTAGTGTTTACAGTGCGCTATGTCTTCTGGTATGGGCTAGAATAAAATTGTTACTTTCATTGACCTGTCTCAGTCTTATACTTAGCTTTGACAATATGAAAGTGGCTGAGGTATGAGTGACGCTAGTAATGCCATTCCTTATGCAGCCAGTCCCTGCTATGAATGGTGTGAAAATGTCGCCCATAGGGTCGGTTGGTACACGCATTTCAGTGGGCTCGGCAGACTGATGTGCAATAGCAACTTCTGGCTCAGTGAGGAAAGCAACGGGAAACTACCTCACTCCTCATTTCCCTAGTGCGCCTCTTCTGTGACACCTAGGCCATTTATGACAGGCTAATGGTGAACCTGTTGAGGATCCAACTAGCCTTCGGGCTGAATACCCAACATACATACAAACTGATCCTATCATTCGCTGTAAAACTGTTAACCTTGATCGTATTGTTCTACTCTATATTTTAACGTAAGATTTTGTAGTGTTCTGCAATCTGAATATCAACATAATTCACTTGTATCAGTGTCCTTATAATGGCGCTCATCCAAGCGCGCACCACACACGCACAAGCACCTTCATTATCTTCTAATATCATTTTGTAGTCCGGCTTCATGGCTAAATGGTTAGCGTCCTGGCCTTTGGTCACAGGGGTCCGGGGTTCGATTCCCGGCAGGGTCGGGAATTTTAACCATCATTGGTTAATTTCGCCGGCACGGGGGCTGGGTGTATGTGTCGTCTTCGTCATTATTTCATCCTCATCACCACACGCAGGTCGCCTACGGCGGCAAATCAAAAGACCTGCACCTGGCGAGCCGAACATATCCTCGGACACTCCCGGCACTAAAAGCCATACGCCATTTCATTTCATCATTTTGTAACTATAACCCCTCTCACCTATCGGTCGATTCTGGTTATACTACTGCCCGACAGAACTGAACCACAGTCATAGCATCTGTCCAGTAGAATTCCGCTTTCGTTGTTAGATACCAGCACAATCGAAATTGATAAGCTCACCCAGATGGCGCTACTTCAGAAGGTCTTCAACCCACACCTGTGGGGTCGCGGGTGCGAACTGTGTCATACATGTGGATTTAGCCCCGTTCTTTGGCTGGATGCCTTCCTGACGCAACGCTACGTGGAGGGATGTAATAATTATTGCGTGTGTGTGAGGTGGTTGTTTGTGTAATGTGTTGTCTGAATGTGAAGAGGAGAGTGCTGAGGCAAACACATACACGCACACCCAGTCCCCGAGCCAGAAGAGTTAATCAGACTCGATTAAAATACCCGACCCAGCCAGGAATCGAACCCAGGACCCTCTTAACCGAAGGCCTCAGTTGTGACCAATGCAGCCAAGGAGTCGGACACTTGAGGTCATATAATAATAATAATAATAATAATAATAATAATAATAATAATAATAATAATAATAATAATAATAATAATAATAATAATAATACTCTGATAGTGAAGTCATTAAATCACTCATATCCCAAAGAAGAAAGTGAATGTTAATACTTCATTGAGATTATTCAGTAGCGTAACCCAGGATCGGCAGATCTGTTGGATCTACAAGTATGTCTCTGAATGTTTATTTAGTTTATTGGTTAGTGTATGAAGCCTCCGTGGCTCAGGCGGCAGCGCGCCGGCCTCTCACCGCTGGATACCATGGTTCGAATCCCGGTCACTTCATGTGAGATTTGTGCAGGACAAAGCGGAGGCAGGACAGGTTTTCTCCGGGTACTCCGGTTTTCCCTGTCATCTTTCATTCCAGTAACACTCTCCAATAACATTTCATTTCATTAATCATTCATTTATCATTGTCCCAGAGAAGTGCGACAGGCTTCGGCAGCCGGCTCATTTCTTATCCTTGCCGCTAGACGGGGGCTTCATTCATTCCATTCTTGACCCGGTCAAGTGACTGGAAACCGGCTGTGGATTTTCATTCATTGTTTAGTGTCAGTTTCTGTTTATTTTCTTTTTGTAAATTTTCCCGAGGGGGGGGGTTCCTAACCCCCTCCCGTGCCTACCCCCTGAGATTATTAGACATGGCGGTTGCAGAATAGTCTTAAAGGCTTACAAGTGGCCACGGCTGGACCGTGGCCCGACAGCTCTGCACTGAGACCGAATAACCGAGTAGAGCACCGGTGGCCACGGCTCTACCGTGGCTCTACAGCAGGGCCTCTTAGGGTGGATGCACCGGTGCATTGTAAGGCGCAAGGTGCAAAAGACGTCTTTGCTAGGTTGAGCAGAGTGCGGACCCCACTCCTCGATTTTGAGCAATAGTCCAGTCTCTCTCTTTCCCTACGACTGTCTCGCTCGCTCCACCTGTCTCCCCTTCTTCACCTGCTCTCAGGGCTCCTACACCCGAGCAGAGTTGAGCCGAGCTTAGCCGAGTTGCCCCGACACAAAACGCTCGTCCAAACCGAGCCGAGTCGGATCGATGCACGGTGCACAAAACTTCTGCGCCTCGGTTTGCACGCGTGAGATTTTGGGCATTTGAGAGGCCTTGCTCTACAGCTTTTATTCGGGAGACGGAGAGGGGCTGATCCCCATCGTCGGCTGTCATGAGAAAGGTTTTCCCGTGGTTTTCCAGTCTGCACTAAAGCGAATGTCGGGACAGTTCCTAGTATAGGCCACGGTTGGCAAATCCCTCACCTTCCCCATACATCTCCTTCAGCGATTCCAATCTCCTTGGCTTGAGAGAAGGCGTCACCTAATTAAAGGCCTGCCCTAGTCTGAAGGGTAGCAGTAGTAGTTATTCGACCCCCAGCTTTGCGCGGAATTCGAACCACAGGGACGTGACTTTCTATTTTTAGTATCCCACATTCTTGACCTGAATTCGAACAGACCTCTTGGTGAGAAGCCTATGGCATTGCCACTTAGCTATCAAGCTCCAACTGAAAGTAATGGAAGACCTCGATGAAAATACCGGTCAAGTTCAAAAAGTAAAATTTTACAGGAGACAATAAAATAATTCCAAAATTTCCAAATGTGCATGAATATCAAATGAAATTGTTCACATAACATGTAGGGTAATTCTTGAGAATGCTGTGTGGTTGCCAACGTGAATGAAAATCCACAGCCTGTTTCCAGTCATTCGACCGGGTCAGGAATGAAACGTATAAAGCCCCATCTAGCGGCGAGGATAGGAATTGTGCTGGCTGCCGAAGCCTGTCGCACTCCTCTGGGGCAATGATTAATGAATGACAGATGAAATTAAATGATATTGGAGAGTGTTGCTGGAATGAATGATGACAGGGAAAACCGGAGTACCCGGAGAGAAACCTGTCCGCCTCCGCTTTGTCCAGCACAAATCTCACATGGAGTGACCCCACGGAACCCAGCGGTGAGAGGCGGCGCGCTGAGCCACGGAGACTTCTTTTCCTTTGTACATATACTTTTTTATTTTTAGGATGGCGGTCTTAACTGTTTCTTGGCACGAAAAGTTCCAGTGCCGTGTTAGTCATGTTCAAATGGTATTTATTTGTTAATTGCTTAAAAAAAACTATAAATCGCAGCTTTCTCTCAGTTTACTTTCCAACTGGGTCGTTAATCATTGCAAATATGGAAATCTTGTTTGTCCAACCCTTGTCCCGTTTCTCTACGGGGTCGGGTATGAGGTGAGATGAATCTGTCGTGGCGGGTTTTTATGACAGGATGCCCTTCCTGACGTCAACCTTATCAGAGGAGCTAATGAGATGAAATGAATGACGTGATATATAATAGTAGGGAGAGGGTGAAACCCGGTGCCGGCACATAGCCTACTCCTGTCGAATAGCACCAAGGAGTCTGCTCAAGGCTTAACGTCCCCACCCGACGGACGAATCACCATCAACAGCGTCATATACCCTCAGTCCATATGAGCTCTGCGGAGAGGTTTGGAATTTAATCCAGGCTTTTGGAACACAATCTAGTGATTAGCAATTGTATACCACCACCTCCCCTACCCTGCCGGCCAACATTCTGATGGTGACATTTTTTCGACCAACGAGACTCGAACCGACTAACCTCGGTGTCAGACATCAGCGCCTTAACGAACATGGCCACCAGGCGGGCTGCAAATGTGGAAATCTTATAGGTACTTATTTACGTACTCATATGCCCGACTCGTTGGCTGAACGGTCAGCGTACTGGCCTTCGGTTCAGAGGGTCCCGGGTTCGATTCCCGGCCGGGTCGAGGATTTTAACCTTAATTGGTTAATTCCAATGGCACGGGGGCTGGGTGTATATGTTGTATTCGTCATCATTTCATCCTCATCACGACGCGCAGGTCGCCTACATGAGTCAAATAGAAAGACCTGTACCTGGCGAGCCGAACCCGTCCTGGGATATCCCGGCACTAAAAGCCATACGACATTACGTTATTACGTACTCATATGTATACACACACAATTAATTTTTATTTCAATGTTAGAGGTAATACAGATTTAACACTTATTTAAACGAAGCAAAAATGACATACGCCTCTGTGGTGTAGTGGTTAGATTACCTGCCACCCCCGGAGGCCCGGGTTTGATTCCCGGCTCTGCCACGAAATTTGAAAAGTGGTACGAGGGCTGGAGCGCGGTCCACTCAGCCTCGGGAGGTCAACTGAGTAGATGGGGTTCGATTCCCTCCTCGGCCATCCTCGAAGTGGTTTTCCGTAGTTTCCCACTTCTCCTCCAGGCAAATGTCGGGATGGTACGTAACTTAAGGCCACGGCCGCTTCCTTCCCTCTTCCTTGTCTATCCCTTTCAATCTTCCCATCCCCTCACAAGGCCCCTGTTCAGCATAGCAGTTGAGGCCGCCTGGGCGAGGTACTGGTCATTCTCCCCTGTTGTATCCCCTGACCCAAGGTCTCAAGCTCCAGGACACTGCCCTTGAGGCGATAGAGGTGGGGTCCCTCGGATTCAGCGATGGTAAGCAGATTAAGAAAGAAAGAAAGAAAGAAAGAAAGAAAGAAAGAAAGAAAGAAGGAAAAATGACATACGTAAGGTTGTTAGGATTCTATACATCTTGCAGTTGTTATGGCCTTTAGTTTGATTCCATTAAATCATTAGTTTTTGTTCTGTAATGCTGTATGACTTAATGCTAATGTTTATATTACACCCTCGTAACACTTTGGCACATATTGTTGGGAAAGCTTTTGCGCAACTTTAAATTTTGTTATCTTGATTGCCATTGGACTATGGTAGCAATTCACATGTCAATGCACAACACGTACAATTTCACGCGTACAACAGGGAATTGTATTCTTATTGTTATTCATCATAGCTGACACATAAGTAATGTTACTGTCAACTAGTAAGAAGGTTTCAGAGCAAGATTCAGTCAAGTCCGGACTTGACTGGTTTTTGAATGCAAATTCGTCATACAATCATGTCCTTCTCTATGACGGAGATGTTAAATAAAGGTGAACGTGTCTGATTCTTTTTATCAAATGTGTGGCATCTATTTTTCTGCCCAGTACACATAAAATCTCATTTTTCAAAATAGTTGGACTTGACCGGTTTTTGCACCGACGTCTTCAATTGGTCAGGGGGTTATGATCCCCTCTCACCACGGTTTGAATCCTGGACTCACTCACACATGACATTTCCATAACTTTATTTATTAACCATGTCAAAGTATTTAAGTCAGAGCGGGAAAGCTTATCAGTCATTGGTAAGAATAAGATGGACAAAAACCAACATGATTTTAGACCACACAAGGGTTATCACGGCTTCATATTCGGTATGCGCCAAGTTATTGATGAATACATTCTACGCCTCCAAAATGTTATCACTTATTTATAGAAGAATGGAGATACGTGTTAATCCGTGTTGGGAGATAAGTTTGACTGCCGAAGATACAAGTTACAGGATCCCGCGAATCAATACTGGCTCTTCGTCTAATGTTACAGGATGGAAATAACGAAGGCAAGTCCACGTAGGCCTACATGGCATCCGTAGATCTTCTTCTTATTCTTATTCTCTTTTATCTGTTTACCCTCCAGGGTCGGGTTTTCCCTCGGACTCAGCGAGGGATCCCCCTTCTAAAACCTCAAGGGCAGTGTCCTGGAGCTGCAGAATCTGGTTCGAGTGATACAACTGGGGAGGATGACCAAGACCTCGCCCAGGCGGTCTCACCTGCTATACTGAGCAGGGGCCTCGGTGGGGGATGGGTAGATTGGAAGGGATAGACAAGGAAGAGGGAAGGAAGCGGCCGTGGCCTTAAGTTAGGTACCAGCTCTCAGATCCCGGTAAAATTGCCTGACCTGACCGGGAATCGAACCAGGGGCCTCCGTATAAGAGAAAGGCACGCTACCCCTACACCGCAGGGCCGGCACACATTTCAAAATTAATGGAGCCTGGAGGAGAAGTGGGAAACCACGGAAAACCACACTCAGGATGGCTGAGGTGGGAATCGAACCCACCTCTACTCAGTTGACCTCCCGAGGCTGAGTGGACCCCATTCCAGCCCTCGTACCACTTTTCAAATTTCGTGGCAGAGCCGGGAATCGAACACGGGCCTCCAGGGGTGGCAGCTAATCACACTAATCACTACACCACAGAGACGGACTTCAAATAGATTTTACAGAAAAAGAAGTTTGAGTTTTAGAGCAGTACCTTTTACAACTTAACGGGCGAAGTAGAAAGGTAAATTCATAGCGGTCTGGTGGGCAGAACACGCTTTAACACGTGCGTTCAGTGCGACACAAAGATTTGTTTAAAGATGGTGGTAACAATATGTTTCACTGCAAATCTTAAACATGTTTAGAGGTTTTTTAAATTTCTAGCGGTCCGGTAACATGAAAATATTTATTTAATGTTTATTGAAATAGATTTTTATGATGCAAAACAATCCGTACATCTCATCAAAATTTATATTTCCATTTATGTTTTCAGTAAATTTGTTAATTATATGTGGTTCTTTTTTTTTTTTTTTTTTTTGCTATTTGTTTTACGTCGCGCCGACACAAATACGTCTTATGGCGACGATGGGATAGGAAAGGCCTAGGAAGTGGAAGGAAGCGGCCGTGGCCTTAATTATGGTACAGCCCCGGCATTTGCCTGGTGTGAAAATGGGAAACCACGGAAAACCATCTTCAGGGCTGCCGACAGTGGGGCTCGAACCCACGATCTCCCGATTACTGGATACTGGCCGCACTTAAGCGACTGCAGCTATCGAGCTCGGTATATATGTGGTTCATGGTGTGGGTTACTGTAGTCACGTCCTAGTTCATGAACCATGGGCAACGTCTGAGTGGCCTAGTAAGTGGTCCTGAGAGTCGGGATACCAATTGCTATGGAATGGGAGTGGGCATCTCGGACATATTCTGAGTTGTGGCCCTCCTTGTGCTTTGGCGGCTAGGTCTATACAAGTCACCGGTGGAGAGATCCTCACTTGGACTATGTGCAAGTAGGGTAGCAATAGCATCCTGCTTCATGAATTTACCGAGCTCAGAACATTTTAAGCAAGCCTCGGACATATGGGAATAACGGAGTCCCAGTCTCATTTGACAGGCGAGGGTCTCCTTGGAAACAACTGGCGAACGAAATGGAATTCGATGGGGAGCTATCAATATTAATGGGGCTTATGGAAGAAAGAAAGTAGAACTGGCTGAGACAGCAAAGATGATGCATCTGGATGTGCTAGGAGTAAGTGATATACGGGTAAGGGGAGATAACGAGGAAGAGATAGGAGACTATAAAGTGTACTTGACGGGTGTTAGAAAGGGAAGGGCAGAGAATGGGGTAGGGCTTTTTATCAGGAATACCATTGCACGCAACATAGTTTCTGTTACACATGTAAATGAGCGAATGATGTGGGTAGACTTGGCAGTTGGAGGAATTAGGACGAGAATTGTCTCAACGTATTCACCATGTGAGGGTGCAGTTGAGGATGAAGTTGACAAGTTTTATGAAGCATTGAGAGACGTCGTAGTCAGGGTGAACAGCAAGGATAGGATAGTGCTAATTGGCGATTTCAATGCGAGAGTTGGAAATATAACTGAAGGATACGAAATGGTGATTGGTAAATGTGGGGAAGATATGGAAGCTAATGGGAATGGGAAGCGTTTGCTGGAGATCTGTGCTAGTGTGGGTTTAGCAGTTACAAATACATTCTTCAACCATAAGGCTATTCACCGTTACACATGGGAGGCTAGGGATACCAGATCCATAACAGACAATATCTTAACCGACTTCGAATTCAGGAAGTCTGTTAGGAATGTACGGGTTTTTCGGGGATTTTTCGATATTACAGACCACTATATGATATGCAGTGAACTAAGTAGGTATCTCTAGGCCTCGGATAGGGTAAGTGAAATCTGTCTGCAAACGAATAAGGATAGAAAATCTCCAGGACGAGGAAATTAGACAGAAGTACATGGATATGATTAGTGAGAAGTTCCGAACAGTGGACATTAAGCAGGTTCAGGATATAGAAAGAGAATGGGTGGCTTACAGGGATGCTGTAGTAGAAACAGCAAGGGAATGCCTAAGAACAACTGTGTGTAAATACGGGAAAATGGTGGAATGATGAAGTGAGAGCAGCTTGTAAACGTAAAAAGAAGGCTTATCAGTAATGGCTCCAAACAAGGGCCGATGCAGACATGGAATTGTATGTAAATGAAAGAAACAGAGCGAAACAAGTAAGTTAGTTGTTGAATCAAAAAAAAAAAAAAAAAAAGTCAGGGGAAGATTTTGGTAATAACCTGGAAAGGCTAGGTCAAGCAGCAGGGAAACCTTTCTGGACAGTAATAAAGAATCTTAGGAAGGGAGGGAAAAATGAAATGAACAGTGTTTTGAATAATTCAGGGGAACTCATAATAGATCCCAGGGAAACACTGGACAGGTGGAGGGAATACTTTGAAAATCTTCTCAACGTAAAGGGAAATTAATCTTCATGGCGGTGTCGTGAACAACCAAGTTCATGGGGAGGAGGAAAATGGTGTTGGTGAAATTACGCTTGAGGAAGTGGAAAGGATGGTAAATAAACTCCATTGTCATAAGGCAGCAGGAATAGATTAAATTAGACCTGAAATGGTGAAGTATAGTGGGAAGGCAGGAATGACATGGCTTCATAAAGTAGTAAAATTACCATGGAGTGTTGGTAAGGTACCTTCAGATTGGACAAAATCAGTAATTGCACCTATCTACAAGTAAGGGAACAGGAATGATTGCAACAATTATCGAGGTATCGCATTGATTAGTATACCAGGCAAAGTATTCACTGGCATCTTGGAAGGGAGGGTGCGATCAGTGGTTGAGAGGAAGTTGGATGAAAACCAGTGTGGTTTTAGGCCACAGAGGGGCTGTTAGGATCAGATTTTCAGTATGCGCCAGGTAATTGAAAAATGCAACGAGAGGAATAGGCAGTTGTGTTTATGTTTCGTAGATTTAGAGAAAGCATATGACAGGGTACCGAGGGAAAAGATGTTCGCCATACTGGGGGACTATGGAGTTAACGGTAGATTATTAAAATCAATCAAAGGCATTTGTGTTGACAATTGGGCTTCAGTGAGAATTGATGGTAGAATGAGTTCTTGGTTCAGGGTACTTACTGGAGTTAGACAAGGCTGTAATCTTTCACCTTTGCTGTTCGTAGTTTACATGGATCATCTGCTGAAAGGTATAAAATGGCAGGGAGGGATTCAGTTAGGTGGAAATGTAGTAAGCAGTTTGGCCTATGCCGACGACTTGGTCTTAATGGCAGACTGTGCCGAAAGCCTGCAGTCTAATATCTTGGAACTTGAAAATAGGTGCAATGAGTATGGTATGAAAATTAGCTTCTCGAAGACTAAATTGATGTCAGTAAGTAAGAAATTCAACAGAATTGAATGTCAGATTGGTGATACAAAGCTAGAACAGGTCGATAATTTCAAGTATTTAGGTTGTGTGTTCTCCCAGGATGGTAATATAGTAAGTGAGATTGAATCAAGGTGTAGTAAAGCTAATGCAGTGAGCTCGCAGTTGCGATCAGCAGTATTCTGTAAGAAGGAAGTCAGCTCCCAGACGAAATTATCTTTACATCGGTCTGTTTTCAGACCAACTTTGCTGTACGGGAGCGAAAGCTGGGTGGACTCAGGATATCTTATTCATAAGTTAGAAGTAACAGACATGAAAGTAGCAAGAATGATTGCTGGTACAAACAGGTGGGAACAATGGCAGGAGGGTACTCGGAATGAGGAGATAAAGTCTAACTTAGGAATGAACTCGATGGATGAAGCTGTACGCATAAACCGGCTTCGGTGGTGGGGTCATGTGAGACGAATGGAGGGGGATAGGTTACCTAGGAGAATAATGGACTCTGTCATGGAGGGTAAGAGGAGTAGAGGGAGACCGAGACGGCGATGGTTAGACTCAGTTTCTAACGATTTAAAGATAAGAGGTATTGAACTAAATGAGGCCACAGCACTAGTTGAAAATAGAGGATTGTGGCGACGTTTAGTAAATTCACAGAGCCTTGCAGACGGAACGCTGAAAGGCATAATGGTCTATAATGATAATGTATGTATGTATGTATGTATGTATGTATGTATGTATGTATGTATTTATATTCATACAGTCCGACTTGGGTGAATGGTCAGCGTACTGGCCTTCGGTTCAGAGGGTCCCGGGTTCGATTCCCGGCCGGGGCAGGGATTTTAACGTTCATTGGTTAATTCCAGTGGCTGGGGGACTGGGGTTAGTACTGTCCCCAACATTCCTGCACCTAACACACCACACATAACAGTATCCTCCACCACAATAACACACAGTTACCTACACACGGCAGATGCCGCCCACCCTCATCGGAGGGTCTGCCTTACAAGGGCTGCACCCGGCTAGAAATAGCCACACGAAATTATTATTATTACATTCATAGCGAAACATTTAAAGATGTCACAAATTTTATAGGTTAAATTCACCTGTTTATTTTACAAATGCTTGTTTTTATAAATTTCTAATCTATTGTAGGCTATTTCAAACCCCGTATATGCTGTTTAAATTTGTCAAGTTCACTGTTATTTTGGAGGGGGTTTGAATCCCCCTAACCTCCCCCCTGGGTACGGCCTCGGGCGTGACTTGATACTGTCAAATACTTAAATTGGAGCGAGCCGTTCCTTCATTTCTTAGCAATAAAACAGACACACGTGCCATGCATTTTTTTCAACTTACCTCGTAGTTTGAATTTTTGGTTAATTCCACTTTCTACAGTGTGAAAGTGGCTACTGGATGACATTAATTGGAAATTGTCATTACAGGCTAACCTTCATCGGTGTAACTGAAAAGCTTCGTTTACAATCGCCTAAATGCTTTTGTAACTGTCATTGCAACATACACTTTATGACTAATATTTTCTACCTTATTTAAAGTCCAGTGAGAGAGTGTCTTTTCATACGTCAGCCATAAAGATCTCTTGTAGATATTGTACTTTATGACAACTGTTTCTTAGAACAAATTGACTGATATTGCTCATCTGATTCAAGGAATATTTTGTTCTGTTTTATCTGGAGTTGAGTTCAGTCTTATCAGTATAGGAGGAAGTATCTTCATTTTAAAATCGTCCTATTAGTTCCACTTCTGGATATGATGAGAGCAGCGACGGGTGTAAACAGGAGCGAATCTTCGGTGAGGTAAGTTAAATATATTTATCACTGTGGAAAAAGGCATTGCGCACTTCTCTCTTCTCAAAATTCGATAGAATTTCTATATTATTATTATTATTATTATTATTATTATTATTATTATTATTATTATTATTATTATTATTGTTATTGTTGTTATTATTATATTAACAAATACATCGCAAATGGAAAACATCCCGGTGGCAATGGTCACTTACAGTATGTAATAATAAAGTGTCCGACTCGTTGGCTGAACGGTCAGCGTACTGGCCGTCGGGTCCCGGGTTCGATTCCCGGCCGGGTCTGGGATTTTAACCTTAATTGGTTGATTCCAATGGCCCGGGGGCTGGGCGTATGTGTTGTCTTCATCATAATTTCATCCTCATCACGACGCGCAGGTCGCCTACAGGTGTCACATAGAAAGACCTGCACCTGGCGAGCCGAACCCGTCCTGGGATATCCCGGCACTAAAAGCCATACAACATTTCATTTCATAATAAAGTAAAGTTAACATAATTATCCAACAAACAAACAAACAAACAAGGACTAGCTGATGTAACTGCGCTTTTTTACGGAATTCTACAATGTATACAGAATTCTAGGTGAAGTAGTGTACCCGCTGTGAGGAAGATTTCCTTTAAATTTGCACTTACGCAGATACCGGTACTTATTGTGTTGACATTGCTATCATGTTGGTTTTCTGTTCATTGGCAGGTCTGTTAAGACTGTGCAAAAACCATTTCTAGGAAATAGCTTTACCCCAGAAACACGACGGGGAGGTCGCCACACGCCGTTTTTAATATTATTAACAAATACATCGCAATTGGGAAATACGCCGGTGGCAATTGTCATTTACAGTGTGATTATAAAGGAAAGTAAAATAATAATTACGCAACAACAACAAGAGTACAACAAGCAATTCCATAAACAGAAAAGATTACAAGAATTACTACTACTTTAATATTCTAAATCCAGCATCATCATATACAAAATCACACACGACTGAAGTATCTCCAGTCCTTAACACTACGGCTTACGATATTATACGTTGAGCTTACTACTAGCTTAACGCTACAAGTGATAATAAAGTAAAAACGTAACTACCCAACAACTACAACAACAAGAGTACAAGCAATTCCATAGAAAGAACATATTGCAAGAAATACTATCAGTTTAACATTCTAAATCCAGCATCATCATATACAAATATACAGTACATACGTGGATACCGAGTTAGGGAGTTTTCATTATAATGGCAGGCCGCCTTGCCTACTGCCAGCCATTCTCCATTTGATTTTTTTAAATGTCCTCAGAAAGTCTGCCTCTGTGGTTTTTGCACAGTCTTAACAGACCTGCCAATGAACAGAAAACCAACATGATAGCAATGTCAACACAATAAGTACCGGTATCTGCGTAAGTGCAAATTTAAAGGAGACATTAGTTAAGATTAATATTAACGTTTTATTATTGGAAATATATGTAGGATAATTGGCCTGTGTATTATCGTGTAAAACGTTTCACTAAAGAAAGTGTGTCTCCAAGAAATATAGTTAAAATTTGCCATAACAACTTGGAGAATGTTAAGAATCAGGAAGCATCTTCTTCTGGAATACTGTTAGAATTACGATGGAAATCCTTACAACATTTTTTTTTCTAGGAAATCGAATTTTAAGTAGGTTCAATTCGCTGACTCCATTATTTAATAGGAGTAACTGTTTAGTTAGGGTATTTAATTTTAAGGGTCCCAGGCGTACATTTTCCTATGACTTGCGTCACATTTTATCTCAATGCCAAGTCCCTCTTAAGATACATTGCAATAGTTGGTACCCGATATGTTAACAAACGGCTCCAGTTGTATGCTTGCCAAATTTGAGTACGGTCCGTAAAGTAATTTTTACGTGAAAGAAACCAAGGACAAAGCATGCGCCAAAACACAGCAAAATATTTTTTTCTCGAAAACTATTAGAGATATGGAGAACATACATATAAACTCTTTAATCGAAATCGAATTTCAGGTACACTCGATGTGCTCCATTGTACAACAGGACTGACCGTTCAGGGAGTGTATTCAGTTTTAAGGGTCCCAAGCGGTAGTTTTTCTACGACATTCTTCGCATTTCCTTTCGCTATATAACCCGTTTAAAAGATAGCGTGATAGTAAGTAACCTATTTAAATATCGGCAGGTTTGTTGATAGGCTACTTAGAAAGACAGTATATTATAAGACATGGAAGAAGTTTTAAAGAGCAGTTGTGATCAATGGAAAATCAAAATATAAACTGGCTATCAAAGGTGTTTAAAGCAATTGTTGAGGAGTGTGAAAAGAGGTATGTACCTTAAAATGTGGTAAGGAAAGGTGAGGACCCATTATATTATAACAGGGAAATAAAGACGTTAAGGAGGTTAGAAAGACAGAGAATTGCGGGAGTAAGGAGAGACTGAAGGACCTTATTAGAAAATTGAATTTTGAAAAAAAGTCCGCTAAGGATAACATGATGGCTAACATAAATGACAGCCGCGTATATTTCAAGGAACAATGGAAGGGTATGTATAAGTACTTTAAGACATGAACAGGTTCCAGGAAGGCCATTGCAGGGATCATTAACGACCAAGGGGAGTGAGTGGATATATGAAGACTTACAGAAGGAAGAAATAATCAGTCAGCAGTATGTAAAGGTATAGGGATAACGTTCAGGTGGAGCAGGCGTCGGGAATTTCTGTGTATGTGAAGCATTCTTCTCCAGCACCACATTTCAAAGTATTCGATTTTTCTCCTATCTCCAGCTCAACACCATCGAAGAAGACTGAGAATACCAGTGTCTGGGCTAGGCTCATTTTAAGTTTCACTGAAATGGAGCAATCCTCTCATATATTAGGCAGTTGAGTCACGATGTTCTTGGCCGTAGTGATCTTCCTCCTGATCTCTATGTCACAGCTGATAGTGTTATTTGTTATTGCTCCGAAGTACAAAATTTGAGAAACAATTTCCATTTTTATGGAGGGGATGCAGTTAATTTTCTGGCCCAATCAACTGTCATCATTTTGTCAATTGCATGTTCATCTACAAGCCCAATTTGATGATCTCATTTCTGACAGTGCAGAAGCACTGTCTTCTCTCTATCATCCACAGCGATGAGAACTGTGTTGTCTGCATATTGGAGATTTGATATATTTCTTCCATCAGGAAATCTGCCATTCCATCTATCCAGTGCTGCTCTTTCGATATATTCACCACCCCTGTGTTGAAGAACACTGGTGATAGTATGCAGCCTTCATGTACTCCATTTTGTGCTTTGAATACTTAGTAGGTATCCTAACAGCTGCTGTGTTCGATTTATAGAGACTTTTATCAGCCAGACAAGATGTTTTGGGACTCCTGTTTCCAATCAAATTTGCCTCATTTTGCCACACTGAAAACTGACGAAGGCTTTTCTGTAATCCAGAAAGCAGATTATTACAGGATGCTGGAATTCTCTGTTAATAACGACATTTACAATATATGAAAGTTGAAAGCTAGGACAGCAGCAAGGATTTATAGGATTCCTGGGGATATATTAAAGGTAATGCTTTAGAATATATGCTATATCTGAAATAGGCTACTTATTTGATTACTGTTTGCATGAAGGATCGATATCAAATGAATGGAGAGCTGCTACTGTATGTTAGCCCCAATGTATAAGGCAAAGGGCGATACATATAAAGCGGATAATTACAGCCCAATAGGCTTGACAAGTGTTGCTTGTAAGCTCGGGAAAGCATTCTTTCTGATTACATTAAACACGTTTGTGGAATTGGTAAGTGGTTTGATAAAAGGCAGTTCGGTTTTAGAAAAAGTTAGTCCAGTGAGGCTCAACTTGTAGGATAGGGTAGATCATCGGAGTCTACTGATGAAAACGAGGGCTATTGGGCTAGACAAAAGAGTTTGAATGAGTGGCTGCATTTCTACAAAGAACTCAGAGAAGCGTTATCTGGTGTTATAATGATTAATAGGGGGGGATCACACATGGCAGTATTATTGGACTTTTATATCTTCGTATATAGAGTATATACGTGATATGAGTAAAGAATTGGAATCAAAGATAAGGCTATTTGAGGATGATGTTGTACGTGTACACTATAGAGTAGTAAATAAGTTACAGGATTGTGAGTGATTACAAAAAGATCTGGACAATGTTGTGAGATGGACAGTGGAATTATGGTAAACAGGGTGGAAAGTCATGTTTCACCAACAAGAAAAGTCAGCTCAGTTTTAATCACTGTTCCCCCTGTGGGTGGGGGCGGTAGAATAACACCCACGGTATCCCCTGCCTGTCGTAAGAGGCGACTAAAATGGGCCTCAGGGGCTCTGAACTTTGGAGCGTGGGTTGGCGACCACGGGGCCCTCAGCTGAGTCCTGGCATTGCTTCCACTTACTTGTGCCAGGCTCCTCACTTTCATCTATCCTATCCGACCACCCTTGGTCAACTCTTGTTGTTTTCCGACCCCGACGCTATTAGGTTTGCGAGGGCTAGGGAGTCTTTCATTTTCACGCCCTTCGTGGCCCTTGTCTTACTTTGTCCGATATCTTCATTTTTCGAAGTGTCGGATCCCTTCCATTTTTCCCTCTGATTAGTGTTATATAGAGGATGGTTGCCCAGTTGTACTTCCTCTTAAAACAATAATCACCACCACCACCACCTTAATCACTGTGTTGATGGAGTGATAGTACCTCATGGGGATCACTGTAGGTGCAGTGGCGTGCGGTGAACATATTCATTACCCGAGCTGCAAAAAGTATTTTAAATATAAACAATCGTAGCCCTACTACACTATCTAAAGTCAACATTACCATTTTATTAGGCTGCATTTTTCTACCTGAGAAAGATCGTTCAAGAACATTTTCAACCACACGCTCGCACATACTTCCAAATTGATATTCACGGCAGTGACGGCCCCATCAGAACTTAATCTATAGCAGATTTTAAACAATGTACTTACAGTTTCATCTGGTGACGCTTCGTGATAGTACAGTCATGGTTTTCACAAAAATACACTGGGACTAAATATTTGGTTTTTTTTTTACTTAAAAAGCCTAAACTAATCAGCAAAATATAACTGGTATTTTATCGTTGCTGAAGTTTTATCCCTTTCGGACCTGAAAGAAAACTGGAGGGGTGAGTTTTTGTTTGTACGTCAAGAACTGACTAAAATGCTCCTCAATACACATATTAATAGTTTATTTTACAAAATAAAAACTAACATCCGAAAAACAGGACCCACACAATTGTGCGTATCAAAATTCAAAATCTCGTTGTATCACGTACGATGGTGTAGCTTCAAAATTTACGTTCACTAACCAATGTACACACTTCATTGATTATATTCCGGTATTCAGTAAAGCTTCTAGATTAATATAAACGCAGTAAATAAATACTTACTTTCGGCACTACTGCTTCCTGCCATCTCGCCGATCAACTGTGCTTTTTAAACTCTTCTTCCTTCGCCCTGGCGGTCAAGCGCATACTAAAATCAATTGAAATACACGCCACGTGTCCTGCACAATCACTGCAGTCCGGTGTAGCGCCGAAAAAACATCAAATACGGTCAGGGATAACTAAAATACGAACCCGCACAATTGTGCGTACTCGGTCTGAAAGGGCTAAAGTTTCACTCGCATACTGAGTGTACGTGCATCAACGACTAACGAGGAAAAATATTTGTCACGACGTATAACACACGTTATATTCACGAAGAATGCCAGAGAACTCGCGAAACCTTCACCTATAATCCAAGAGGAATACTACAAGCATTCACTGTATACCATCATCACAGACAATCAAATACAAAATTATTTTACTTCGCTCTTAGCTCTGTGTTGTGTTCATGCTGGGCAACCTAAATACTCTTCTGCACCTATCGGAACACATACTCTACACCTACCATCAATGAATTGCTCGAAAAAACTGTATACATGCCGAAACCCAAGACTAAAATATCCGTGGTTTCCCATTTTCACACCAGGCAAATGCTGGGGCTGTACCTTAATTAAGGCCACGGCCGCTTCCTTCCAACTCCTAGGCCTTTCCTATCCCATCGTCGCCATAAGACCTATCTGTGTCGGTGCGACGTAAAGCCCCTAGCAAAAAAAAAAAAGACTAAAATATATTCTTCTATATTACAATTGCTTTCATAAACTGGCTCTATTTTTGTTAGCAAGACGATGTGCAAGTGGCTATACTGTTAAGATGTTGATATTTTTCTTGCAGTCTCTAGTGTGTGGCGCTGAAGACTTCGAGTGTCAAGTATTAAAACTCACATTACCTTACCTAAGCTAGCTGGTCTGTCGCCGTAAATTGCTGTCGGGGGAGGATCTACAGCTCCGCCCCGCTGCCAGGACAAGGAAGCTTCAAGTGCATACAGCGACTTAAATTTCGCTGGGGGTAGCTCTCATTTGCGCAGGCAAGGAAACCCAAATCGCTGGAGAAGCTGAACTGCGGTAGTGCGAGCGGATTGTACTTGGCTTGGCTAAGATGTTCGCAATTTTTAAACATTATAAAAAGCGTTCTAAGGAATAATTAGAAAATGTTAATACAAAGTTTTTTACCCCAGCGCTGCTGGGGTAGATGGGTTCAGTGCACGCCACTGCCTAGGTGTTAATACCTTCATTGAGGTAATCGTATTAACGAGGTTGTAAGTGAATGTTACAGAGCTCGTCATATGCATGTAGGGGTTGTAGTGAGGATGATAAAGGACAGGGCGTATACGTCTCTGGTAAGACTCCTATCAGAGTATCGTTCCAGTCTCTGGGAAGCGCACTAGGGCTACGTAATACAAGAACTAAGAAAGATCCATATGAACACAGCCCGATTTGTTCTGGGTGGTTTCCGACAAAAGAGTAATATTACGAAAATGTTGCAAAATTTGAGCTGGGAAGACTTGGGAATAAAGAGACGAACTGTTCGACTGAGAGGTACGTTCCACTTCCAAGCTGTCACTAGAGAGATGGCATGGAGTAATGTTAGTAGAAGAATAAGCTTGAGCAGAGCTTTTAAAAGTAGAAGAGATCATAATATGAAGATAAAATTGGAATTCAAGAGGACAAACTGGGGCAAATATTAATTTATATGACAAGGAATAAGGGACTAGAATAATTTATAAAGGGAAATTTTCGATAAATTTTGTTCTTTGGAATCATTTAAGGAAAGGAAATGCTTGCCTTTTGCCCTATATAAAAAGTAAGGTTCGTTGAAGGAAACCATAAGTTAATGTTCATCGACTGCAAATGTTAAAACATTCAAGCTCTTAAGTGTTTAGGCTTTTTCAATCGTGAAATTACCAGCGTTTCGCCCCAGTGTAGCAGCGGGCTCATCAGTTGGAATGCTGCACCTTTCCAAGACACTGGCGCTAGTGCGCCGTTGATACACCAAATTGAGCAGTAATTTAATTGGGTCCCAGTACCGGTTTCGCTTTAGCGATCCTCAACTGGGCTGTTTGGAAAATAGGTATAAGAATAATAAATATAGATAGTTGATGACGATGATAATAATAATAATAATAATAATAATAATAATAATAATAATAATAATAATAATAATAATAATAAAATGTGCCGTTTCACAGTTCTTTTTAAGAGCTGTAGTAACAAAGATGGAGTCTCTGCGATCAAAATGTCAAATAAAATGCATTTAACGTCAGTACGGGCCGAAATGTAAGTCTTTTCGTCGGTCGGTTACGGAAATGACCGCGTATAGAAGGCGCAGAAAAAAATGACAAATGGACATTATTTAAAACCATTATTCAAGAAAAAAAATGCTCATCACTTATTATATAATCTGACTTCGATGTGTTAAGAAGACGCAAGACTAGATTTGAAAGGGATTATCCAGCGGAGCTAAATACTATAAATTGGAAACGAAAGATAATTTGCGACTACACGCCAATCTGCTGATATCAAGATTTAAACGCTGCGCGGGAGATTAAATACGCAAAAAGAAGAGATAAATAGACTACAGTAGAACTACGTCACGAAGTGGCGCAGGTCCTCAATAAAATTTTCCCGATACTGTTTAATGTTGAAGGACACCTACTGACCAGTTGTTGAGTGCATTTACGCCAATAAAAAGATAGCGGAAAGAAATTTATTTTCAAATTGAAATATATACAGAACATCTGTCTTAGTCGATTTTGAACTAGTTTATTGGATCAACTGTACCCCAACGAAATCTATGCAATCTGAGCAACGCAAGAGATATATTAATTGGAAGATGTCAGCAATGAATCAAATATTCTATTATTGTTCTCTTTCATACGCACGAGTCTTCACCATGGGTCTGTAAGGGAGCAAGGCGATGCTGCTTGGATCCTGACGAGGCGATACGATGTTGGCTGTCCCGGATGACCTGTGATCAGTGTTGAGAAGCTACGATGTACCCGACCACTTCTGGAGGAACCAGATGACGAGATCCTAATCTCAGATGACCGGAGATGAGGAAACATCGAGACCATCTTGAGCAAAGCTAAGTCCATTACCTAAGTCGTTTTCGTAAGTAAGAGTATATTATTTCTTTTATTGCATGTTGATGTTTGTTTTGTGCTAAGACTGTGCGTGGATAAACGTATTGCTGATGTGATTGGAAGTAGGTATTCATCCATATGGTATGTTAATTCCACTTGTAGGCGTGGTCACCAAGTGATTGTGCGATCGTAATGTTTTCCAGTGATATGTGAGGAGAGACAGCGAGAGTTATTATTATTACCAGTGTTGAGTAGTGCGTGAAGTTGGCATTAATACCTGTGTGTCCTAATTTAAGCAATGTCAATCAGTTCGAGATCGTATATAGGATGTGTTTTATGAAGGAATATGGCAGTAGACTACTCCAAGTTCATGTTAAATTTGGCACTATGACAGTAGTAAGTAAAGTAGGCATTTTATGAATGTCACGGCACGTTGATGTGTAAGTTAAGGTTGTGATTTACATATGATGAAGTGAAAGAGTTGTTATATATGAAATATGTGTATATTAACGCGTCATAGATATGATATATGGATGTTAATGATTTATGATGTGGTAGTTATTGTTTTATTCGAGAGAGAAATAGTCATAGTGGTGCGAAGTGAGATCTAGTCATTTCAAATGATGTTTCGGAGGGTGTCACAGAATTCTCGCCAATTCCATGTAATAATTCTGGATCATACGCATTGTACATAGCTTAGGATATGATCTCGAGACGAGTAGTGCAATGTTTCTTTTCATCCATGTTAGGATTACCTAGAGAATCATATATGTACTCAAGATACGATTTGAGCTTTCACTGATTTACTTAGGATGATCTTGAAAATTCTCACGGTGTATAACTTTATTTCTGGATAAATTTCAACCTATAGGCTGATCACTGGTGACCTAGATTTTCAAAGAGAATTAATTTTTTTAGTCGGTGATAGTGTCATCTGACCATGTAGATTTTCCGTTGATAGTATGTGTTATGATAGCTACATATGATATGTGTGGTGACGTTTTTTTTGTTTTGTTTTTTTTGCAACCATGTACGCACGTAGTCTGATAATCAATAAGCTAAGGTCATATTACCTTAAGTTCATAAATTAAATCTTGCGATAATGTTACTTGTAGGGTGATTACGACTTACAATGGACGTAGCTTGGCTCATGATATGTGACACAAGGAAATATGAGCGTCTAAGAGGCAACTAAGTAGGCAGAAGTGAATGTTTAAAATGTAAAACATACAAGAGAGTACTTGTCAAATCAAATCTGAAGAAGAGCTTGGTGATAGCCTCATTGAGAGTCCTAAACCTGCATCTAGACAAACAGTCAGTGAAAATTTAGGAATGTGACAGTTTATAGAGTAAGGATTAGGTGGTAACTAACAGAATCCCAAGAATAATTGATTCAGACAACTTGAACTCCATTTCTTGACTGAACATTAAAAATCGGCAATTCTACTAGCGTTTCTTTATTTTCTCAAGAGAGTGTCACTAGAAATACTGAAAATAGTAGTTAATACAATTTTTATTTTCTTCTTTGAGGATGCATCCTATATTCTTAGTATACTTGATTTTAATGTTTATTTTCTTGCCAGTATGGCACATGTAAATACCATTATCTGTATTCACATTAATTTATTTTGTTATCACCCAGCTTTGTAGGTGAGTTGTATACGAAGGAAAACATAGCTTTTTCAAAAATTTCCCAGATGTTACATGGAATTTATGCTAATAAGTTATGATTTTGGAGATTAATGGGCTTATGAAAGGAAATAATATGATCCGAGAAGACATTTATTTAGGATGAATTCGGAAGATGTAATTTTTCTGAAAGTTGTTGACGGATATAGACTATAGGGTTGACAATGAGTCACTCATTTCAAGAACGACTTCATTGGTAAAAATTTGCGATAATTTTCTTGAATATTTGACTTAATATTTAAAATAAATATGGAATAGTGAAACCTAAACACTCTTTCTCTGTGTTCTTAGAATAAGAATTAGTTGTAAGACTGTAGTAGTTTCAAGCGACGACAATTTCTATAAGAGTTAATAAGAATATGGTACCTAACTAGATACGAGTAAGAGACGTCTTTCTGCGTTAGTTAGAAACTACCATTAATCGACCTGGACGTTTTTCTATTACGGAACTCACACCCGTAGAACTCAGTCACCAGATTAATTGAATTTAGAGCTAGTCAGGATCTCTTGAGTCCATGCCTGGACGCGGGAACGGCGCAAGTAGAAAATGGCGCCTCAACGTGATGCGAATGGAGAAAAACGCCACGGGAACTGTTGGTCGCAAACCAAGTAGAATTTTTGGGATACTCATGTATGTGGAAATTCAAGAGAAAGTCGTCGTGGGAATTCCAAGAGAAAGAATACGACACAGAACGGTGAAGAGGTTGATTCCCATATGTAGCGATAAGAATGAGGAAAACATCGGGAAACCTGTTAAGAAGATGACAGAGATGATAGTCGAATGACGGATCTTTGGTGCAATATTAGAGTAAAATGGGAGAATTTACTCAAAAGAAGTGGGTAAGATAAAGAAGATATTTTAGGAATTAATGGATGAGGAATTATTGATTGTAACAGCAAGATGATTGCATGGAGATGGAGATGACGTACGGTAATTTCTTTACTGGACTGTTATGCATTATTATTTTATGGGATCGAAGTGGACACAGCAAGATATTAGGCTGTGAGAACGAGTAGATGCCCAGTATAGATAATGGAATAGGAGAAAGAAGAAATGGATGATTGCTCTGAAGAGAATAACAGAAAATAGCTGGTAGCAGTCAGAACTCGGAAAGAAGGAAAGATGACCGCTAATATGTTAATTTATTTAGATGTAACTTAGATATAAGAGATAGATTGTAAGAGGTTATTTAAGTTAATTTCAGTTAAGAATTGGAGTCATATGTACATGAACAAGTACCTCATATTTCCTAGTGTGATTGGGTCAACATCGTGAGCTGAGTCAGATCCAAGTAGTGAAGCCTGCCTGTTTATTTACTGAATATATATTGTTGGTTGAAGTAGTGGGAGAGACATTGCTGGAGAACTTGAGTTGTGGAGAACTTAGGGAAAATATAGAGTTTATTAGGATTTTTAGAATTTAGAATACTAATTGAATATCGATATGACGACGTTAAGCCATTTGAAAGCTCAATTTGAGGAGTATCAAAGGGAACAACGAGAAGAACAAGAACAGTATCGGAAAGGCCAAGAAGAGAAACAAGAGAAATATCAAAAAGAACAGGAAGAGAAAGAAAGAAGACAGAAAGAAGAGCATCGGGGATTGTTGCAGGCTATAAAAGAAATGATGGAAGAAGCTAGAAAGGAGAGGTTGGAAGAGAACAGAAAGCGCGATGTAGAAGCTAGAAGACGCGACGAGGAAGCTAAGAGAGGCAGGAAGAAATGAGAAAGCAGGAAGAGACGTTGAAGAAGATGATGGAAGAAATGAATAAGAAACAGGTGGAAGAAATGGCTAAGAAGCAGGAAGAAGAGAAGAATAAAGAGAGACAAGAACGAGAGGAGAAGGAGAAGAGGCAGGAAGAAGAGAGGAAGAGAGAGAAGCAAGAACAAGAGGAACGATATCAGAGATTCATGGAAGATTTGGAGAAAAAATGGGGGAGATACAGGAAGCAAAACATAGAGAAATGATGGAGGAAATAAGGAGAGGTCAGCAAGAACAAAGGGAAGAAATGAATAAATATCAGGAGAAGATGGAAGAGGTGACTAGGGAACAAGAAGAAAGACATAAGATAATGATGGAGGAGATGAAAGAAGAGATCAAGAACAATATAGATGAATGGAAAGCTGAAATTAGTGGAAGTATAGAGGAGAAGAACCGAGAGATACGAGAAGAAATAAACGAAGTTAGGAAAGAAATGACAGGGAACAATAACTATCTCCAGTCTTTAAAGGAGAATGTAATAAAGGATTTATCAGACAACATGGAAAGGTTAAGCCTAGATTCCCAAGAAAAGTGGAGATTATGTGAGGAAAGTATAGGAAAACTAGGTGAGGACGTGCAAACCACGAGTACAAGTCTGGAAAAGAAGTACGACCAGGCTGCATACCAAATTGGGAGCAGAATAACGGAGATAAGGGACGAAATAGAACAACATAAGGATGAATTAAACCAAAGAATATCGAAATCTGAAGAAGGGTTTAGACGAATGCAAGCTCAGTTACGAGAAATTCGGGAGGAAGGACCAGGAAAGACTGTTATGATGTCTGGTAGCGAGCGGAACAGAGGAGTTGAGTTTCAAATAAATGAAAGAGAAGGGACACCCATACCAGTCACACGTTCTAACCACAGTATGGGGGAGACAAATGTGGATAACGGAAACAGTGGTTATCCTACGATTATTAACGTCATAAAAACTTTCGATGATAGACCGAAGCACTTTAATAATTCCACCAGTATTTCGCCCAAACGTTTCCTTAGGGAAATGGAGGATTACTTTAAGGAACATGGCATAGCTGAGGAGAAGAAATTGAAAATAGTGGAAAAGCATTTAGATGCTAATCCAAGCTTATGGTTCCAAGCATTTAAGTATACTTTCCATGAGTATAGCGACTTTAAAACGGCGTTCTTACAAAAATTTTGGAGTCCAGAGGTGCAGCAGAGTTTACGTCTAGAGTTGTATTCTCGCAAGTATGCTACTAATGGTCAAACAGGGTTTAGTGATTACTTCGCTTACCAGTTTCACCGTTTTCAAGATCCTGATTCGCCACCCAGTGAACTTGAAGCGATCAAGACGATACAACGACAATTTCCCTCAGATGTACAACGACTGCTGGCTACTGCTAACCCAACTACGGCAGTGCAAATGGAAACGACACTTAGACAGATCGATATGACTACAGCACCACACCCTCAAAGAATGATTAGGAATACTTACGGTGAAGAAACGGTTAATGTGCTCACACAGGAAAACATCGATAGGAATACCCCTGAAGAAAGAGGAAAAATGAATAGGAAGAGACAATGGGGAAACCAGGAGAGTGGAAGGAGAGATGAAGAAAAATGCTATTGCAGGAAAGGGTCCTACAACCAAGAAGCATATATGGGAAATAGAGCATATAGACCCAACATGCGATACAGGAACCCGTATAGAGAAAACAGAGGAAGAAGTAATTTCAGAGGAAGACATGGTTACGGAAAAAGAAATGTGAGAGACAACCAAGGAAGGGAAACTTATAATCGGAGACCTATACGCGAAGTAAATGAGGACCGAAACGAGAAGGTCAAGTGGGAGAAAGCAATTAGAGAACAAGACGTCAATGCTGATGTAGAGGGAGCGGAGAGTCTTGAGTTACAGAGATATAAAAAGAGGAAACAGGAAGAACAAATCCTCGATCCAAATTCGAGAGAATTCGAATGTAGAAGAGAAAATGAGAAGATAACAAGCAAAAAAAAAAAAAAAAAAAACACGCCGATTTTGAATTAGAAGGTGAGGTTGAGAATATAAAGAACGCATTGGATTCCAAAATTCACAGTTATTTCATAACGCAGGTTGATTCATGGGAAATCGATTCGGAAGAACTGATAAAGGATTTGACAGTACGTCACATGAAAAGAAAATATGAATTGCCTATTATCGTAGCAAGAGTTGGAGAGCTGAAGGTACGTTGCCTAGTTGATTCTGGGGCTAGCATCAGTGTGCTTTCGAAGGAATTATTCCAAGATATGAGTAGAAGAATGAAATTATTAACCATCCCAGTTTCGAAAATTAAAATAAGAGGTATAATTCCGGATAAAACGGTGGAATGCAATATACAAACATATTTGGAAATCAATATTGGAAACAGACACTTTGAACATCCATTCATCGTCATGAACAAAATTAAATATAATATTATACTAGGAATAGACTTCATGACGGTAACTGGAATGACGATCGATATGGAGAAACAAGAAATAAGATTCCCTATATCTGACGAACACACCAGGGAAAACCAAGAACGGATTAAGATCAATGACGACATTATGATCATAGATAACAAGGAGGTACCGGAAGAAGAAAACTTACCGTCGGAAGAGCATCCAAACTTTCAATCAGAGGAAGGAGAGATATCTCTGGCAGATGAAAACATTGTAGAAAGCATAGAAAAGGTAATGGCTATGGAGGAGGAAGAAGACATGCCGAACATTGCAGAAGCAGTGGCGAATGCTAAGATTTCCTCGGTCGGAAAGTCAAAACTTCATGAAATCTTACAGGAATACTCGGATTTATTTAAGAATAAACCAGGACAGATTCCAAATTTTAAATATAAACTAATAGTGAACGATTGGACACCCTATAAAGGCAAACTCTATGGAATTCCGGAGAAACACTTCCCAGAAGTGAAAAAGATCATAAAGGAAATGGAAGACGATGGCATTATAATGAAGACATCTAGTCCTTATTTGAATCCCTTAGTAATTGTGGTGAAAAGCAACGGGAAACTCCGTCTGTGCCTTGACGCGCGTTTTTTGAACGGTCGGTTGGTTCCAGAGTATAATCAAACTCCAAAGATAAAAGATATTATTCAGAGATTCCGTGACATGAGGTATTTTTCAACCATGGATTTTACGTCCTCATACCATCGCATCGTTCTGGAGGAAAAATCCCGATTGTTAACCGGATTTATGTTTGATAATCAGACATATATCTATTGTCGTCTCCCATTCGGTTTGAGGAATAGTTGTGCAGTTTTGGTGAGAGCTTTAGACAGAAATTTAACGCCGGAAGTAAAGGAGTTTTTAACTTACTACGTGGACGATCTAATTCTGGCAACTAAAACATTTACAGAACATTGTGACAAGCTTGAAAGGTTGTTTCGAAACCTAAGAGCCACTGGATTTAAGATCAACCTTACAAAATCAAAATTCTGTCAAGAAGAGGTCCTATTCGTCGGTCACATGATAGACGGTACAGGAGTACGGCCAAACCCAGTTAAGATCCAGGCCATATGCGATTTTCCCCGACCGAAGCGTATAAAGCACGTCAGACAATTTCTTGGTATGGCGCAGTTTTTCTCTAACCATTGTCAAGGATATACCCAGACCGCCGCACCTTTACAGGATTTGTTAAAGATCAACAACAGGTGGAAATGGGATGAAAAGGCAGAGAGAGCATTCCAAGAATTAAAGACCTTGTTAACCAAAAGCATCAAATTAGGCTATCCGAACTATGAAAAAGAATTTATAATACAGTCAGACGCATCTAATGTTGGCATCGGAGCTTGTTTGTACCAAGAAGAAGAAGGAACACCCCCCAAAAGAATATATCTAGCATTCACTAGCCGAAAATTGAGGAGCCACGAGGTTAACTATACCACGACAGAACAGGAGCTGTTAGCAATCATTTACGCCTTACAGCAATGGAGAAAAACTATTTACGGATACCCAATAACGGTCAGATCAGACCATAAGGCATTAACGTTTGGATTGAAAGCTGCAATGACTAATGAGCGGATAACAAGGTGGATGTTGTTCACGCAGCAATTCCAGATAAAAATCGAGTATTGTAAGGGAAAGGAAAACATCCTTGCTGACGCCTTAAGTCGTAACCCTGTGGAGAAAGAGGAAGTAATTCATAAAATAGAATTGGTCCCGGAAGATGAAGAAACATTAGAGAAACTACTGAACCTAGTACACTTGCAGCGTCAAGACGAAAGGTTGAAACAAATTATAGATAAATTGGAAGACGGAAACCGTGAAAGTGAAACAAGGTCGAGGATTGCGAAAATCTACAGCTTAGAGCAAGGAATACTAATGGCTAGAACAGGTAAAGGTCATAAAAGGATACGTATAGTACTACCTTCGATGTTATACAAGGAAGTAATCTGGCACATACATAGGATTACAGGTCACGGTGGCGTAGAAAAGGTAACCCAAGTCATACTCGAGAAATTTACTTGGAAAGGCATTCAAAGGACTGTGAGGAATACAGTAAGAACATGCGACATATGCCAGAAGGTCAAACATGGCAGTGGTACAGTAAGACACGAACCCAGAGCTATACTACCGCATAAAGCTCGAGAATTATATGCTATAGATATCTTTGGCAGACTCCCAACTGCCAGAAAGGGACATAAGTACATAGTCGTAGTGATGGATGTGTTCTCTAAATATGTGTCGTTACAACCAATTCAACGCGCCAACACAAAACAGGTATTACAACGTCTAATCAAAAACACCTTACCTAGTATGGGAAAGCCTGAGAAATTACTGTCAGACAGAGGGACACAATTTACGTCGCTTCAATTCAGAGAAACCATGGAAGAGTTAGGAATTAAACACATTCTTTGCTCGGTGAGACATCCAGCGTCCAATCCTGTTGAAAGATGCATGAAAGAAATAGCGAAGTTCTGTCGAATCTATTGTCCAAACCAACACTGGAGGTGGTTAGAGGTAATTGGAATAATAGAAGACAGCATGAATAACACAATACATGAATCCAGCGGACAAATACCTAAAATTATTCACCATAGTATTAAACCTAAGAGACCTTGGGACACAGTTATTCACCTACCTGCTGAACCTTAGATATCAACGAAATTAACAAACTGGTTCGAGAGAGAATGTACAGACAAGCACAGAGAAGGTTAAGGAGAGTACAGCATAAGAAATTCAAACCTGAGTTGAAGAAAGGCGACCTTGTATTAATAAAGAAACCCGCAATTTCCAGTGTAACGAACAAAATCTTCGCGAAATTCTTGCATTTATTCGAAGGACCATTTATGATCAACCGTTCATTCAGAAATAATGCATACGAAATTCACGACTTAAATGGAAACAGTAAAGGAGTACATAACAGTGCAAACATCAAGTTATATTTCAAGGAATAGAGAAGTGGCAGACCATCTCATGTGATGACGAAGCAAAGAAGTATAGATTGAAGCCACTTACATCATGAATGAACAGATTGTTCCGAAGAAAGGAGTAATAATATAAATGAGAACTTATAAAGAACAGTGAAAAGTCCCATTATAAGAAGGAAGGCGAATATAATAAATATATAGCAAGCCATATATTTCTTTCAACGCAGGGGAAGTTAATGTGCCGTTTCACAGTTCTTTTTAAGAGCTGTAGTAACAAAGATGGAGTCTCTGCGATCAAAATGTCAAATAAAATGCATTTAACGTCAGTACGGGCCGAAATGTAAGTCTTTTCGTCGGTCGGTTACGGAAATGACCGCGTATAGAAGGCGCAGAAAAAAATGACAAATGGACATTATTTAAAACCATTATTCAAGAAAAAAAATGCTCATCACTTATTATATAATCTGACTTCGATGTGTTAAGAAGACGCAAGACTAGATTTGAAAGGGATTATCCAGCGGAGCTAAATACTATAAATTGGAAACGAAAGATAATTTGCGACTACACGCCAATCTGCTGATATCAAGATTTAAACGCTGCGCGGGAGATTAAATACGCAAAAAGAAGAGATAAATAGACTACAGTAGAACTACGTCACGAAGTGGCGCAGGTCCTCAATAAAATTTTCCCGATACTGTTTAATGTTGAAGGACACCTACTGACCAGTTGTTGAGTGCATTTACGCCAATAAAAAGATAGCGGAAAGAAATTTATTTTCAAATTGAAATATATACAGAACATCTGTCTTAGTCGATTTTGAACTAGTTTATTGGATCAACTGTACCCTAACGAAATCTATGCAATCTGAGCAACGCAAGAGATATATTAATTGGAAGATGTCAGCAATGAATCAAATATTCTATTATTGTTCTGTTTCATACGCACGAGTCTTCACCATGGGTCTGTAAGGGAGCAAGGCGATGCTGCTTGGATCCTGACGAGGCGATACGATGTTGGCTGTCCCGGATGACCTGTGATCAGTGTTGAGAAGCTACGATGTACCCGACCACTTCTGGAGGAACCAGATGACGAGATCCTAATCTCAGATGACCGGAGATGAGGAAACATCGAGACCATCTTGAGCAAAGCTAAGTCCATTACCTAAGTCGTTTTCGTAAGTAAGAGTATATTATTTCTTTTATTGCATGTTGATGTTTGTTTTGTGCTAAGACTGTGCGTGGATAAACGTATTGCTGATGTGATTGGAAGTAGGTATTCATCCATATGGTATGTTAATTCCACTTGTAGGCGTGGTCACCAAGTGATTGTGCGATCGTAATGTTTTCCAGTGATATGTGAGGAGAGACAGCGAGAGTTATTATTATTACCAGTGTTGAGTAGTGCGTGAAGTTGGCATTAATACCTGTGTGTCCTAATTTAAGCAATGTCAATCAGTTCGAGATCGTATATAGGATGTGTTTTATGAAGGAATATGGCAGTAGACTACTCCAAGTTCATGTTAAATTTGGCACTATGACAGTAGTAAGTAAAGTAGGCATTTTATGAATGTCACGGCACGTTGATGTGTAAGTTAAGGTTGTGATTTACATATGATGAAGTGAAAGAGTTGTTATATATGAAATATGTGTATATTAACGCGTCATAGATATGATATATGGATGTTAATGATTTATGATGGTGGTAGTTATTGTTTTCTTCGAGAGAGAAATAGTCATAGTGGTGCGAAGTGAGATCTAGTCATTTCAAATGATGTTTCGGAGGGTGTCACAGAATTCTCGCCAATTCAATGTAATAATTCTGGATCATACGCATTGTACATAGCTGAGGATATGATCTCGAGACGAGTAGTGCAATGTTTCTTTTCATCCATGTTAGGATTACCTAGAGAATCATATATGTACTCAAGATACGATTTGAGCTTTCACTGATTTACTTAGGATGATCTTGAAAATTCTCACGGTGTATAACTTTATTTCTGGATAAATTTCAACCTATAGGCTGATCACTGGTGACCTAGATTTTCAAAGAGAATTAATTTTTTTAGTCGGTGATAGTGTCATCTGACCATGTAGATTTTCCGTTGATAGTATGTGTTATGATAGCTACATATGATATGTGTGGTGACGTTTTTTTTGTTTTGTTTTTTTTGCAACCATGTACGCACGTAGTCTGATAATCAATAAGCTAAGGTCATATTACCTTAAGTTCATAAATTAAATCTTGCGATAATGTTACTTGTAGGGTGATTACGACTTACAATGGACGTAGCTTGGCTCATGATATGTGACACAAGGAAATATGAGCGTCTAAGAGGCAACTAAGTAGGCAGAAGTGAATGTTTAAAATGTAAAACATACAAGAGAGTACTTGTCAAATCAAATCTGAAGAAGAGCTTGGTGATAGCCTCATTGAGAGTCCTAAACCTGCATCTAGACAAACAGTCAGTGAAAATTTAGGAATGTGACAGTTTATAGAGTAAGGATTAGGTGGTAACTAACAGAATCCCAAGAATAATTGATTCAGACAACTTGAACTCCATTTCTTGACTGAACATTAAAAATCGGCAATTCTACTAGCGTTTCTTTATTTTCTCAAGAGAGTGTCACTAGAAATACTGAAAATAGTAGTTAATACAATTTTTATTTTCTTCTTTGAGGATGCATCCTATATTCTTAGTATACTTGATTTTAATGTTTATTTTCTTGCCAGTATGGCACATGTAAATACCATTATCTGTATTCACATTAATTTATTTTGTTATCACCCAGCTTTGTAGGTGAGTTGTATACGAAGGAAAACATAGCTTTTTCAAAAATTTCCCAGATGTTACATGGAATTTATGCTAATAAGTTATGATTTTGGAGATTAATGGGCTTATGAAAGGAAATAATATGATCCGAGAAGACATTTATTTAGGATGAATTCGGAAGATGTAATTTTTCTGAAAGTTGTTGACGGATATAGACTATAGGGTTGACAATGAGTCACTCATTTCAAGAACAACTTCATTGGTAAAAATTTGCGATAATTTTCTTGAATATTTGACTTAATATTTAAAATAAATATGGAATAGTGAAACCTAAACACTCTTTCTCTGTGTTCTTAGAATAAGAATTAGTTGTAAGACTGTAGTAGTTTCAAGCGACGACAATTTCTATAAGAGTTAATAAGAATATGGTACCTAACTAGATACGAGTAAGAGACGTCTTTCTGCGTTAGTTAGAAACTACCATTAATCGACCTGGACGTTTTTCTATTACGGAACTCACACCCGTAGAACTCAGTCACCAGATTCATTGAATTTAGAGCTAGTCAGGATCTCTTGAGTCCATGCCTGGACGCGGGAACGGCGCAAATAATAATAATAATAATAATAATAATAGATGTTAATTGAAATGTGGCATTCGTATGAGTAGTCTGTTGATAAATATTAATTCGGCATGATTGAACTAGCTGTGTGTTGCACTGTGCCTGTGTGTTCGTTTTTTAATAAGCTTTGTTTCAGAGGCAGGTGGTAGACCTGGGTGGTCATCCATCCGGGTACTGACCATACCCAATGTTGCTTAACTGCAGGAGTGGGGCCCTGCCGCTGTTTTTACACGAGAACATTATTAGTTCTCGTGTGCCGGCTGTTATTGGCACTATAAATTTTGAAAAACCGTACAGCACGTATTTTGCAGCTTTGTGGGCGTCCCGCCTCGGCGTCCTGTTGGTTTCCAGTGCTTCGGTTATGGTGATTTTGACTTATTGTTTTGTGGGTTTAGCGGAAAGTAATTGTGGTTTTTGAGCAGGTTGTTGTGGTTTAGATCTGTTTGTAGGGTTGGTACAAGGCTAGAAGGCTGGTATTGTCTTAGTGGGAACTGGATTTTGGTAGGAAGTGAGAAGTTTTCGTTGATCTTGTTGGGCTTGGCGGGATTTATACTTGGTTGGGGGTGGGGTTGGAGGTGGGGGTCAGGGGCGTGTTGGCACTGGGGGTGTGGGTATGGGGAGTGGTAGACTGGTTTGGACAATGCAGTGACGGTGTACTAAGGGGAAGCATGTGCCTCCACTTGTATAACTGCGTGCCTTTTGGCCTATATTTTAAAAAAAAGGTTCCTAGGAGGAAACCATAATTTAATTTCTTCGATTGCAAATGTTAAAAACATTTAAGCTCTTTAAGTCTTTTTTTATTAAATGATATTGTTATTGGTTTTACGTCCCACTAACTAAGTATACTGTTTTCGGAGTTGTCGAATTACCGGAATTTAGTACAGCACGAGTTCTTTTACGTGCCAGTAAATTACCGATACTAGGCTGACGTATTTGAGCACCTTCAACTACCACCGGACTGAGCCGGGACCGAACCTGCCGAGTTGGGGTCAAAAGGCCAACGCCTCTACCGTCTGAGTCACTCAGTCCAGCACGAGTTATGAAGTCGAAATAGTTCCTTCTAAGATCTTTAGAAATGGAACGGTTTTGGACAGTTCTCTGCCAGTTAACTCAAACGATCTTTTGTATGACTTTACCCCATCGGTACGATGGTGTTCCTCTTCGTCTCAGTTGGTCTCGAGGATTCCACTCCAAACTCAGTTTCGTTCATCTCTCGTCCTTCATGCACCGAGCAAGTGGCTGCGGGGCTTGAGTCGCGTAGCTATCAGCTTGCATCCGGGAGATAGTGGGTTCGAATCCCACTGTCGCCAGCCCTGAAGATGGTTTTCCGTGGTTTCAAATTTTCATACCAGGCAAATGTTGGCGCTGTACCATAATTGAGGCCACGGCAGTTTCCTTCCCACTTCTAACCATTTCCTGTCTTAACATCGTTATAAGACCCATCTGTGTCGGTGCGACGTAAAGCAAATTATAAACAAATAAAAATAATACATATAAAGTATCGTCTTTCATGCTACCAACATGGCCGGTCCTCTACCATTTCAAGGCAACTGTCGCTCTAGGGCATCATTAACTCGTGTGACTGATCTGATATCTTCTGCCGTCTTCCTGTCTTTCCACGTAAAACCTACCAACGTTGACCTCTCCATACCTCTTTAGGAAGTTCTGACTTTGAAGTTCTGACTTTTCCTTTTGTAAATTCGTTCAGTGTCCAGGGTTCACAGCCGTAAGTCAGTACAGGGAGAATACACTGATTAGATACTTTTTTCTGTCTGCCTCTGTGGTGTAGTGGTTAGTGTGGTTGGCTGCCCGGCTCTGACACGAAATTTGAAAAGTGGTACGAGGGCTCAGTTGACCTCCCGAGGGGAGTTCGATTCTCACTTCAGCCTTCTTCGAAGTGGTTTTCTATGGTTTTCCCACTTCTCCGCGAGGCAAATGCCGGGATGGTACCTAACTTAAGGCCATGGCTCCTTCCTCTCCTCTTCCTTGCCTATCTCTTCCAATATTCCCATCCCCCCAGCCCTCACAAGGCCCTGGGTGGCCAGTTGAATCCCATCAACCCAAAGTCTCACGCTCCAGGACACTGCCCTTGAGGTGGTAGTGGTGGGATTCCTCGCTGAGTCCGAGAAAAAACAACCCTGGTGGGTTAAACGGATTAACGGATTAAGAAAGAAAGAAAGAAAGAAAGAAAGAAAGAAAGAAAGAAAGAAAGAAAGAAATACTCCTTTCTTCATATTTACAGGCATAGCCTATTTGATCTGAAGGCTGCTGAGTGCTTGTAAATCTAACTTGAAGTATGGCATTGTACATCGCTATTATATATTAAAACTATACGAACTTAACCATTTTTACAAACGTACCAAACCAAACCCCATGGTCCCGAATGGCCATTGTCTACCATGCTCAGCCTGAAGGCCTGCAGATTACGAGGTATGGTGTGCTCGGCACGGCGAATCCTCTCGGCCGTATTCTTGGCTTTCTAGACCAAGGCCGCTATCTCGCCGTCAGATTGTAATCACGTACGCTGAGCGGACCTCGAATCAGCCCTTAGATCCAGGTAGAAATCTCCGATCAGGCCCGGAATGGAATCCGACGCCTCCGCCTTACTAAAATACAGACAATTTATTTATGTACTGTAGTCTCTTACCTCTGATATGGTGTCCAGGAAGTGTCTGGGCTCTCCGGGCTAAGAGAATACTTTCCAATGGTGTGTTGGACTGTCTTGGGAAGCTACTGCTAACAGTCTACGGACGACACCTTTTCCCAGTTCTGAAGTAGGTCATCACATGGCTTGTTCGGATTCTGTTGAGTGTCAACCATGTCGTACGAGGTAGATCAAGTTCCTCTGGTTTCAGTCACCACCGATCTGCACTTAGGGCAGCCGCCCAGGTGACAGATTCTCTATCTGTTGTTTTCCTAGTCTCGTCTTAAATAAATTGGAAATAATTTGGAAGTTTATTGAACATCTCCCTTGGTAAATGATTGCAATCCCTAAGTCCTCTTCCTATAAACGAATATTTGCCCCAATTGATCCTCTTGAATTCCAAATTTATCTTCATATTGCGATCTTTCCTACATTTAAAAGCTCCACTCAAGCTTATTCGTCTGCTAATATTATTCCACACCATTTCTCCACTGACAGCTCGGAACATACAACTTAGTCGAGCAGCTCGTCTCCTTTCTCCCAAATCTTCCCAGCCCAAAGTTTGCAACATTTTCGTAACGTTACTCTTTTGTCGGAAATCACCCAGAACAAATCGAGCTGCTTTGGATTTTTTCCACTGGCGACTTCTGACTTCTGGTTTAGGAGATGTAACCGACAAAAATGGAAACATCAACGCAAACAGACCGTCATTCCAAACACATTTCTCAAGAGAAAACAACAAACAGGGCCAACAGAAAAGTTTATTTAAAATCTCACATCCACCACTCCAATGGTCTGTTTCATACATACGAAATCTGTTGAAATGATGAACACACTACTTAAGTTGTGTAGTTACATTCTGCTTTTCTCCTTAAAAGAAAGCATATTAAATGTTTCTCTTAATAATCGTTCGATTACACAATGGTTAGAATAATTCATTTCAGATTGCGCGGTAGATACGCGTGACCCTGGCGCTCCTACACCCATGCCTGATGAACTACTCTCGGATCGGTGTGATGCCATTTCAAAATCGCATCATTCCCGCTTTTTCTTTGTTTGATAATTTCACTACAAGCACACGAAACTAAATTATTTATAATATTACAACACACATTTGTAATATTTTAAATTTATTGCACAAGAAAAGAACCGCTCACAAGCAAGAAGTCCAGTATTTCACGAAATAACAAATAAATCCTGGCTACGCGCGATATTTTACAGGATTCTAGCTTGCACCGCTCTCTTGGCGGATGTGGCTGTTCGTTCCGCATTCCAACCCACGGCTGAGATCGACAACGAACAAGGGTTCACCTATCGTACTGCCATCTCTGGAGTAGTTTGGCAATAATGAACAGTCTCTAACTAGCCATGCTCGTTACTTCCATCGCTGACTATCGATAACTGTGGGTTTGAATTTTATATAAAAAAACTTCCATGAAAATATTAGCAATGAATATTTATTGTTCGTTGAAAATACAAGGGATGAAACACATCAATCGCATGTAGACTATGGAAAATTCCCTACTGATTTTTTCCAATTCTCGAATCAAGTAATCCTGGTGAGGGGCCCCATACACTGGAGCCATACTCTAATTGGGGTCTTACCAGAGACTTATATACCGTCTCCTTTACATCCTTATTACAACACTTTAATAACCTCATAACCATGTGCAGAGTTCTGTACCCTTTATTTACAATACCGTTTGTTTTATATATGAGGCACTGCTCAGTCTTCTGGCTGATCACTTTTTCAAGTGGCAATGAACCACCGTGACAGAATTCGGCGTTAGAGTACTCGTTGGACTAAAGCAATGTAGTTACGACATTTACTAATAAGAGGAGGCTTCATTGCGGGTGAATGGGGAGGGGCCTGAGGACCTGAACCATGGACACTGAGGAAAGAGGAAGAAAGAAGACTGGACGTATTTGAGATGGTGATTAGGAGGAGGATGGAGGGGATGACATTGGTAGAGAAAGTGAGAAATGACGAGGTGCTGAGAAGAGTGGGGAAAGAGAGAGAACTATTAAAGGTAATCAGGGGGAGGAAACACAAATTGGTTTGGACATTGGATGAGAAGAGATTATTTACTGATGGATGCAATGGAAGGAACGGTGAATGGAAGAGGGAGAAGAGGACGCAGAGAATACCAGATGGTTGATAGTATAAGATAGATGCCAATTATGAGAAAACGAAGAGGGTAGCAGGTGACTTGCCCCAGGGCAGAACACTGCTGTTGATGATGTGAGTGTGGTGAGGTACTATTAAACCATTCTTGAAACCGTACCGTACCTGATAATCAAATAGCCTCAGCTATCGTGTGACCGGCTCTATGGCGTGCTGGCCTTTGGTCCAGGGGGTCCCGGGGTCGATTCCCGCCCGGGTAAGGGATTTTAGCCGGGCTGAGTGGCTCAGACGGTTGAGGCGCTGGCCTTCTGACCCCCACTTGGCAGGTTCGATCCTGGCTCAGTTCGGTGGTATTTGAAGGTGCTCAAATACACCAGCCTAGTGTCGGTAGATTTACTGGCACGTAAAAGAACTCCTGCGGGACAAAATTCCGGCACCTCGGCGGCTCCGAAAACCGTAAAAGAGTAGTTAGTGGGACGTAAAGCAAATAACATTATTATTATTATTATTATTATTATTATTATTATTATTATTATTATTATTATTATTATTATTAAGGGATTTTAACCTTCATTGGTTAATTCCGATGGCTCGGGGGCTGGGTGTGTGAGCCGTCTTCATTATTATAATTCATCGTAGGTAGGGCCCCATCCTTACAGACGCGCGTCAACTCGAAATACCTTCACTAGGCCTCTTCGGAGGCTACACGCCATTATTATTATTATTATTATTATTATTATTATTATTATTATTATTATTATTATTATTATTATTATTATTATTATAACTACCGTGTGCAAGTGCAGACATTGTGATTTGGCACAATCTAGGCTGCTCACGCATCAATTTTGACGTCCTGTTTTATTCAACCAGATGGTCGATCACTGGCTGAGTTTTAATAATTTTGTCGGGTAATCGTCCTCATGGTGTAGGGGTAGCGTGCCTGCCTCTTACCCGAAGGTCCCGGGTTTGATTCTCGGCCAGGTCAGGTTACCTAGATCTGAGAGGTGGTTCGAGGTCAATTCAGCCTACGCGATTACAATTGAGGAGCTACCTGATGGTGAAATAGCGGCCCTGATCTAGAATAACGATTGAGAGGATTCGTCGTGCCGACCACAGGACACCCCGCAATCTGCAGGCCTTGGTTTGTCGCTTGGCAGGCCCAGGCCCTTCGGAGGTGGTGGTGATTATTGTTTTAAGAGGAAGTACAACTAGGCAACCATCCTCTATATAACACTAATCAGAGGGATAATATGGAAGGGGTCCGACACTTCGAAAATTGAAGGTATCAGCCAAAGAAAGACAAGGGCCACGAAGGGCGTAAAAATGAAAGCGTCGGGGTCGGGAAAGAAAAAGAGTTGACAAGGGAGGTCGGATAGGATAGATGAAAGTGAGGAGCCTGGCACAAGTAAGTGGAAGCAATGTCAGGACTCAGCTGAGGGCCCCGTGGTCGCCAACTCACGCTCCAAAGTTAAGAGCCTCTGGGGCCCCTTTTAGTCGCCTCTTACGACAGGCAGGGGATACCGTGGGTGTTATTCTACCGCCCCCACTCACAGGGGGAGGGGCCCTTCGGAGCTGTTGCGCCATGGGGTTTGGCTTGGTTTGCGTAATCACTAAATGTGGCACCATAGATAATTTACATGCCGAAATCGTACGACATGCCTTTGCTGGCAAGATTTAGTGCTTACAGTGCATTATGTCTTCTGGTATGGGCTAGAATAAATTTGTTAGTTTCATTGACCTGTCTCAGTCTCATCCTTGGGTTTGACAATATGAGGGTGGTCGAGGTATGAGCGATGCTAATACACAAGAACCTCGTTTATCCGGCCCTCATTAATCCGGATCTCCGGTTTATCCGAATCGAAAATAATAAAAAAATATTTTTACTTGTATAGTATTTCCTTTCCGTCAAGGATAGTTAAGGACAGGAATTGGAAGTAATTCGGTCACGGTCTATCAAAGGTACTGTCCCGGCGTTCACCGGAAATTGAGAATGGGAAACCGTGGAAAATCATTCCCAGCACGGCCGAGGTGGGATTCGAACCCACGCTCTTCTGAATGCAACGCACTATTAATTCACTGATGAATTTAAAAATGAAACCGGCGCTCCATCAGAAGAAACAATGACTCATGGAGAGGCAACAATGCAGCTGGACAAACTGATGGCCTATTTAGAGTCCCAGACTGAAACCACACCGGCAGAACTGATGTTAGTAAAACGTCTTCGTGATCGAGCTGCGCGCAAACGCTATACAAATGTAAAACAGAAAAAACTCACACATTATTTTAGTGCATGAAACAGAGTCGCAAATGTAAGAAAAGTGTTCTCATATTTTTTTGTACAATTGAAAAAGGTATTAATGTACAAGGTATGTTAATAGTTATATAACATGTACTGTATGTGTATTTTAGTTTTCTCGGATTATCCGCATTTTCGATAATCAGGATCAGTTCCGGTCCCACTTAATCCGGATAAACGAGGTTCTTGTGCAATACCATTTCTTATGCAGCCAGTCCCTGTTAGGAATGGTGTCAAAATATCACTCATAGAGTCGGTTGGTCCGTGCATTTCAGTGGGCTTGGGAGACTGACATGAAATAGCAACTTCTGGCTCAGTGAGAAAAACAACGGGAAACTGCCTCACTCCTCATTTCCCTAGTATGCCTCTTCATTGACGCCTAGGCTATCTTTGACAGCTGTTGGCGGAACTGTAGAAGATCAAACCAACCTTCGGGCTGAATACCCAGCATACATCGTACGACATGGAGTTCTGAATGGACTTATTTCGCCCACCAAATCTGTTGAAAATTGATCCTATGTTCAACCAAGGAGCTGTTTAGAGTGGAGGATGTCTGGAACGGAGGCTGTTAATTCTAGTGTCAGTGATGTCCTCACTGGTGGTTGTCGATGATCATCTTGTATTCCTTCATGAGGTACTTTTCCTTCTCAGATGAGGTGGATGAATGTCTCAGGACCGAAAGTGAGAATGTTCGGGTAGACTTGACTGTATAATACGCATTGTCTGATTTAGCTGAGCAGCTTAGTAACTCACCAGTACTTGACTGGCCAGATTAAAAATGTGGTTGTTTATTTATTCAAAACAATAAGAAATTTGGATCGATAATAATCAAGACCATCTATAGCGCTTGTAAGCTGTCAGATACGACCCATGTCTAGATCACGTCAAGATTCACTTTGTCATAAGGAGATAAGATAAATTAAAATTATACCTCCATATTTTGATAGTTAGAATGACAGAACTGATATCAGTTTAATCTCAAACTGTGTGATAGGATCACATCACCAATAAACCTCTCGAGAAAACAAGCAATGGACTCCTCATTGTGAGTAGAATGTTTTATATTTCTCAGTTTTTCTATGAGACAGTTCTCTTTCAAATTTCTGAGCTAGATTAAAGTAATTCCTAGTAAATGTGAATTTACCTGAAAAAAACAATTTCAGCCCACTAAGATTTAGAAAATGCTATAAACACACCCGTCAGATTACTGTAGTTATCATGGATTATTCTGTTTTTTTCCGAGCGTTAAGGAGCAATTATCGTCAACGCGTCAAGTCTATACGTTGACCGGCAGGGTAGGAGAGGTGGTAGTATAAAATTTATAATCACTAGGTTAGGTGCCAAAAGCCTGGAATCTATTCCAGACCTCTCCGCAGTGTTCGTATGGCATGACGACATATGACGCTGTTGATGGTGATTCGTTTACCGTATGGAGACGCCAAGCCTTGAACAGACTCCTTAGGACTTTTCGACAGGAATAGGCAATGTAGTTGAACCGGATTTCACCTCTCCCTAAGGCTACAGCGCGCTCAAAATGCACGTAATAATAATAATAATAATAATAATCGTATGGCCTCAGCTACCGTTTGCAGACATTTCGATTTGACGCCATCTGACTGTCTGCTCGTCAATTTCGACGTTCCAGTTTATTCTGTCTGCCATCTAGCGGACCTAGAGTAAACCGGATCTCTCTTGGGCGTCTATGACTGAGATTGAATTAATTTTGTCGGGTAAATACCAAATGTATTACCAGAGATCTTTTACATGCCGACATCGTACGACAAGGAGTGTCGAATGGACTTTTTTCCGCCCTTCAAAAATCCAACTACCTCTGCACGTATAAGATATACGAGATATCTACTCGTATATGCAATTTAAGGAAATATGACCACGTCTCATCATCTTTCCTAAAACTAGAGGCATCTTACCTTTCTTCGCGTTTCCATTACTTCTCAAATGCTTATAACAAAGATGCAAGGGCTCAATCATCAAACCTGCCCGTCATTCCTCACAATCGAACTGTCGCATATAACTCATTTTCTGTGTATGCCACACGAGGATGAAAGCGTTTACTGAATGTCGTCAGAGGAATACCAACCATAGTCTCATTTAAAAGAGCGTTAAGAGGTACAGCAGGATACGAGTGAACTGTGCATTTCTGCGTCTCCATTGATTGTGCTATTACAATATTATTACTAGCTATTATTATAAGTATGTCCTTCTTCTTCTTTGTTTCCAATTTGCTTTTATGTCGCACCGCCACAGATAGGTCTTACGGCGACGATGGGATAGGAAAGGCCTAGGAGAGCGGAGAAAGTGGCCGTGGCCTTAATTAAGATACAGTCCCAGCATTTGCCCGGTGTGAAAATGGGAAACCATGGAGAAACCATCTTCAGGGCTGCCGACAGTAGGGTTCGAATCCAGTTATCTTTCGGATGCAAGCTCACAGCTGCACGGCCAACTCGCCGGGTAGCATGTAGACTAGTATTTTGATTGTGTTTAACTGTGCTTTATCTAGTATTAACTACGGTAGTTATTGTCTGGCTCCATGGCTACATGGTTATTGTGCTGGCCTTTGGTCATAGGGGTCCCGGGTTCGATTCCAGGCAGGGTCGGGAATTTTAACCATCATTGGTTAATTTCGCTGGCACGGGGACTATATGTATGTGTCGTCTTCATCATCATTTCATCCTCATCACGACGTGCAGGTCGCCTACGGGAGTCAAATAAAAAAGCCCTGCACCTGGCGAGCCGAAGATGTCCTTGGACACTCTCTGCACTAAAAGCCATACTCCATATCATTTACCATATACGGTAGTTATTATGAATCGAATGTATAATAATTGTTTTAGTGTAAGAGAATGCCTAATTGCCTTAACTACGCTAATGAAGACATTTGTCTATCTATCTACTATCATATATCGCGTAATTAATTTCATTTCATTAACTCCTCTGATGAAATTGACGTCAGGGAGGCACCCGATCGCGCAGAGAAAAAGGAGAAGTGTTAAACGAACATCCGAGCGGTAAGGGGTAAGATACACCTTTATGGGTCAAAAATGGCGTTTTTTAAATCTTTCTTTTTAATGAATAAACTTTCCCCTTTGATCTATTGCCGACCCCGCGATGTAGGAGTTACGTGTCTGTCTCCCGGATTCTATTCTCGGCCAGGTCAGGAAATTTTACCAGGATCTGAGGGCTGGTTCGAGGTCCACTCAGCCTACGTGATTACAGTTGAGGATCTATTTGACGGTGAGATGACGGCTCCGGTCAAGAAAGCCAAGAATTACGGTCGAGAGAGTCCGTCGTGCTGACCACACGCGACCTCATAATCTGTAGGCCTTCGGGCTGAGCAGCGGTCGCTTGGTAAGCAATGGCCCTTCGGGGCAATTGCGCCATGGGGTTTGGGTTTAGTTTCTTTGTTGTAGTGGAATTCCCTTTAATCTCTCCTTCTTCAAAATATATGAGTACTTATGTCCACGTATGCAGCATGTTTGTCATTTCCCACGTGCCACTCTTGTGATATGTTTGTTGCTAATTTTCCGTAGGTTTCACTTTTAATTGTGGATCTCATTATAATTCAAAAACTAACTAGAAACGTTTTTCAGCTTATCCCAGTCGCTGGACCCACCCATTCTCATTATGTTTATGGCCGGGATTTTAAACCTGATGCCCTTCCTGACGTCACGTCACTTTTGATATCTCGACGCAGGATCGACCGAGATTCGAACCTCAGCCTTCCGGGTGGGAAGCCAGCAGCTAAGTCACTGAGCTAGTCATGCCACCACCCGCTATAAATGATAATGAATGTGTGCTAAAAATAAAACAAAATGTTTTCAAGTAGCCTTCACAGTCACTAAGAATGGTGTGAAAATGTTGCTCATACGGTTTGTTGGTGCATGCATTTCAGTGGGCTTGGCAGAATGACATGTAATAGCAAATTATGGCTCGGTGAGGAAAGCAACGGGAAAATCCCTCACTCATTTCAATAGTACGCCTCTTCAGTGATGCCTAGGCCGTATAAGACAGCTAATGGTCGAGCTGTTGCGGATCCAACCAGCCTTCGGGCTGACGACTGAACATATATACAAAAAATAAGGGGTGATAGAAAAAACAACCCTTGTCAATACAAAAACTTTTTTTCAAGAGAGTGAAAAAACATTACACCTTCATTCCTTAAAGGAATATAACACTGAAATTATAGGTTTACATTGCTTCATGTTTTATCAGTGTATTCTTTGTATTAGATTTAGTTCTTTAAGAAAACTTTTTAGTTATTGTGCGTTTTTTGGGACGTTCACGTTGACAAGGGTTATTTTTCCTAGAAATTAATCTCAGTAATGTGTACATAAACGACCTATAAGGCAACTGATGTTTGTATTTCTCCTAACAATAATATTATAATACCTAGGTATCCAAATAAAGCACCGAATCAAATCTTATAGCATTTTGAAATGCTATTTGTTCGGGGCGTCGACCTAAAGAGATCTTTTGCCCCTACTTGCACCATGTGATATGAAAATAGGTGTAATTAGAATGGAGGAAGTGTAGAGTGTTGAATGTGAGGAATTGAACGTTAAGGACACGACGATATTAATAATTTCACAATTAAAAACCCCTGACCCAGCCGGGAATCGAGGCCGGGGTCGCCGAGTGACAGGTGGGCGCGTTGCCCCCTACACCGCGGGGCCGTCATATTCTAGTTTTCAATAGACAAGTTTCTTTTAGTTCCTATTTCACCTGCCATCCATCTCTATTCGTCCTCACCGCTGCTATTATCTGACAGATCAACTTCAATATCATTATCGACTTCAGAATCTACGGCAACATGCATTTCAAGTGATTTGTTAAATAACACACTGCTGGTCTTCAACACACCATACAGTTTTTTTTTTTTTTTTTTCAAATTTCCAAGTTTTCCAGGATTAAGAGGAAGGGGGTCGTTGTAGAGTCTCTTCAGGTACAGTTCATTTGGCAGATTTGTCCTATTTCTTATAACATATGTCCTCCAAGCCCCATTGTAAGTATGTTTGACTGCGAGGAACTCGTGTTCTTGTGTTATTCTGAGCATATTCGAATTACCTGCAGTCATCTCCAACTCACTTGGCACTTATTTGTTTGCCTACATGGTTAACATGCAATTCACCTCTGAGTTTTGTTTTCTTGATTAGGTCCTTTTTATGAATTGCTCTCTTCCGCCTTCTGGGCCTAATATCAAGAGCTACACCATTCCAGCTGTTACCATCCATGTTGTTATTCCTTCAATGCAAGTGTTGCCAAATTTCTGAGAAAATCAATCCATGTCATTTGACAAGGGTCGTTCTTCCAGAATTGGCGCTTGACATAGGTTGTTTTTCCAGAACCACTGATATTATCAAATGCTATATTTTTGACAAGGCCTGTTTTTCTCGAAACCATAAGCATAAACAGATGCCAGACATCCTACACTCTCCGTTGATATCGATAAATCGTTTCCGACAAAAAAGCGACATGGGTTGTTTTTCTTATCAACCCTTCAATTGAATTCTATTAGATTTACGCTTGCGATGGGTGTAACTCCTCTCTTAAGGTGCCATGTGAAATTACAAGTGAAAGTTGCACAAAGAAATCCCCACGGTATTCACTTCGACAACCAGGATTGAAACCTTACCGGATAATCCACTGAATCATAATTTTCTTTCCGTAACTGTTTGACGTCACAATACCCCATACCGACGCCGATAGGTGATGGGCATGGCCTTAAATAAGGCAGAATCCGAGCATTTATCTCGTGTGAAAGTAAGGAGCCGCGGAAAGCCATCTTTGGGCTACTGACCGTGGATTTCGAACCTACCAACTTCCGACGGTAAGCTTACAGCTACACGACTCATACCTCGTAGCCTACTTCCTCGGTCTTCACAAATCTCTACCGCACATTCTTCTTTTTCCTCTACCCAGCTCGTTAGCTGCAATCGCTTAAGTGTGGCCAGTATCCAGTATTCAGGAGATGGTGGGTTCGAACCTCACTGTTGGCAGCCCTGAAGATTGTTCTCCGTGGTTTCCCATTTTCACACCAGGCAGATGCTGGGGCTATACCTTAATTAAGGCCACGGCCGCTTCCTTTCCACTCCTAGCCCTTTCATTTTCCTTCCTAGCCATAAAACCTATCTGTGTCGATGCGACGTAAAGCAACTTGCAAACATTTTTTTTAAAACCCTTCTTCCTCTTGTATCGCTTTTCCCAACCTGTGGAATCGCGGGTGTGAACTGTGTCGCATATTAGGATTTGGCCCTGTTTTACGGCCGGATACCCTTCCTGAAGCTAACCCTATATGGAGGGATGTATTCACTATCGTACGTTTCTGTTGTGTGTTGTGTTGTGTGAATATAAAGAGGAGAGTGTTAGGACTAACACAAACACCCAGTCTCCGAGCCAGAAGACTTAATCACACGCCATTAAAATCCCCGACCCCGATGGGAATCGAACTCGGGACACTCCGAAACGAAGGCCTCAACGTTGACCATTCTGCCAAGGCGTAAGACAAATCGCTACCACACATTATGCGATACACATATCTATTTACCTCGGTAACCACTTTACGGATCCTTTATCTTCGTTTTCTAGCTGATGACTTGTGTAATGGTCTTGCTAACGACAATCTATAGCACTCGGTATCACAAAAGCACAATGTTGTTGATATCGTTGAACATCTACTTCAGTATAGGCCTATGCCACAACAGCTGCTAATGCAAAGCTTTTTCCGCAGGATGATGGAAAGTTTATCACTGGGTTGTGCGAAAAGAGTCAGGCACGCCGAGATAACTGCTAATCCCTTGAAGATAACGATGTTCCGTTTTCATATTCTTTAATGGTATTAAAGGAGCTCGAGGAACATTGTTCTACGTTTTCCGTGCGATTATCAATAGCGGAGATACCGACACTAACTTAGCTTTTGAAGGGAACTATAGTCATTTATGATCAGGAAGATAATGGAAAGGTCACCGCGAGAAATTTGATATCCCATGGCTATGATCATGTAATCAACTGTCGAATTCAGCGAGAAACTGTGTGTTCCATGGCTATGAACATGTAATCAACTGTCGAATTCAGCGAGAAACTGGGTGTTCCATGGCTACGATCATGTAATCAACTGTCGAATTCAGCGAGAAACTGGGTGTTCCATGGCTATGATCATGTAATCAACTGTCGAATTCAGAGAGAAACTGTGTGTTCCATGGCTATGAACATGTAATCAACTGTCGAATTCAGCGAGAAACTGGGTGTTCCATGGCTACGATCATGTAATCAACTGTCGAATTCAGCGAGAAACTGGGTGTTCCATGGCTACGATCACGTAATCAACTGTCGAATTCAGTGAGAAACTGGGTGTTCCATGGCTACGATCATGTAATCAACTGTCGAATTCAGCGAGAAACTGGGTGTTCCATGGCTACGATCACGTAATCAACTGTCGAATTCAGCGAGAAACTGGGTGTTCCATGGCTGTGAACATGTAATCAACTGTCAAATTCAGCGAGAAACTGGGTGTTCCATGGCTATGAACATGTAATCAACTGTCGCATTCAGCGAGAAACTCGGTGTTCCATGGCTACGATCACGTAATCAACTGTTGAATTCAGCGAGAAACTAGATGCTCCATGGTTATAATCACGATATCAACTGTTGATTTAGCGAGAAACTGGATGCCCCATGGCTATGATCACGCTATCAAGTGTCATGTGCCCACCTGGTAGCCATGTTCGTTTATGGTTCGACACCGTGGTTAGCTGGGTCGAGTAACGTTGGTAGCAGATAAATCACCATCTGAGTGTTGGCCGGCAGGGTAGGAGAAGTGGAGGTATACAATTTCTAATCACTAGATTGAGCGCAAAAATTCCTTATTCAATTCCAAACCTCTTCCCAGTGTTCATATGACACTGTTGACGCTGATTTGTTCGTCGGATGGGGACGTCAATCTTTTCGAAGGTTCTTTAGTGTTATTCGACAAGAGTAGCGTATGTGGCGACACAGGATTTCACCCTCTCCATACCTCATCATCATCGTAATCATTACCAAACATTCAGACGCGCAAGAGGGCATCGATTAGAAAGACCTGAACCGAGCCTCTCCGAAGGGTAGACGACATCATCAGCTGTGAGATAGAACTACAAGCTTTGCTTGCCTGCGTGTTTTATTAGCACGCTAATCACTGTTGCCAATAAAGCATTTGAAAATATATACAGAAAAGAAAGAAAGCCTTCAGGGTCTTTGTCCGATAGATCAGCGGCACAGCCTTCGGTGCAAATTGTCACGGGTTGGACTCCAATCTGGATCGGAGATTTTAGTCGCGTTTGATTACTTTTTGTGATTCAGGTACTGTGCTCAGCTAGGCGCCCACTGAGGCCCGCGCAGTGCAGCAGGGCTGGTCTGACGTAAATGCGGGCAGCTTACGTCACAGTGAAGCGAGAGAGCGAACACACTTGGCAGGGAAGTGGAGCAGTGATTTCGAGTGTGATTACGAACCTCTCCTCCACTACTCAGCGAAATGTTGACTGGTGTACAGTATTTAAAATAAAACTCTATAATCGGAAAAAACTAACCTCTTCGAGATATTCCGGTTTGATTTATACTGCGCTCGATATAAACAGCCAGTTTTATTTTCTTATATTTATTCAGCCGAAGAAAACTGACACGTTATAATTGTTGTGTTACTATCTTCAAAGGTACAGGGTTTAAGTGTAGCCTACAAGGTAGGATTTACAATTCCTTGGATGGAAATGACAGTATTTCCAAGAAAGTAAAACTCATGTTATTCATTAAGCAAAAAGTAATATAATTCAACAGGTTCACTGCTTGATTTTACACAGTGTAGTCAGTGGCGGTTCGTGACATTTTACTCTGGCAGGGCTGTGCCGCCATCTCTATCCCCTCCCCAGTCGGTCGAGTTTTCACTGACCAGCACCACGATACTTTTAGATGAATACTACTACTACTACTACTACTACTGCTAATAATAATAATAATAATAATAATAATAATAATAATCCGATGACACTAGCTGAATATAAATCTGCTTGCATTACAACATTCATTAATGAATTAACTACAGTACAATGGCATTCATGTCCGCCTCTGTGGTGTAGTGGTTAGCGTGATTAGCTGCCAGCCCCGGAGGCCCGAGTTCGATTCCCGGCTCTGCCACGAAATTTGAAAAGTGGTATGAGGGCTGGAACGGGGTCCACTCAGCCTCGGGAGGTCAACTGAGTAGAGGTGGGTTCGATTCCCACCTCAGCCATCCTGGAAGTGGTTTTCCGTGGTTTCCCACTTCTCCTCCAGGCGAATGCCGCTTCCTTCCCTCTTCCTTGCCTATCCCTTCCAATCTTCCCATCCCTCCACAAGGCCCCTGTTCAGCATAGCAGGTGAGGCCGCCTGGGCGAGGTACTGGTCATACTCTCCAGTTATATCCCCCGACCAAGAGTCTGAAGCTCCAGGACACTGCCCTTGAGGCGGTAGAGGTGGGATCCCTCGCTAAGTCCGAGGGAAAAACCGAACCTGGAGGGTAAACAGATGATGATGATGATGATAACAATGTAATTCATGCACACACATTAATAGGCTAACAGCTAATGCAATCCCGACTATTATGGAACTGCACTGTTTTACTGATCACAATCACAAGTGATAATAACAACATTCATGAAAACAAATAAACAGTGCACTCCCGAATTTCTCTCTCCTTGCTCAAATTTCAAAGCATGACAACGTATTTAACAATTTGATCACACTACAAATAGTGCCGTCACAGTATGGTTACATTTTGAATCTTTATTTTAGCTTCTTTATAGAATCGAATTGTTTAAATAGTCACTATAATGGAATTCACTGTTTTGTAAAATGTTTTGGAATTAATCTCTAACAACAATTAATATAAGACGTGGGGGTAAAGCCTAGGCACATTGTAAAGTGGCTGGCGATGTGCTGAGGGCTCCGCCGTTCAGCACTTACACCCACCTACGCTCTTCCTTCCCTTGACAAGCCGATATCATCCTATCCTGCACCCCGCACCCTTGCTAAACTCTAGGTACCTCCTACTGAGTAGCGCTGTGAAGAGGAGCCGGTCCTCCTGTTGATTGAATCGGATAATACGATTACAGCGCTCCTCCAGTGATCTCCGGTACTACCGACGGAGGCAAAGCAGTTACGGAGCTCCGGAGGTTAACCGGAGGGCCGCCTCCTATTCGCAGCAATAGCTCCGAGCGTAAGGACGTTGTGGGCTTTAATTTCAAACTTACGCCCATGAATGTAGGCGCCCTATAAAAATCGTTACCTACATACACACAAATTGATCTATATCACCGATATTCCATACAATACCCCTTAACAAAGAACGTATAGTTATTCAGAATAATTAAGCATCCTCTCATTTGTTATCAAGAAAATGTAATTATATCGACATATAATAAATACCCCCATATACCTGTAGGTATAAACCCTGTAGATACAACAAACAATATATCTAAATAGGTTCAGTTGTTTCTCAGAAAAGTGCAGGCCCTAACTGTGCAGAACTTACACAGTATTATTATTATTATTATTATTATTATTATTATTATTATTATTATTATTATTATTATTATTATTATTATTATTATTATTATTATTATTATTATTATCATCATCATCTGTTAGCTGCCTCTGTGGATCAGCGGTAGAGTGTCGGCCTCCGGATCCCAAGATAGCGGGTTCAAACCCGGCAGAGGTAGTCGGATTTTTGAAGGGCGGAAAAAAGTCCATTCGACACTCCATGTCGTACGATGTCGGCATGTAAAAGATCTCTGGTGACACATTTGGTGTTTACCCGACAAAATTCATTAAATCTCAGCCATAGACGCCCAAGAGAGTTTCAGTTTACTCGGTCTGCCATCTAGTGGGGGCCTAGAGTAAAACGGAACGTCGAAATTGACGAGCAGACAGCCAGATGGCGTCAAATTGAAATGTCTGCACACGGTAGCTGAGGCCATACGATTATTATTATTATTATTATTTATCATCTGTTTACCCTCCAGGTTCGGTTTTTCCCTCGGACTCAGCGAGGGATCCCACCTCTACCGCCTCAAGGGCAGTGTCCTGGAGCTTCAGACTCTTGGTCGGGGAATACAACTGGGGAGAATGACCAGTACCTCGCCCAGGCGGCCTCACCTGCTAAGCTGAACAGGGGCCTTGTGGAGGGATGGGAAGATTGGAAGGGATAGACAAGGAAGAGGGAAGGAAGCGGCCGTGGCCTTAAGTTAGGTACCATCCCGGCATTCGCCTGGAGGAGAAGTGGGAAACCACGGAAAACCACTTCGAGGATGGCTGAGGTGGGAATCGAACCCACCTCTACTCAGTTGACCTCTCGAGGCTGAGTGGACCCCGTTCCAGCCCTCGTACCACTTTTCAAATTTTCGTGGCAGAGCCTGGAATTGAACCCGGACCTCCGGGGGTGGCAGCAGCTAATCACGCTAACCACTACACCACAGAGGCGAACATTATTATTATTATTATTATAATAATTATTATTATTATTATGGAAATATTCCCATTATATTGGCGCTAGAATACAGTAGTTTCAAGTTAAATTTAAATTCGATTTTAATTTCTGGACATATGTAAAAGACGCAAAGACGTGCAGAAGTATGAGATGATTATTTACGAGCGGACGGAGGAGTTCAAACGGTTCAAGTCTGTAAGTGCTGCGCTGTAAAACATGGCACAAATGATTTTTAAGCTCCGGTCTAGCGGTGTAGGTGGTAACGCGTCCGCCTATCATCCGGTGGCCCCGGGTTCGATTCCCGGTCGGGTCAGGCTTTTTTACTGTAAATTATTAATATCCCTGGCCTGGGGACTGGGTGTTTGTGTCATCCTTAACGTTCCTTTCCTCACATTTAACACTTTACACTTCCGCCATTTATATAATACACGCAGGTTTCCTCACATATGGTGCAAGTAGGGACAAAAGATCTTCATAGGTCGACGCTCCGAACAAATAGCATTTTAAAAAAGTTAAAGGAGGAGCGTAGTTTCGCGCAATAATAGCGTTCGTTCGTTCGTTCGTAATCTGTTTTCCCTCCAGGGTCGGTTTTTCCTCGGATTCCGAGAGGGATCCGACCTCTACTGCCTCAAGGGCAGTTTCAGACTCTGGGTCGGGGGATACAACTGGGGAGGATGACCAGTACGTCGCCCAGGCGGCCTCACCTGCTATGCTGAACAGGGGCCTTGAGGGGGGATGGGAAGTTTGGAAGGGATAGACAAGGAAGAGGGAAGGAAGCGGCCGTGGCCTTAAGTTAGGTACCAACCTGGCATTTGCCTGGAGGAGAAGTGAGAAACCACGGAAAACCACTTCCAGGATGGCTGAGGAGGGAATCGAACCCCCCTCTACTCAGTTGACCTCCCGAGGCTGAGTGGACCCCGTTCCAGCCCTCGTACCACTTTTCAAATTATTTGCAGAGCCGGAAATCGAACCCGGGCCTCTGGGGGTGGCAGCTAATCACACTAACCACTACACCACAGAGGCAGACGCAATAATAGCGACAAGTTATAAATTCCTGTGAAAATGCTCGTTCATTCCTCCCGCATGAAGTTCACAATACGCGCTTGTCATTCAATGTTTGTACGTAAGAATGCTATCTGTAATATCGTCGAATAATAAAGATATAAACTGAGGGTCCTAGTTTTTCAAGATAATAGTGACATGTTATAAATTCCTCTGAAAATGCTCGTTCATATCTCCCTACCAAGTTCACACTACGCGCTTGAGATTCATTCGGAGGTTCTGATACATAATTAGGGGAACCTCTCCCAGTACCGGCCACCTAATAATTTTCCTTCACTGTTTAAAAATAGAATGGTCAGCAATAAATCTGATCAAGTTAAAAGAGGCCTGATACAGTATTGTTACAATTGCCTTGAGTAGACATGAAGAAAATGAGTGTGCATGTCCATTACAACAATAGATAGAATTCTTACAAAACCTTACATTACAAAAAATGTTTCCCAGTACCGGCCAGCCAGACACTTTCTCTTATTATTTAAAAATGATGAAGTGATACTTTACAAATACACATTTAAACTTCAGTGAGACATTACAAAACTTTAATTAACAATACAAATGCATGAAGCAAATTTTACACGATAAATAATCCCTACATATCAAAGATAGAAAAGTCCAATCAAGATATTAAAAAACTTCAGTGGAACACACAAACAAATTTTCTAAATGCATGGTCACATTTGTAAACGTCAAATTTTTACACGATAAATAAATAATCCTGCATATCAAAGTTAGAAAAGTTCAAACAAGATATTTAAAAACTTCAGTGGAATACACAAAAAATGTTCTAAATGCAATGATCACATTTGTAAAAGTCAAAGTTCTCTTGATCTGCACATTGAAGATGTGCCCAACCCTGACAAGAAACACACTGAACCCAAGCTTCGTCCGTTGTTTCCAGGCAAATGATGCATTCTGTTTCTCGATCGCCTGATTGCCCTGTGCCATTATGCTTTCTCTCGGACTCGAAGTTAAGTCTCTTCGGAGCTCTACTGTTTTTTTTAACTTTTGAAAACACTTTTGTATCTCTTATTTTCTTTCTTTCATCAGCTTTCTCCCGTTTTTCTTTCATTCTCTGGTCTTTTTCTTCCAACATTTTCTTATAGGGAGTGGATGTTAGAATTTCACTCTTTTCATTTCTCCTCTTTCTTATGGTAATTTTCCTTTCTGTCAAATCTGATTGTGGGGATATTTCTTCTACAATCTTCAGAAATTCTTGTGATGTAGAAGGCATTTCAACTCTGGAAGAAGAAGTTGCTTCTGTAGGAAGATCTTCTTTCTGAGCATCAATTCTTCTTCCCATCTGTGGAGACACAGTCACTTCGCCACCAGTTCTTATTACTCTTACTTTACCTCCCAATGTGTTTCTTGGAACAGACTACTACGTTGAAGCTTCCCTGATGCTTAATTTTCTGTCCATAACCATCTGAATTGCCTCTTTCATGTTTTCCGGCAACCATTTCCTTATAGATTTGCCTTCCATTATCGATAAAATAGTTCTGGAAAGCAAGAAAATCTGATATTGTAATTATATGATAAATTAATTTTATGGCCGGTACTGGGGAAATGACACGTGGCCGGTACTGGGCAATATACACGGCAACATACATATATTTTTAATTTAATCACAAGTCTACCAATAACGTTGTTACGATTACTATCTATACCTTATCTAACTACAAATAAAATAAATATGAATAAAAAGAGATCAACTCACCAGAGATTGGTACACAAAGACCGAAAGTTTAGCAAGTACAGACCGAAAACACAATGACAACTTCTCATCACAACAGCTCTCAAGCAAATGAACACAAACGCGAGGGATTCTGTAGGGCATCCCTTTGTCATTGTATGTAAGTACCAGACACAGTAAACATCTGCCATCTAGCTGCGTTTCGGAAAAACAAGTGGCGGCCGGTACTGGGAAATGGCCGGTACTGGGAGAGGCTCCCCTACGTTTGTACGTAAGAATGCTATCTGTAATATCACCAAATAACTAAAGTATTAACGGAGGGGCGTAGTTTCTCACATTAATAGCGGCAAGTTATAAATTCCTGTACAAATGCTCGTTCATTTCTCCCGTACCAAGTTTAAACTACGCGTTTGTAATTCATTCGGAGGTTCTCCGGAGGCACCGATTGAAAGCGCCCGGAGCCTCCGCTCCGTTAACAACCGCTCCGTTAAGAGCGCTACTACTGAGAGCTCTGCCAGACAGACCATACTAACCTTGCCGATCATACACCCGCCTGCACTCTTCCTTCCCCTGACAAGTCCACATCGTTCTTCCAGGCCCTTCCCGCACGCCGCACACTTGCAAAGTGTGGGACCTGCTCAAGGCTCTGCTGCCACAGTCCGAACGCCTCACGACTAAAGAGAAAACATCGACCGTGCTGGACAGCAGCCACGGTCTGAAGGCCGTTGGCATTTTTTTGAAGATTTCAATGGAAAAAAAAAAACAGTGTCAGATAGATTCTGATAGCTAACGTACACCTTTGACAGCAACTAACAAAACTTGGCAATGTCTTCCACAACAAATATGCTGTTAATAGGGTATATGGTTACCCCTAACGGCCACACATGCTTCACAGCGACGTGGCATGCTCTCTATCAGATGGTCCAAGAGCTCTTGTGGCAGTCGACCCCATTCCTCCGAAAGGCCAATACGAAGGTCTTGGAGGGTTCTTGGTGGAGGCTGACGGGATGCAATTCGCCTCCTCAATGCATCCCAGGCATGTTCTATAGGATTCAGATCCGCAGACCTCGCTGGCCAGTCCATGCGATGAATGTTTTCCCTAGCCAGAAATTCATCCACCAGAGCAGCGCGGTGTGGTCGGGCATTATCGTCCACTAAGAGGAAGTCTGGACCAACCGTACCTCTGAAGAGTCGAGCAGGTGGTCTCAGTACCTCATCTCTGTAACAGTGTTCCTCGGACCACCCATGAAGATGTGCAGTTCCATACGACCATTCAACATGATGCCGTTCCACACCATGAGGTCACCACCACCACACTGGTCCCGTTCCACGATGTTCCTGTGTTTGTATCGGCTACCCGGTTCTCTCCAGATTAACGTGCGATGGTAATCGTTCTGCAAACTGAAGCGGGATTCAATTATGAAGAGCACATGCTTCCATTCATTCATGGTCCAGTTTCGATGTTGACGGTTCCACAGTAAACGGGCCCGCCTCTGTGCTGGAGTGAGCGGGACGTACACCGCTGGACGTCGGGCAATTAGCCCTGATGTTCTGAGCCTCCGGTGCACAGTTTGCCGGGAAACGGCAACGCCTGAGACGGCTGCAAGCTCCGCCGACAATTGTCTTGAAGGTGCACTCCGATTTCGTCGGGCGGTTAAGGCCAGATATTGGTCCTGCTGTGGGGTGGTTACCCTTGGTCGACCTGGTACTGGCCTACGACTAACATCTCCTGTGTCTCGAAATCGTCTCCAAAGCCTAGAATTACACTTTGTGGTACATTCAAGGATACGGCGACTTCGGTCTGTGTCTGGCCTGCTTCCAGGTGGCCGAGGATTCTACCCTACAAAACGGGGTCCAAATAGCGTCGTTGTGCCATTATGTTGTCACGTTCACCACGAGGCTACACTCCGCACACTAGAACAGGGCAAACACGACTGAGGGAATATGGGGCGCAGGCACTGGCTGTGTTTACCTTGCGGTTCCGCCGCTAGTCAAAGCAGGGAACACTCCTTTCCTATACAGAACGAACACGTAAGGTTGGTAGGTGCATATGTAGTGCGATTTGTGGTCTATTTCCTGTTGCCCTGCTTACTCGTAACTTATGCTTAACTTTTGGACACTAGTGTATTAGTCAACACGGTGATAGCGATATAATACTTCAGCTAAGAATGCAGAAACGCCATTTTTGCTGTAGGTGGTAAGGAGCCACATTGCAGTAATCAGGTGAAGAAAAGTTCAGCAAGGTTAGATGTTCTCTGATTCATGATCCCTCTGATTACCCGTGTTTACATTACTGTGAAGTGGAGTTCGGAAAATAATTACAGTAGGTAAAGTATAATTTTCCATACTTTTTTGAGTACGGAAAGAAGGCAATTACATCATAGCATGCAATAATACTCGTATACTTTACGTGTCAGAAAATCTACCGGCATGAGCCTGGCGTATGTAAGCACCTTCAAATACTACGGATCTTCAATGGGATCGTACCTGTGAATTAGGCTTGGAAAGCCAGCGCTCACTACATGCAACACTCAGCCGGGAAATGTTAAGTATAAAATTTTGCTATAAAAAATTGACTGTCATAGAAATTTACGAAACTTGTCTTGTTCATGGAAACAACTAATCTTCTTCTTAATTTGTTTAGCCTCCAGGGTTGGTTTTTCCCTTGGAGTCAGTAAGGGATCCCACCTCTACCGCCTCAAGGGCAGTGTCCTGAAGCGTCAGGCGTCGGGTCGGGGGATACAACTGGGTATGAGGATCAGTACCTCACCCAGGTGGCCTTACCTGCCATGCTGAACAGGGGCCTTGTGGGGGATGGGAAGAATGTAAGGGATAGACAAGGAAGAGGGAAGGAAGCGTCCGTGGCCATAAGTTAGGTACCATCTCGGCATTTGCCTGGAGAAACTTCTTTGACAGTCCACCATCTGATACTTTCTTCGTCCTCTTCTTCTCCTTCCATTTGCCGATCCTTTTAGAGCATCCATCAGCAGCCAGTGCCCAGGCTAGTTCCTCTTCCTTGTATGAATGATTTGTAGTAACTTTTCCTTTTCTCCAATTCTCTCCAATACCTGGTCTTCCGTATCCTTTCCACCCAGGATATCATTTCCATCCTTCTCCACAACCACATCTCTAATAATTCTAGTCCCTTTTCATCTACCTTCGTTAGCATCCAGGTCTCTGCTCCCTACAGCGCCACACACCAAACAAAGCATTTCGCCAGCTTCTTTCTTCCTTAACTACAAGTCCAAGCGTCCACGTAGGAGTCTCATTTTTCTGTTGAAGGTTTCTTTAGCGATGGGGCAACGAGACTTCGTACCTCCTTATTGCTTCTCACATCGCCTGTTATTATGCTTCCGAGATACTTGAAAGCTGACACTTGTTCAATATCCTTCTGGTTTATCTTGACGTTTGCTTTGTTCCCTCGTGCACTTATCACCATACTCTTTTGTCTTGTTCTTATTAATCATTGAATAATTTTCTTTCCATATTGCTCACAGGTTGAGGAGCCTCCGTGGCTCAGGCGGCAGCGCGCCGGCCTCTGACCGCTGGGTTCCGTGGTTCAAATCCCGGTCACTCCATGTGAGATTTGTGCTGGACAAAGCGGAGGCGGGACAGGTTTTTCTCCAGGTACTCCTTTTTCCTTGTCATAATTCATTCCAGCAACACTCTCCAGTATCATTTCATTTCATCTGTCATTCATTAATCATCGCCCCAGAAGAGTGTGACAGGCTTCGACAGCCAGCACAATTTCTATCCTCGCCGCTAGATGGGGGCATCATTCATTCCATTCCTGACGCGGACGCATGACTGAAGACAGGCTGTGGATTTTCATTGCTCACAGGTTGCATTCAGATCTTCTAGCATTCCATTTAGAACCCTCTCATTCTTTGCTAACATCCCCATGTCATCCGCAAATCGGAAATACACTCTAGTTTCCTTCGTGTCGGTAGATTTACTGACACATAAAAGAACTGTTGCGGGACTAAATTCCGGCACCTCGGCGTCTGCGGAAACCGTGAAAGTAGCTAGTGGGACGTAAAGCAAAATAGCATTATTATTATTATTATTATTATTATTATTATTATTATTATTATTATTATTATTATTATTATTATTATTATTATTATTATTACTCTAGTCTCCTGCCACCACGGGTCCTTTAGCTGAGTCCTGGCATTGCTTCTACTTGTGTCAGGCTCCTCACTTCTCTCTATCCTATCCCCCCCATGTCAAGTCTTTTCCCTATTCCTATCCAAACCCCCCGTCAACTCTTTTCTCTATCCTATCCGACCCCTCCTCCCCCACTGGTCAACTCTTCTCTCTATCCTGTCCGCCCCCCCTCCCTGGTAAACTCTTTTCTCTGTCTATCTATCTATCTATCTATCTATCTATCTATCTATCTATCTATCTATCTATCTATCTATCTATCTATCTATGTATCCGAGCCCCCCTTCCCCCCGGTCACCTCTTGTTCTTTTCCGACCTCCTCAACATTATATGTGGAGGTTTAGGGAGTATAATTTTCACGCCCTTGGTGGCCCTTGTCTTTCCTTGGCCGATACCGTAATTTTTCGAAATGTCGGCCCCCTTCCATTTTTTCTTTCTGATTAATGTTAATATATGATGGCTGCCTAGTTGTACTTTTTCTTAAAATTACCACCACCACCACCACCACCACCACCACCACCACCACCACCAGCATCAGGTGTCGGTTTCCATGTACCGGGTGTCTCACCTAAGAGTCTTCAGGTGCCTGATCTCTCGTGTTTCGGAAGATTTTTTCAATTTCTATTTTGTAATGTGTAGGTAAAGTAAATTTGTGTCCTCATACCGAGGTGGTGCAGCTCTTTTCAATCACACTTCCAACTGAGATGAGCTGCATGTATCATTTCAACCACACACCCGTCATTCTTAAATTTCTGGCAGTACTGATAACCAAACCCGGGCCTCCGAGGACGGCAGCTATTAGTGTTAACCGTTACGTTACGGAGGCGGACAATATGTAGGTAGACTGCTCATCAAGTAGGTCACGCGACATTCAGTTTCAACGAAAAACGTCACTGAGGTTTTCTTTCTTTCTTTCTTAATCAGTTTATACTTCAGGGTTGACTTTTCCCTCGTCCTCACCGAGGGATCCCACCTCTACAGACTAGAGGGCAGTGTTCTGGAGCGTGAGTCTTTGGGTCGGGGGATACAATTGGGAAAAGAACCAGTACCTCGTCAGGCAGCCTCACCTGCTATGTTGAACAGAGGCCTTGTGGGGGGATGGGAAGATTGGAGGGGATAGACATGGAAGAGGGAAGGAAGCAGCCATGGCCTTAATTTAGGTACCATCCGGGCTTTTGCCTTGAGGAGAAGCTGGAAACCACTGAAAACCACTTCGAGGATGGCTGAGGTGGGAATCGAGCCCACTTCTACTCAGTTGACCGCCCGAGGCTGAGTGGACCCCGTTCCAACCTTCGTACCAATTTTTAAAAATTTCGTTTGAGAAGCGGGAATTACACCCGGGCTTCTGGGGGTGGCAGATAATCACACATTTAGGTCCTCACTGCAAACTAAATGTTGTTTAAAGTGTAAGTTTATCTGCCGAATCGACAGAGCAGCTAATCCAATACGATATTCCGTACAGGAATATTTATTGACGGTGAGAGTTCATCTTCCCTGGTGGTGCTGCCTTGTGGTGCGCCGTGCTGTCTCCACACTACTACCATACAACAGCCTCACTCTGCCGCTACTGCAAATAGTAACCATTCCTGTGCTGTGTCACCCCTTCTTACTCTGTGGCACTTAAAGCTTCCATAGGGGTTTGGCCAGTCAAGACTAATGCTGCCCTGCCGGATGACTTGCAGATTTTGGAGTGGCGCGTCACCAGCGTAATGACATCCTCATACTGACTGCTTGGCTTTCTTGACCATATCCCTTGCCTCTCATATCACACATTTGCTCAGATTGTCGCATGAGGTTGATCGAACCCCGTTCCAGTCCTCAGCCCCGGATTAGAATCTTTGGCGGAGTGGGACATTGAATCTGAAGCCTCTATACGGCCTTTCTTTTAAACCCAGACCGAGCGCACGGTGTTTGCACTCTGCGCTACAGCAGGTGCCTCAGCCCAACTTAACGTCGCGCGCGGCCGCCCTGCTTTAAGCGTGTAAACAATCTATGTAAAATTTTACCTTAAGTTATTAAAAATGCTGGAAGTGTCGTCCTTCATAATAAGGGACTTCATAAACGCCATTAGGATTCTCTGCACACCAATAGCGAGAGTTGTGATTGTTCACAAGACCATTAAGATGAAACCAGGCCTCATCCAAAAAGAACACAAGCTGTGGGTCGAATAAACGATCATTCAGTGATGCAAAAAGCCACTCGCAATATCTCATTCTTGTGGCTGGATCAGCAGGTTTTAAACAATGGGCCCATGTAAACCTATACGGTTTGATGAGTAACAACTTTGCAGCTCTGTGTGCAGAAGGTACCGAAACCCCTACTTATTGTGCTCATTTTATGTATGATTTATTCGGTGACCATTCAAGATTCACACCAATGTCATCTAGCTTTTCCTCTGTTAAAACTGTTCTTGTGCGCGCATGTTTCTTTTTATTGATCACTGAATCAGTAGTTTAAAATTTATTTACAATTACGTGAATCTGTGCCCATGAAGGTAGCACTTCTCCAGGAGATTGCTGAACAATTGCATCGCGTCCCCGTCGAACCGACTCGTACTTAAAATAACTTTTACATACGAAAATACGGTGTTGCAATGAGAACTGTCTCACCACGTTAACAGCTGAGATTCAGACTGACTACTGAACACGTGCACGCTCCTTGCAAGCACTATGCGCACGCCTCCCGTACAGCTGCTTAGGTCTCCGAGAGTAAAAACGCCGCTGGACGGTCTGGGTTCATAAGAGAGACCCTGCATCTAAGACACAACGCAGTGAAGAAAATGAAATGGCGTATGGCTTTTAGTGCCGGCAGTGTTCGAGGACAAGTTTGGCTCGCCAGATGCAGGTCTTTTGATTTGCTGCCCGTACGCGACCCGCCCATCGTGATCAGGATGAGATGATGAAGACGACACATTACCCACCCCGCGTGCCAGTGGAATTAACCAATTACTGTTAAAATTTCCGATCCTGATGGGAGTCAAACTTATGACCGCTGTAACCAAAGCCAAGCACGCTAAACATTTCACCATGGAGGCGGAAATAGGCACAGTACCCATAAAACACGGGGTTCTCAAGGAGTGGCTCAAGTTCAGCAAAACTCCACCTCTGTCACCAACAGCAATGTGAGTATAGTTTTCTTGGTCATATCCAAGCACGCTAAACATTTCGCCATGGAGCCGGAAATAGGCACAGTACCCATAAAACACGGGGTTCTTCTTCCTAATCCTAGTCCCATTTAATTACTAATCCACATACACCTCGGCTACTCTCCAAGTACACAGGGCTGTGAAAATCCCCTTAAATGATGTAACTATTGAATGATTTTAACTCTGCTGGTACTTCTGTGCAGAGGCGCTAGTCGGCGGCGTCAACTGGAGATTCGTCGGGGATCTCTACCTGTGACTCCTACAGACTTCCAACCACCAACACCTACCAAGAAGGAGGTAAGCTTTCAGCGAATGCTTTCCTCATCTACGGAACATGTGATAGTGGATGTGCAAAGGAACGGACACAAGAACAAGCTGCTGCGGGTCAATACAGTCAGCAGCTATGATCTCAAGGAGCGGCACAAGTTCAGCAAAACTCCACCTCTGTCACCAACAGCAATGTGAGTATAGTTATCTTGGTCATATCCAACAAAGCTGTTTTATATCTCTGTTCAGTAGTTCATTTCTCGTCCTTTTGTCGTAAATAATGTCCTCTTCTGTGTACTACAATCTGTTCTCAATTTTAGTGCGACATGGTGTCCTCTTCTGTGTTCTATATACAGTTCTCTCTGTTTGTGTCCAACAATAGTGTTCTATTCTGTGTTCTATATAGAGTTCTAACGTTTTTGTGTCCAACAAAGGTGTTCTCCTCTGTGTTCTATATACAGTTCTCTAATTTTATCCAACAATGGTCTCCTATTCTGTGTTCTATACACAGATCTCTCTTTTTGTGTCCAACAACGGTGTCCTCTTCTGTATTCTATGTACAGTTCTCTTTTTTACGTGTACATCAATAGCGTTCTCTTCCGTATTCTACATAGAGTTCTCTCTTTTTATGTCCAATAATTGTGTCCTCTTCTGTGTTCTATATACAGTTATCTCTTTTTGTGTCCAACAATGGTGTTCTCTCTATTTACAGTTCTTCCTTTTTGTGTCCTACAATGTGTTATCCTCTGTGTTCTATATACAGTGTCCAACAATGGTGTCCTCTTCTCTGTTCTATTTACTGTTCTCCATTTTTATGTCCGACAATGGTGCCCTCTTCTGTCTTCTATATACAGTTCTTCATTTTTGTGTCCAACAATGATGTCCTATTCTGTGTTCTATATACAGTTCTATATTTTTGTATCCAACAATGGTGTCCTCTTCTGTGTTCTATATATAGTTCTTCCTTTTTGTGTCCAACAATGATGTCCTCTTCTGTGTTCTATATACAGTTCTCTCTTTTTGTGTCCAAAAGTGGTGTTCTCCTCTGTGTTCTATATACAGTTCTTCCTTTTTTGTGTCCAACAATTGTGTTGTCCTCTGTGTTCTCTATCAGTTCTCTCTTTTTGTGTCCAACAATGGTGTCCTATTCTGTGTTCTAAATAGAGTTCTCTCTGTTTGTGTCCAACAATGGTGTTCTCTGTGTTCTATATACAGTTCTTCCTTTTTTGTGTCCAACAATGGTGTTATCCTCTGTGTTCTATATACAGTTCTCTCTTTTCGTGTCCAACGATGGTGGCCTATTCTGTGTTCCATATACAGTTCTCCCTTTTTGTGCCCAACAATGGTATCCTATTCTGTGTTCTATATACGAGGTTTGTCCGGAAAATACGTATAAAAGTTGAATAATAACTTTATTTGACAATTATTCAGGTATTACAATATGGTCTCCTTCAAAGTACTCTCCCTGAGACAAGATGCACTTCTGCCAACGCCGTTTCCACTGTTGATAACATTGTTGAAAGTCTTTGTAGTGATGCTGTTCAGTTGCCGTGTCGTTTCTCCCTTGATAGCTTCCACATCACCCAAGTGCCGCCCCCGAAGCACCATTTTGCATTTCGGGAACAGGAAGAAGTCACAAGGGGCTAAATCGGGTGAATAAGGCGGGTGGTCTGTCACGGTGATTGAGCTTCGGGCCAAAAACTCACGCACAACGAGCGACGTGTGAGCGGGCGCATTGTCGTGATGAAGGATCCACCTGCCCCCTTGTGCCAAATCCGGTCGAACTCGGGCCACACGAGCTCTGAGACTTGATGTTGATGCGCTGTTCCTCAATCAGAGAGAGCTCCATACCGACGGCAGGTGAAAACGGGTAACTTTCAACAAGCAGCCGCACACTGCTACTGACACGCAGAGCTCTCCGACTCGAACTGAGCGTTGACAAGATTGGCGACAACAGCAGTGCCACCTGGCGGCGCCTCCACGATACGTGATACGTCACCCCGACGGATTTATACGTATTTTCCGGACAAACCTCGTACAGTTCTCTCTTTTTGTGTCCGACAATGGTGTCCTATTCTGTGTTCTATACACAGTTCTCTCTGTTTGTGTCCAACAATGGTGTCCTATTCTGTGTTCTATTGTACCCGCCCCTACCCCAAAAGGCTCCGGCGAGAAAATCTACAGAGCGTTACTGGGTAAAATAAATAGGCGCATATCTTAAATTAACTTAGCGGCATACAGGGTAGGAGAAACGGGGCATACCTAACTATAATGAGAACACATTCGTATAGAATTTAAGTTAATGCAAAGGTTTATTAAATCCTGATGATTGTGGGGATGACGCATATATACACAAATAAAGTACATTATTTATTGACATTAGTTGTGGATTATTTACGGACTTGTAGTCTTGTATGATAGATCCGAGTATTATTTATCGTGAAGCGATATGCCATGACACAGCGTGAACGGAAACATTCACCATAAATACTGAAGCTATCTCACATTTTTGACAAATGACATTGAAAATCATGCAACGGGTCTGAGTGATCCCTATTCTAAAATCACGCAATTATTTCCCCAACGGAATATCATAAAATAAATTATACAAATGTGGATCAAACACCCTGGTTTGAACTAAACCCTCAATGGAACACAATTCGCCGTGCCGATGGGATGAACCATCGCCGGCGCAAATTAGAGTCACAACATGTCACATGAAACAACATAAATAGTCACACATTATGTACAATAAACACGTGAGGCACACATCCTTTATTCCAGCACTGTGGAATACCAATGCCCACGTAGAGGACTGAACTACCGAGCTCGATAGCTGCAGTCGCTTAAGTGCGGCCAGTATCCAGTATTCGGGGGATAGTAGGTTCGAACCCCACTATCGGCAGCCCTGAAAATGGTTTTCCGTGGTTTCCCATTTTCACACCAGGCAAATGCTGGGGCTGTACATTAATTAAGACGAGACACACAAAAAACCTCATCTGGCGCCCGGTCAAGCTTTTCCACCCCACATCGGGTGGTCATTAGCCTCGGCCTTCACAGGCATAACAAACCATTTTTTTAAACGCCTCTCTCGATAATACTGAGGTCTATTTCTCATTTGTCAAACCGCATCGACTTAAAATGAATAACCTCAATTCAACAATATGTTTCTCATGGCCAATCCATGACTTCAAATATCACACCTACCTCACATCACGACACCGGTCTTATAATACTAACACTTGCATATTATTATTGGTTTCAGCTGTCCACTGACTTCCTTACGTGATTTACCTGGTAATTAAATCATATCAAACAATCGCACGGAAACTTCCTCATAATTCGAACGTAATTAAATAATCAAACGATAATTAACTCATAATCAAACCCTCATTAATTTATGTTTAACACATACGTAATTTATAATTCAATTGTCACACGGTAATCAACTCACAATTAAATATTCACATGCTAATTAACTCATAACCACACCGTAATTAAATTCTCACACGGTAATCAAATCATCATTAAATATTCACACGCTAATTAATTCGTAGTTATACCATAATTAAATTGTCACACGGTAATCAAATCATCATTAAATATTCACACACTAATTAACTGGTATTTATAACAGAATTAAATTGTCACACGGTACTTAAATCATAACTAAATATTCACACGCTATTTGACTCATATTTGTGCCATAATTAAATTGTCACACGGTACTTAAATCATAATTAAATCGTCACACGGTACTTAAATCATAATTAAATCGTACATAAACTGATCAAAACAACCCATCTTAAATTGAAACACTCCCTAGCTAAATATTTCAATGGAGGTATAGGGGGTATCAGTCCTATAGACATCTCTCGTAACTCTGGCACATCACGTAGCTTAATTATATAATTTACCACTCATGAAATTATCAATACTGGATGAACTACAACCTAACTTAAATTATCAGTCCCTGAATCTACTAAACTACTGGTCTCCTGACGCATTAACTGACTACAAGTTCCCAAAATTAAGTAAATAAGTAAATCTTCTACCCCATACAAATCTCTCAGACTATAGTTGACCCTATTTACAATTAAATCACTCAGACCTGTTATTAATTAAATTAAGAAATAAAAACTACGTGCTCATCTTTGGCACTTCTACGTTCAAATAAAGTTACATTCCTAACATTATAGCGTCAGCTTATGATAAATAATTCCCGTCCCTTCTAATCATGCCATTTAATTATGAATACTACTCATATAATTATATCATCTGACGACACCTTGGTTAGCTAGGGAGATACATATCGGGTTTTACTGCTGACCCATTGGCACCAACGCGATCACTGGTAGCTCCATTTCACCTTCAAGCTGGAACTCCATGGTTCTTGGTCGATGAAGTCGCTTGCAGTATCCTGAGCACAGAACACGTCACTATTTATTTTTACAATATGTTTAATTGCGTTCAGCGTTGGCATCCGGCCACGATTTTGTATTAGTACTTTGTAATCCGCGGTTCGGTATCGAATTCCTTGTACCTCTCAGCCACTATTTATTTATTACTACAAGACACAGTCGTACGGTAATAATAATAATAATAATAATAATAATAATAATAATAATAATAATAATAATAATAATAATAATAATAATAATAATAATAATCGAACTGAGTGTTCGCGACACATCACAGTTTTAAAAGTTTAATTACTAGCGTCACGTTTATCAACTATATGCAGTATTCACACGAATTACTCTATTGCATTTGAATTTTAAGTTTGAAGTCACTAAACAAAGGATTAATAGGAGCTCAGCTAAACATAGATTCGCCCTTGGTGAGCTGAGAGTCCCGAATGAATAGCTGCCCCTTTGGCAGTGCTTTTTACAAGAAGGCAATTTCCCCCACTCCAAATCTGCATATGGCCTATCCACGGCCCACTAGAGGTCAAATAGTACGACCATCAGGTTACCAGTATTCACCTGATGTGATTGAGACATCTCCGTACGATTATTCCTCGTAGGATCTCCTGTAATTAATTATTTCCCTGCTTCCCCTTCCTCACTAGGGTGAACTCCCACATCTAGGAGGTGTTTTGACACAAACCAAATGGCCCCTGGTCATTTTCCACGCAGAAATAACACAGTATTCTTTCTCCAACCGTAAGTTATCAACCAAAAAGACATTGAACACTCTAAATAAATGCCCAAATTATAGTTATTTCTTTTAAATCGGAAAACGACTCCAGAATTCAGATTTTATTAATTTCCACATCGTAGATAATCACGTTGGCTAGGCTGGATTAAAGATGGCTTCCATATTTCGCTTCGAAAAAGTTTGTATCCCCTCAAATTTCTTGGTCGTGAGGTAGGGATGACTTCTCTCAAGTTACGTCACGGTGAACCACCGATTGCAGCCCCACCCAAGACTTCACGGTTTGGCTCACCTGTGGGCTCCATGCTGGACACAGAAAGACATTGCACAATAGATCGCAAATAATAAAATTCTGCAGAATAAATTTTGTAGACTTATTTTATCGGTCTCATTGATAGGTAGGTAAGGGTTATTCTGCCCAAAGGAAGGTCCGAACCTCCGCAGAGGTGTTCCTGAGCCGGAGTTTACATGCGGTAGGGTGGCCAGTTCCTTTCCGCTCCTCCATTTCCTTACCCCCACCAACAGCGCTTGGCAACCCATCCAACTCCTGACCACGCCCAATGTTGCTTAACTTCGGAGATCTCACGGGATCCGGTGCTTCAGCACGGCTACGGCCGTTGGCCTCATTAATACTGAGATTAATTAATTTCGATATTCCTTTCCTCAAATAGCATTGCTTCCGCAATTTAAATGACCAGTCTTAACCAAAGGTCCTTGGATCATGCCCCTGTCGGGTGCACTATATACAGTTCTTCGTTTTTGTGTCCAACAATGGTGTTATCCTCCAGGATGGCTGAGGTGGGAATCGAACTCACCTCTACTCATTTGACCTCCCAAGGCTGAGTGGACCCCGTTCCAGCCCTCGTACCACTTTTCAAATTTCGTGGCAGAGCCGGGAATCGAACCCGGACCTCCGGGGGTGGCAGCTAATCACACTAACCACTACACCACGGAGGCGGCCCATTTCTATATAGCCAGCCATAATGAGTACATCTTAACATTTTTCTGAAGCCCTAAAACCTCTTTTTCTGCCTGGCTAAGTCGATTTTTGATCCTTACCGATTTCTCTCCTATCTCTGTACCATGCACACCAATTATACCTCTTGCCTCCATGTCTTTTAGTTTGTACAAGTCCCGTTTCTTGTGCTTCGTCCATTTATTAAGCTTCTTAAATTCAGTTAGCACTCGTTCAGCACCAAGTAGAGGTCCAAGTGTATGTCAGGCTTGAATAGGCCCTGCAGTCCTTTAAGTTGGTTTTTTAAATCTACTCTTGGTTAGAATATAGTCTATCTGGCAGCGCCTGAGATGACCACAGGCTTTCCAGGTGTATGATGTTGGAAGCAGGTGTAGGGCACCACCAGCAGGTCTATGATGTCCATTTTGTCCATTTTACCAAATACAGTACATCCCATAGAAGGCGGATCTCTGCACCAATCGTACATTGATTTCCTGTCGTTGCCTGTGCACATGCTGAGTCATTAGTGGCTAATAGTTTGGTATCGCCATTGTTTATATGACATTGACGTTTTCGAATGGTCCTAACTAGAAGTCGCACTTGCAATCCCGCATCAAGTACAGTAGGTTCCTTTTATGGATTATGTTATGTTATGTTATATTATGTTATATTATGTTATAGTGTTAATATCTAAGTTAAAACGTTGTGAGCAACAGCAAAAAGACCTCGATAATGTTGTGAAATGGACAGCAGGCAATGGTATGATGATAAACGGGGTTAAAAGTCAGGCTGTACGTTTCATTAATAGGAAAAGTCCTCTCAGTTTTAATCACTGCATTGATGGAGTGTAAGTTCCTTAAGGGGATAACTGTAAGTACCTAAGTGTCAACATAAGGAAATATCTTCATTGAGGTAATCCATACACGGGATTGTGAATAAAGGGTACAGATCTCTGCAGATGGTTATGAGGGTATTTAGAGGTTTAGTAAGGATGTATATAAGAGGGCATATATATCTCTGATCCAACTAGAGTATGATTCCAGTTAATGGGACCCTCACCACTAATACTTGATCCGAGAACTGGATAAAGTACAAGCAAAAGCAGCTCGATTTCTTCCGGGTGATTTTCGACAAAATAGTAGCGTTACGAAAATGTTGCAAAGTTTGGGTTGGTAAGAATTTGGAGAAAGGAGACGAGCTGCTCGACTAAGTGTTATGTTCCGAGTTGTCACTAGAGAGATGGCGTGGCATGACATTAGTAGACGAATGCGTATGAGAGGTGTTTTTAAAACTAGGAAGGATCACAATATGAAGATAAAGTTGAAATTCAAGAGGAAACATTGTGGCAAGTTATTCGTTTATAGGAACGGGAGTTAGGGATTGGAATAATTTACCAACGGAGATGTTCAATAAATTTCCAACTTCTTTGTAAGTTTTTAAGAAAAGACTAGGAAAATAACAGATGGAGAATCTGCCACCTGGGTGACTGACCTAAATGCAGATCCGTGGTGATTGTGTGAACACGATATGCATTCTCCTCCAACTTAGATAAACTGTAATTAACAAAGAGTAGTGGTGTATTAGACTATACTTCTTGGCTTACTATCTCTTTATCATCTCCCAGCGCTTTCCTGTAGGGTCACTCAACATAATGGTGCAATAACTAAACCAATTTCTCACGTGCTCTCCTTTCTGATTGCTCTGTTCAGGAAGAGCGCTTCAGGTATACAGGACTTGCTACAATGCCCGGTCTGCGGAGACAGACTGAACGACCCCAAGATGATGCCATGTCAACATACCTTCTGCGCCTCCTGCTTGCAGGACCGCCTCGTCACTTCAAAAGGTAAATCCTTTCTTCCTTTCAAATCTGTAGTATGGACTGTATTCCACGAAATTTGACTTGACTCATTTCACAAGTTCAGTAACTATACCTCTTTCCACGAGAGTTTAACCCTGATGTAAACAAATAGGCGGAGCACCTTGCCTATGCACGTTGACATGGACATTGGAGAATCAACCGTCGCACTCACTCGACTGTATGTGAGCTCGAAGAAAGGTAGTACGTCGCATTAATTTTATATTATTTTAGTTTATTACATTTAGAACGTTTGGAAGAGTGCGTAATCAAATTAAAATATGGTTGCCATATGTACCGGTATAATATATATATATATATATTTTTTTTTAATAAAATAGTGATTAAATAACGAGAAATAAAGATACAAGGCGTGGTGTAATACAAGAAGTCTTCTCGTAGTGAGGGAAAGTCCCAAACCGTACAGCGTGGAGATAAGGTGTTGCATCTTGCAGCAGCAGTCAGTGTCAGTATTCATAGTGAGAGAAATGGAGGAAGAGGTAGGACCATCCCGTGTAGTGAAGCACAAAAGAGGAAAACCGCTCAGAAGTGACCATAGGCAGTGCATCGTGAATGTGTTCAATAAACTAAGTGAACAGAATCCAGGTTTAGTCGTTTATTCAGAAGTTCAGATCTTTGCACTGTTGTCGTATGCGATGCGCAGCCCTGTACGTCCGAACGCGAGACGTTGACGGGGTGGAGGTCGGTACTGCACGCTCAGCGTATCACAACTCTTTCTTTGGCGGAGGCGTGGACATACCATGTTTACATCAGGATTAAACTCTCGTGAAAAGACATATAGCCGACCAATTGCGGAGTGTCTGCTCAAACGGTGCTATTTCCACTTCAATTTTGTTTTCTTTTTAGTACATCGTCCACATTCTTTGCAGCAGTTGAATACTATCGATTACCACGAGCAATTCAGACTACAAAGATTCAATTCCTTAGAATTTCTTTTTACACAACTTTGTTAGGGTGGAAATAGTACCTTTCGAACATACACTCCTCACTTGTATGAATATTACTTACCGGTACGTTGTTATATGAGGCCTAAAAGTAAATCATCGGCCCATTGAGTTTGGCTATAAATGGTGATACTCTAAAACAAGGCCTCTCAAACGCCCAAAATCTCACGCGTGCAAACCGAGGCGCAGAAGCTCTGTGCACTGTGCATCGGTCCGACTCGGCTCAATTCAGCTTGACTCGGATGGTGTAGTGCGCTGAGAGCGACGAAGCGTTCGATGATAGACGGATAGTTTGTGAGTGAAATAGATAAGCGCAAGACAAGAACGTGATAATGGAGCAACTTATATCGAAGAAAGCAAAGACTTTCGAAAGTCCATTTCAATCGAACGGGGAACTTTCGTATTTTTTCTCAGTCGTGACGATAAAGCCAAATGCTTAATCTGTGGGACAATAATTATGTGATAATCAAAAGAGATCTATTTTTCAATACAAAGGCCTTGCTCGAATTCTTCGAGAATTTGTCGAAGGAAGATTTTCCTAAGCTGCATCGAGAAGCAGCTAAGTTTATTTCCATGCTTGGTTCCTCATGCATACGTGAAAGGTTACTTTTTCTCTTTTGACTTGTACGAAAACTAGATTGCGTGCGAGTATTTACGTTATAATTTAAAGCACGCTCTCAGAATTGCTGTCAGCCAGACACTACTGGTATAATTGCAAAGAAAAAGGAGAAGATCTAGAGAAGATAAATTGTCTGCTCAAACCAAATTGAAAGAAGAGTATTTTAACACCGGTAACATTGTCCCATACAACAGTGTCTCCGCTCGCCGTACATAAACATTTCGCAGTGAGGGGAGAATCAGTGGGGAAGGTGAAGAAGGCGGAGACAAGCCGAACGGGTGAGACAGATGTAGGGAAAGAGGAGTAGGAGTTTGCACTCTGGTCTACCTAATGAAGTCGTCTCCTGCACCTTGCGCCGTGCAGTGCACTGGCTCATGCACTCTCAGAGGTCCAGCTCTAAAACAGGGCCTTCTCAGAGTGCAGAAGGTGCAAAAGACGACTTGGCTAGGTTGACCAGAGTGCAGATCCCCCACTCCTCCATTTTGAGCAATAGCTTTCTCTCTCTCTCTCTCTCTCTCTCTCTCTCTCTCTCTCTCTCTCTCTCTCTCCCTACGCTTGCCTATTTCGCTCCGCTTGTTTCCCTTTTCCTCACTCGCTCTACAGCGTTCAGCCATCCAAGCCGATTTGAGCCGAGCTAAGCCGAGTCACCCCGAAACAAAACGCTGGTTGGAACCGAGCCGAGAAGGACCGATGCACGGCTCACAGAACCTCTGCGCCTTGTTTTGCATGCGTGAGATTTTGGGCGTTTGAGAGCCCCTGCTCTAAAAGTATCGGCTTGTATCCTAAAATTAACCCTGTTGCTTTTCATGTCCTCGTACTGCAGTTCCTTCAGTAAGTGGATGTATTTCTTGGCATATCTTACAATCCATGGTAGGCCCTAAAACCCCAAGACGTTTTCTTTTCTGTTCTTCTTAGTGGTACATGTATTGTAACGGACTATTTACAAGCATATTCATTCTTACTGAACAACTATAAAAAATGTAGTGGTGCAATGACTGCGTCCTGCTCTTTGACTGAACAGTTAGCATCGTAGCCTTCGGTTCTGTGGGCCGCGGGCTCTATTCCTGGCCGGGTCGCGGTTTTTAACTCTGTAAGGTTAATTATTCTCTCTCCGGGATTGCTAATGTTTGTGTTCGCCTCAGTACACACTTCTTCATTCAAACACAACTCACCACACTACAAACCACCGTGATAATGCGAAATAGAGAATAAATCGCTGCACACATAGCTAGCACCCAGCCGTAAAACCGGGAAAAATATTAAAGAGGGTCGACCCCAAGTATTTCATAAAAAGGTTAAAATAATAAGAAGAGGAATAAGAAGAAGACATGCAGACACAACAACAGCACAGGTTGCTCGGTTCCTAGCTAAGGCAAGGGTGCCCCTGGAGGAGCTTTACTGTGCTAGAACCCCACCACATCAGAATAAAGTGTCCTACAATAGTTAGCCAAGGAGGTTAAATAGACGACAGCTTAGCACACATTATGCCTGGACTCATCTAAAGACCCCGCGTTGGCTAACCCATGCTCTCTCAAGTCAGGTACTCCTTTCAGTCGCCTCTTACAACAGTATTCCATAAGATGACGACATTCTATTGTCTGAATGTGTCCGAGGACGTAGCGCGTGGCTACAGGTGGATTGCGCGTGGCGGCCATCTTGCACAGTAGCCCTAGAGGTAGATTGCACGTGGTGGCCATTTTGCGCAGTAGCCCTAGAGGTAGATTGCGCGTGGTGGCCATCTTGCGCAGTAGCCCTAGAGGTGGATTGCGCGTGGCGGCCATCTTCCGCAGTAGCCCTAGAGGTGGATTGCGCGTGGCGGCCATTTTGCGCAGTAGCCCTAGAGGTGGATTGTGTGTGGTGGCCATCTTGCGCATTATCCCTAGAGGTAGATTGCGCGTGGTGGCCATCTTGCGCAGTAGCCCTAGGGGTAGATTGCGTGTGGCGGCCATTTTGCGCAGTAGCCCTAGAGGTGGATTGCGCGTGGCGACCATCTTGCGCATTAGCCCTAGAGGTAGATTGCGCGTGGCGGCCATTTTGCGCAGTAGCTCTAGAGGTGGATTGCGCGTGGCGGCCATCTTGTGCAGTAGCCCTAGAGGTAGATTGCGCGTGGCGGCCATCTTGCGCAGTAGCCCTAGAGGTGGATTGCGCGTGGCGGCCATCTTGCGCATTAGCCCTAGAGGTAGATTGCGCGTGGTGGCCATCTTGCGCATTATCCCTAGAGGTAGATTGCGTGTGGCGGTCATCTTGCGCAGTAGCCCTAGAGGTAGATTGCGCGTGGCGGCCATCTTGCGCAGTAGCCCTAGAGGTGGTTTGCGCGTGGCGGCCATCTTGCGCATTAGCCCATGGACCCTGTGTTATAATCTTGTATAAAAGTTAACTGTGTAATATTATTTACGCAACGGCCACGGATGTGGTAGTTTACGTTACGGGTGAGATCTTGCGATGTGGACGAAATTTCGAAACACGGAACGTAAACTTATCACTTTATTGGCCGGTGTGTATAATATTTTATTTCATATTATGGTAAATTATTATTTTTTATATCAGTTTACTGTCCAGGGTTGTTTTTCCCCCCGGACTCAGCAGCGGGAGATCCCACCACTAGCGCTTTAAGGGCAGTGTCCTGGAGCATGAGACTTTTGGTCGGAGATAGAACTGGCGAGCAGGACCAGTACCTCGCCGAGGTGGCTTCAGCTGCTATGCTGAACAGGGGCCTTGTGGGGATATGAGAAGATTGGAAGGGATAGACAAGGGAGAAGGAAGGAAGGAAGTGCCCGTGGTATTAAGTTAAGTACAATCCCGGCATTTGCCTGGAGTAGAAGTGGAAAACCAAGGAAAACCACTTCGAGGATGGCTGAGGCGGGAATCGAACCCCACTACTCAGTTGACTTCCCGAGGCTGAGTGAACACCTTCCAGTCCTCGTACCACTTTAGAAATTTCGTGGCAGAAACGGGAATCGAACCCGGGCCTCCAGGCTAGCAGCAGAGCACATTAACCACTACGCCAGAGAGGTGAACTATTTTGTATTAAATATTTTTAATAATTTTGACACGTTACCACCCATATCATCCATCTTTAATTCATGCAGTGATGTGTTTTGGTATCGTGTGCATGTGTTGCTGTGAGAGTTGTGTAAGGGGAGTTATGTGGTAATAAATCATCAAAATTACTGTTACTTGAAGCAGTGAACAGTCTACTAAGCTATCAGAGTCGTAAATATGGTCCTCCGTTCCTGGATTATTAATGGTTCTACGAACTATATGGTGTACTGGAATACACTGAAGAAAATGGAAATTGCAACACCAAGAAGGAGTGGTGCTACATTACTGAAATTGAACATGCAGGACTAGTGTTCGGTTGTGCTTCGATGATTACACTTTCAGCTCCCTCTGACCGCAAGTTTGGACAACAATCAATACAGGATGTGCCCACCACGAGCTGCAATACATTGGTGAATTCGTCGAGGCATGGAGTCAATGAGGCCCTGGATCGCTTCCTGAGAAAGTGTGGCCCATGCTTGCTGCACTGCACGGATCAGTTGTTCCAGAGTTGTGGGTGGCTGAGGACGGTTGGCCAGTTGTCGACCCATCATGTCCCACACATGCTCAATAGGACTGAGGCCCGGGAATCTGCTGGGCCATTCTAAGGTTGTAATGTCGTGGAGAGCTTCTCTGGAGATGCGTGCAGTATGAACCCGGGCATTGTCCTGCTGAAACATCCCATTGGCAAGGTTCGCCATCATAGGGATATCCACTGGATTGAGTACCCTATCAACGTACTGTCGAGCAGTCATTGTGCCCTCAACAAGCACTAATTGTGATTTCACATTAAAGCCAATAGCTCCCCAGACCATAAAGCTTGGTGTTGGCCCTGTGTGCCTCTCGACAATAAGATCTGGGCGGCCCCTCTCCCCGGTACGTCGGCGCACGCGATTCCGGTGATCACTGCGGGCAAGACAGAAGCGCGATTCATCACTGAAGACGACACTATGCCATTCGTCGACCCACGTCGATCTTTCCCGACACCAGGCCAACCTTACACGTCGCTGGTGTGGGGTAAATGGAACACCTTCTGCAGGGACACGGGCTCGTAAGCCGGCTGCACACAGGCGATTACCAACTGTTTGTTGTGTAACGTGGGGTGCCACAGCTGTTCGAATTTGCGCTGCTGTTGCATGGGGTTCCATCCGAGCCATCCGAATGATGCGGCGATCCTCTCTCACAGTTTTCTGTCGCGCTGGGCCTGTGCCAGGTCTACGAGTGTGGGTACCTTCATTTGACCACTGCTGCCATACACGTTGTACCGTAGATGCCTGTCGGCCAACACGTACAGCAACAGTCCTTAGCGATAATCCAGCCTCACACAGCCCAATTATCCGATCCCTCTCAAACCGGCGACAGTTGTTTATAGCGTGCTCTTCTCTGTCGTCGAGGCATGTTTGACGGGGAACACTTCACAGCACAGACTGCAGACAACTACGCTACACCAGAGTCCGTATACTGGAGTTGATTCCTCCGCGACCAATCACGTGGGGAGACCTGTAGCGTCTGAAACTTTACCGTTTACATACCTGCATGTCATCGTTCCATGTCTTGAAAATCAACACAAACGACCAATGCCTTCATGGTGTTCCAATTTCCATTTTTTTAAGTGAAGCCTATATGTGATAGCTATCTGTCAGAAATGTATTAACCTATACATTAGTCAGCGTGTTGATGGCGGCAGATTTCTTGAGCTTGGAGCGCAGAGATGGTATGGAGCCACAGTGCCGCTATCAGACGCAGAAACAATTCAACAAGGTTAAGTTTGGTGTTCGCAGATCCATAATACCTCTCACTAACGTCTTCACAGTACATTACTGCGAAGTGGAGTTAAACCAATCTGTGCGGAAAGTAGTTACTCTGCGGAAAAATATAATTTTCCATACTCACTTGAGTACGGAAAGGGGGCAATTACGTCACAGCATGAAATAAAATATTGTACAAAAGATCCTTGCCAAATTTCGCCGATAGTGTAATACCAGCCTAACCATTCCCTGACATGTCTAAAATATAATCTTCCTTCATCCTTCCTTTACACTTCTGCGCACCCATCTCAAAACGCAGCTGTGAAAGAGAAACGCAAGACACACACTTATTGTCAAATAAGATGAAGCGATTTGAGATTCGTCCGTCGTATGAACAGACCATGTGATGAACAACAAAACTACAGCGTCAGACTGAACTCGGAGAAGAGCGCATTGCTTGAAATCCGAGTTAGCTCGTGTTTGGGACAGCGGGAGACATGATGACATCCGAGTTAACTCGTGTTTGGGACAGCGGGAGACATGTTGACATTCTAGTTAACTCATGTTTGGAACAGCGGGAGACTTGCTGACATCCTAGTTAACTCGTGTTTGGGACAGCGGGAGACATGATGACATTCGAGTTAACTCATGTTTGGAACAGCGGGAGACTTGCTGACATCCGAGTTAACTCGTGTTTGGGACAGCGGGAGACATGATGACATTCGAGTTAACTCATGTTTGGAACAGCGGGAGACATGATGACATCCGAGTTAACTCGTGTTTGGAACAGCGGGAGACTTGCTGACATCCTAGTTAACTCGTGTTTGGGACAGCGGGAGACATGATGACATCCGAGTTAACTCGTGTTTGGAACAGCGGGAGACATGATGACATCCGAGTTAACTCGTGTTCGGAACAGCGGGAGACTTGCTGACATCCTAGTTAACTCGTGTTTGGAACAGCGGGAGACTTGCTGACATCCTAGTTAACTCGTGTTTGGAACAGCGGGAGACTTGCTGACATCCTAGTTAACTCGTGTTTGGGACAGCGGGAGACTTGCTGACATCCTAGTTAACTCGTGTTCGGAACAGCGGGAGACTTGCTGACATCCTAGTTAACTCGTGTTTGGGACAGCGGGAGACTTGCTGACATCCTAGTTAACTCGTGTTTGGGACAGCGGGAGACTTGCTGACATCCTAGTTAACTCGTGTTTGGGACAGCGGGAGACTTGCTGACATCCCAGTTAACTCGTGTTTGGGACAGTGGGAGACATGATGACATTCGAGTTAACTCGTGTTTGGAACAGCGGGAGACTTGCTGACATCCTAGTTAACTCGTGTTGGGACAGCGGGAGACATGTTGACATCCTAGTTAACCCGTGTTTGAAACAGCGGGAGACATGTTGACATCCTAGTTAACTCGTGTTTGGAACAGCGGGAGACATGCTGACATCCGAGTTAACTCGTGTTTGGGACAGCGGGAGACATGCTGACATACTAGTTAACCCGTGTTTGAAACAGCGGGAGACTTGCTGACATCCTAGTTAACCCGTGTTTGGGACAGCGGGAGACTTGCTGACATCCTAGTTAACTCGTGTTTGGAACAGCGGGAGACTTGCTGACATCCTAGTTAACTGGTGTATGGGACAGCGGGAGACTTGCTGACATCCTAGTTAACCCGTGTTTGAAACAGCGGGAGACATGTTGACATCCTAGTTAACCCGTGTTTGGGACAGCGGGAGACTTGCTGACATCCTAGTTAACTGGTGTATGGGACAGCGGGAGACTTGCTGACATCCTAGTTAACTGGTGTATGGGACAGCGGGAGACATGTTGACATCCTAGTTAACTGGTGTATGGGACAGCGGGAGACTTGCTGACATCCTAGTTAACTCGTGTTTGGGACAGCGGGAGACTTGCTGACATCCTAGTTAACTCGTGTTTGAAACAGCGGGAGACATGTTGACATCCTAGTTAACTCGTGTTTGGGACAGTGGAAGACATGATGACATCCGAGTTAACTCGTGTTTGGAACAGCGGGAGACATGTTGACATCCTAGTTAACTCGTGTTTGGGACAGTGGAAGACATGATGACATCCGAGTTAACTCGTGTTTGGGACAGCGGGAGACATGTTGACATCCTAGTTAACTCGTGTTTGGGACAGTGGGAGACTTGATGACATCCGAGTTAACTCGTGTTTGGGACAGTGGGAGACATGATGACATCCGAGTTAACTCGTGTTTGGGACAGCGGGAGACATGTTGACATCCGAGTTAACTCGGGCATGACCGAGCTCGATAGCTGCATTCGCTTAAGTGCGGCCAGTATCCAGTATTCGGGAGATAGTAGGTTCGAACCCCACTGTCGGCAGCCCTGAAAATGGTTTTCCGTGGTTTCCCATTTTCACACCAGGCAAATGCTGGGGCTAGACCTTAATTAAGGCCACGGTCGCTTCCTTCCCATTCACAGCCCTTCCGTGTCCCATCGTCGCCATAAGACCTATCTGTGTCGGCGCGACGTAAAACAACTAGCAAAAAAAAAAAAAAAAAAAAAAAATCTCGGGCTTGAGATGGAAAAGGTTAAGAAAGGATGGTTGACCAGTTGCACTTCCTCTTAAGACAGCTACCACCACTACCACCATCACCACTAGGCTTTTAGGCACAAAAGAGATTGGTAGAAACATGTTGAAGCTCCATAAACATTTCGAGGTTAGAAACATTTCTTTAAGATAATCATCTTGCTAAAACATGCACACACTCACTTATTTGACAAAAGCAGTTAGGTTGGGAGGTTCTTGCACATCTGCCCCCTCCCCTTATTTACCCCAACTTGCATCTTTCAGTTTCCAATATTTTCGTTCTCTTTCCAGCAATATCTTAGTAAACACTTTTGATAATGGAAATGCTCTTCGAATTTGACTTTATTTATTTATTTATTTATTTATTTATTTATTTATTTTATTTATTTATTTATTTATTTATTTATTTATTTATTTATTTATTTATTTATTTATTTATTTATTTATTTATTTATTTATTTATTTATTTATTTATTTATTTATTTATTTATTTATGAAAGGCCCCAACGAGCAAAGCTACCTTTGAGGAGGCTGTATACATAGGACATATGCATAATATTCAAAATATATAGTTTGAACGTATTCAAAATGTGTAATAAATCAGTAAACTACAATGGAGATTAAAATTGAAATTACCACAGTAATGCAAATAATAATCGAAAAACTATAACAAAATTTAAGGAAAATATATTATAGCCTAGTTAATAACAGAAAATGTCTATATGTTTTACTTAGTAATTTTCAGAAACATATATTGTTTTACATAATTACACTTACGAAAATGGAAATTGCAACACCATGAAGGCATGGATCGTTTATGTTGACTTTCAAGAAATGAAACGATGACATGCAGGTATGTAAACGATCAAAGTTTCAGACTCATTGGATTGTTGCTACAGGTCTCCCCACGTGATTGGTCACGGAGGAATCAATTCCAATATACGGACTCTGGTGTAGCGTAGTTGACTTGCAGTCTGTGCAGTGAAGTGTTCCCCGTCAAACATGCCTCGACGACAGAGAAGAGCACGCTATAAACAACTGCCGCCATTTGAGAGGGATCGGATAATTGGGCTGTGTGAGGCTGGATTATCGCTAAGGACTGTCGCTGCACGTGTTGGCCGACAGGCATCTACGGTACAACGTGTATGGCAGCAGTGGTCAAATGAAGGTACCCACACTCGTAGACCTGGCACAGGCCCAGCGTGACAGAAAACTGTGAGAGAGGATCGTCGCATCATTCGGATGGCCCGGATGAAACCCCATGCAACAGCAACGCAAATTCGAGCAGCTGTGGCACCCCACGTTACACAACAAACAGTTGGTAATCGCCTGCGTGCAGCTGGCTTACGAGCTCGTGTCCCTGCAGAAGGTGTTCCATTGACCCCACACCAGCGACGTGTAAGGTTGGCCTGATGTCGAGAAAGATCGACGTGTGGCGACGAATGGCATAGGGTCATCTTTAGTGATGAATCGCGCTTCCGTCTTGCCCGCAGTGATCGCCGGAATCGCGTGCGCCGACGTACCGGGGAGAGGGGCCGCCCAGATCTTATTGTCGAGAGGCACACAGGGCCAACACCAAGCATTATGGTCTGGGGAGCTATTGGCTTTAATGTGAAATCACAATTAGTGCTTGTTGAGGGCACCATGACTGCTCGACAGTACGTTGATAGGGTACTCAATCCAGTGGATGTCCCTATGATGGCGAACATTGCTAATGGGATGTTTCAGCAGGACAATGCCCGGGTTCACAGTGCACGCATCTCCAGAGAAGCTCCCCACGACATCACAACCTTAGAATGGCCCACCAGATCCCCGGACCTCAGTCCTATTGAGCATGTGTGGGACATGATGGGTCGACAACTGGCCAACCGTCCTCAGCCACCCACAACTCTGCAACAACTGACCCGTGCAGTGCAGCAAGCATGGGCCACAATTCCTCAGGAAGCGATCCAAGGCCTTATTGACTCCATGCCTCGACGAATTCATCAATGTATTGCAGCTCGTGGTGGGCACATCCTGTATTGATTGTTGTCCAAACTTGCGGTCAGAGGAATCTGAAAGTGTAATAATCGAATCACAACCAAACACTAGTCCTGCATGTTCAATTGCAGCAATGTAGCACCACTCCTTCTGGGTGTTGCAATTTCCCTTTTCTTCAGTTTATTTGTTAGACCAGGTTAGACTGAAATAATGATTTCCTTAGTTTAAGTTTAAATTTATTAATAGTTGAAAAAAAGTTTATTTCATGAGGTAGTTCGCTGTATATTCTAGACAATTCTTCAGGCTCCTTGTTGCTTAAGTTATTGTACCTGATTCCTTTAACTGCAAACCAGCTGATTTCTTCAAGCGTGAATATGAATATTTGTCCCAGCGTTATTAAAAATTCATTGACAATACAGGAAAATATATTACTAATTAGTTTGTATCACCCTTGTACCTCAAACGCATGTGAAACTGAAGACTTGTCACACAGAGAAAGAACGCTATAAATTTATGCATCATCCCATTAATATAAAAGACTGGATCATTATAATAGTATGAGGCACGTGGCTAATTGATCGATAATACACAGTTATGACTAATATGAAATATCGTACTAGACTTATACGTTTTACTTTGCTATGCTACTGTATAGGACGTCTTGTTCTGCGCTGTCCTACATGCCAGCTCGAACTACAGATGAACTCGGCAGAAGACATCTCGGCTCTACCTTCTAACCTCTACATCGACTCGCTTTTGAAGCTCGTGGGACAACCAGATGGCCCCAGTGATGAGAAAGCGCGCTGTGTGCGATGTCAGACGGTCTGCGACAAGATCAACAACTGTCAACACTGCAGGCAGGTGAGCGTTCGAGCATTGTAGCTCATAATAGCTTGTAAGACACTTGGAATAATAATAATAATAATAATAATAATAATAATAATAATAATAATAATAATAATAATAATAATAATAATAATAATAATTGTTACGGAGTTTTCCGTGGTAGTTAGAGGTGAAAGAAGGTGCGGGGGGTGAACAGGTCTCAGGCTACGAAATTAAAGTGAATTTAAAATTTAACAAGGTTATATTTTCTTAGCAAAAAACAAGAAATAACAATAATGGCAGGTACAGAGTAGCAAAACCACTAATCGAGAATGTACAATTACAGGATTTGGGGCTCCGAGAGCCAGACACACAATTCTTGAGCAATTAGCCCAAATTTACGATATGCAGAATTCAACAAAGGGGCAGAAGACCCCAATCAAGCCCAGGAGCACTTGCTCCCAATTACATCATAAAGCCTCCTCAAGGCGCGCAGAAACAAACTTCAAAAGAGCGATCTGCTCTCAAAGGTTAAGCCTATCAAAGGCCACACCAAACTCCACCTTCAAGTTGTCCTCTAAGGACATAAACACAGGGGTAAAGATACCCAACCTACTGAGGCCTATTAAGTGAGAAAATTTAATTACCTGGCCTCTAAAATACCAATTTGAGAGGAGGCGAACTTGCGCTCCTAATACACTTTGTTTAAAACCTACTTGGCACTAGGCCGTTAATGCAAGGGCTAATCCCATACTAAAGAGGTGACTTTAGAAGGAAACAATTTACCTTACGTTAAGGAAGAAACGGTTGTGAAAATAAGTTCACCTCAATGCAATATGAAAGGGAGCTCGAGAGGGTTAAGCACTCTCTATCCCAATATTAAGCTTAAAAGATAGAATAAATACAAAGATTCTTTACATTTTAGGGAAAGTTACATGGGGGAAAAGCTTCGGACCCGCCCCGAGAGTTAAACTGCTGAGCTAGCAAGAAAAGAAGTTATTAATCGGCCATTACCTTGTTGTTGAACTGCTGCCCGAAGGAAGAGGCGCTTCCCGCCCCCTGCTATGTACTTTACACACTGAAAGATATTACTGAAGTGGCGCAGAGACCCTAAAATCAGCAGTTTATATACTCTCGCAGAAAGTTCGAGGCGTTTCAGGAAGGAAAACACCCGCCCACAATCATTTTATTGGTGGATAAAGAAAACCCCTACACAAGATGAAGAAGAAACACATTATTGGTGGAAAATTAATTAAAGAAATTCGGGATTGGCTAAATTCAAAACAAGGGGAAGGAAAGGGTTAATATTGCCAACTTAAACAATGACTGAAAGAAATTTAGCAAAAAAACAAACTTTTGAAATTAAATTTTCTCCAAAAAAACAGTTCTTTCACTTCGCACTAGGGTGCACCGTTGTAGTTCTTCAGTAGTGTCCTCTAGAAGAGAATGTTCACACTTCTTACTACAAGCAAAACAAAAATACGTCGAAAACAACACAGTTCAGAAACTTCAAAATTTCCAAGTAGTGACATCTTCAGGATAACTTGAAAATTAACACATAAGACAAAGTTCAGACTTCTTCCAGTAGGGGGGGTTTCAACTGGCGCAAGGTTTGAATTAGCGGCGTGAAGGTGTACCGCCCGATACAATAATAATAATAATAATAATAATAATAATAATAATAATAATAATAATAATAATAATAATAATACACCCACTGTGGGTGGGGACGCAGACGAAGAATACACCCACGGTATCCCCTGCCTGTCTTAAGAGGGTACTAAAAGGGGCTCCAGGGGCTCTCAATATGAGAGCGTGTGTTGGCGACGACAGAGCCCTTGCATAGCTTCCACTTACTTGTGCCAGGCTCCTCACTTTCATCTATCCTGTCCAACCTCCCTTGATCAACTCTTGTTCTTTTCCGACCCCGATGGTATTAGAACATTCGAGGCCTAGGGAGTCTTCTATTTTCACGCCCTTCGTGGCCCATACCTTTCTTCGTCCGTTACTTCATGTTTTGAAGTGATGGATCCCTATTTTTCTTTTTTTCTCGCTCTCTACCCCCTGTGGGTGGGAGACGCAGATGAATAATACACCCACAGTATCCCCTGCCTGTCGTAAAAGCCGACTAAAAGGTGCGACCAAGTGATGATCGCATTCGAACCACGAAACTACTTGTGATTAGTACCCTCACGCGGGGAACTCCATGGGTCGTCTTTACTTGCGCGTAGTACCACTATGGGAAGGTGGGGGATTGCGGATCGGATCCACTGATTATTTTAAATTCATATTCATTCATTCTTCATCAGCACGTTTTAAATTCTGGTCAGGGGATAATTTTGGACTTTTAAATTGTCATTATATTTCGTCTCATTTCGTACCATTAGGGGCCGATGAACTTGGATGGGAAACCTCGGAAAACCATCTTCAGGGATGCTGATGGTGGAATTTGAATCCACTATCTCTCGAATGCAAGCTCACAGCTAACCGCACGACCAACTCGCTCGTTCTTTTACAGAAAGACTTGACAGGGATGTGTCCACAGCGCATCGGTGCTGGTAACAGTGGCCGCGAAAGGCTCTCAAGAAAAGCGGGATCTGGCTGCACACGGGCCAATAGGGAGAGGAAAGACCGCCGTATTCACTGCATGGTAATAATGGATCATACTGAATCCGCAGCAGCCATTTTAAATGCTATTTGTTCGGGGCGTCGACCTATAAAGATTTTTGCCCCTACTTGCACCATATGTTATGAACCTGCGTGTATTTGGAAATCGCGGAAGTGTAAAGTGTTGAATGTGAGGAAAGGATCGTTAAGGACGACACAAATACCCAGTACCCAGGCCAGGAATATTAATCATTTGCAACTAAAACCCCTGACCCGGCCGGGAATCGAACGCGGGGCCAGACTGCAGCAGCCGTTAGAGCTTCAGTTGGCACCAGAGTGATACAACGAACTACAACAAATCGATTACTTGAGGGACATCTCCGATTCAGACGTCTTGTAGCGTTCACGCTACTGACTCCGAATCACTGCCATTTGTGACTTCAGTGATGTCAAGCTATATCTCATTGGAGGTCGGATTGGAGATCTGTTATGTTCTCAGATGAGAGCCGTTTCTGCCTTGGTGTCAGTCATGGTGGTAGGTTGGCAAGAAGGAGGCCAGGTGATCGCTTGGATTAAGCTGTCTGCGGCGTCGCTGCACTGAACCTACACCAGGAGAGTGATTGAACAGGTTGTGCTGCTATTCATTCGCAGTATTCAAGGAGATATTTTCCAGCAGGATAAAACTCGTCCTCATACCACTGCTGTCGCCCGACGTGTACTACAGAGTGTCGACCAGTTGCACTGGCTTGCGAGATCACCAGACCTTTTGCCTATTGAGCACGTATGGGACATTACGGGCGACAAATCCACCGTCATTCAATACTAGCCATTAACCGTTGCCGGTTTGTCTCACCAAGTGCAACAGGAGTGGAACGTCATTCCACAAAATGACATGCTGCATCTGTACCACACAATGCATGATGCAAGTGTAATGGACTAATATAACTTGGATACAATTCTCTAAATCCATGGATAAGTAGTGAAAATCTCCAGCTTGGTTAGTAAGTGTTCTTCTTCTTTCGAAAAACCCATTCGGAGTGTACTATGAATCAATTTTGGTTACTTTTAACTGTGTTCGATTTCCTTTGCTTCCATATTTCCTTCATCCTTCGAGAGTGTAGTTCCTTCTCTTCTTGAGTCCACTTTCTTCTAGTTGTTGGTTTTTTCCTCCTTTTTTCTCTAAAACGTGTTCTGTTTTTGATTGTATCTGTTTTAATTCCAGCATTTTTCATGTCTTTCTCAATTTCAGTGAACCATGTGGGTTTAGATTTGTAACTATTCAGAAGGTTGAAGACGTGCTTGGTTAGTTTGTTGTCATCCATTCTGTAAACGTGTCCAAAAAATTGAAGTATTCTTTTCCTCATTACGTCAGTTAGTTTTTCAATTTTCAAATATAGCTCTCTGCTTGGTATTAACCTGTATTATTATTTCGTTTAGCTCCCAGTATTCTTCTTTCAACCTTCTCTAAGTTTTTTTGAGATATCCAGTTCTTGTTAGTTTAAGTGTTTCTGCCGCATATACATTTTCATATCTGACTACTGTTTGGTAGTGTCTCAGAATAAGGATTTTTTTGCTATATACATCTTTTGTCATGTGAAACATCCATTCCATTTTGTTCCCTCTAGTTTCTTTTGCTGTTTTTTCTTTTGTATCATTCGTTATCCACTCTCCTAGGTATTTAAAGCAATTTGTTTTACATATTGTGTTGTCATGAATTGTCATATTTTGCGCGGCATCTCTGATGTTTGTCATGAACTTTGCTTTTTCAAATGATATTTGCAGTCCTATTTTAGCTGCTTGTTTTTTGTAATTCTCTGATTTGTTCTTGAGCATTATCCAGTGAGTCAGTGGTTAACGCCATGTCATCTGCAAAAGTTAGACAATCTACAGTGATTTTATTTCTTCCTAGTTGAGCACCTTTAGTATTGATGGCTTTCTTCCATTCTCGAACGATCTTATCTAAGATATTATTATTATTATTATTATTATTATTATTATTATTATTATTATTATTTACGTATTTTATTTGGATTTCTTCCTAGTTGAACACCTTTAGTATTGATGGCTTTCGTCCATTCTCGAACTATCTTCTCTAAAGTATTATTATTATTATTATTATTATTATTATTATTATTATTATTATTATTATTATTATTTTATTATTATTATTATTATTATTATTATTATTATTATTATTATTATTATTTACGTATTTTAGTTGGATTTCTTCCTAGTTGAACACCTTTAGTAGTGATGGTTCTTCCATTCTCGAACTATCTTCTCTAAATTATTATTATTATTATTATTATTATTATTATTATTATTATTATTTACGTAGTTATGTATGGACTTTATTTGGTATACATCGTGGTCGCATCATTTATTATTTGTGTGTTGTATGAACTGCCTTATGTAACAATACATGTGAGGTTATGTTACGACACGTCTGCTGTATGTATATTAATATGAGTTTATTTAATGTAAGAACACGTAATTAATAGTATATAATTTATTATTATCAGTAAATATGATGCATAAATCCAATGTAATGTTGTGCAATACAGAGTAATAGTGCAGAACAACGCATCTTTGTCACTAGAGCTTTATAGAATGTTCTATTAATTTGTACATAGGCTATTGGAGACTCGAGACGATAAAACATATTGTGTCATATTTTTCTAGAAGCCTGACCAGGCAAGGTATATAAAGAGACAGCCTTGAGAGTTGAGTTGAGTTGTTATTGAGGAGCCATTAGTCGAACTCAGTGTGTGAACTCATGTTGTGATTTTGTTGTGTTGGTAGTTGGTTGACATGCTAATATGGTAGTCTTCTTGTTCTTCTTTGTAGCAGTGTTTTGTTCAAGTTAACAGTTCATTAGTGTGCGTATAACGTGTATATAATTTTTAAATAAAAGAGTGTACACAAATGACAGCATCTCCTCTCTGCGTCTTTGTAGTTACAACATGCATGCGCGTTTAAATGCTTGCATTCCAAATCGTGGTGACTACAGCTGTTCTGCGTTTTCCGTGAGGTTAGGATAGGAAATGACTAGGACCTATAAGGTAGCGGCCGTAATCTTAACTAAGCCATGGACCAAGTTTTGCTGATGTGAAAATGGAACACCACAAACAGTTATCTTCAAGACTTTTGACAGTGGGGGATTCGAATGCACTATCTCCCGAATGCGAGTTTACAACTGCATGATTCAGATCACGTATCAGTCTTAACCCTTAAAGTAGCAAACGTCGCACTTGTGGCTCGATGTGTTGTTGCTAGAATGTTAATGTCGCAAGCGCGACGTAGGTAAATACAGAATACTTTATTGTTCTGTTAATCTTTTAGTAATTCATTCATGTTGAAGATGACATGAAAGCTGAAGATTTAGGTCTTTCATACTTTTCATAACGATTTCAACAAGCCAAAGAAGATAGTGGTCTAACCCAGTGTTATGTTTTGTGGCCAACACAAAGCAGCTACCCCTATCAATGACACGTGACCATCTATCAATCAATGATGAGCCAACTCCACTATCTGGAGAGTACTTGAGATAACTGCGCAGCAAGATAATCGCTCGCGATAACCAGGACAGGTTCCGAACATGATAAACTCTATAAACAGACATACTTGAAGGAGCACACTCCCCAGCTTCTGGGACAGTAGATTCAGAACTAAAAATAGTGACCCAGTAAGGCATAAACCCTTGAATTACACTAAGCATTGGGAACAAAACACACAAGAGAAAAATGCATTCATTTACGTTCTACTACAGTATGTGGAGAGTAGAGCCGACCCCGTGGTGTAGGGGTAGCGTGCCTGCCTCTTACCCGGAGATCCCGGGTTCGATTCCCGGCCAGGTCAGGGACTTTTACCTAGATCTGAGAGCTGGGTCGTGGTCCACTCAGCCTACGTGATTAGTATTGAGGAGCTATCTGACAGTGTGATAGCGGCCCGGCCGAGAGGATTCGTCGTGCTGACCACACGACACCTCGTAATCTGCGGGCCTTCGGGCTGAGCAGCGGTCGCTTGGTAGGCCAAGATCCTTCAGGGCTGTAGTGCCATGGGGTTAGGTTATGTGCAGAGTAGAAGGTAAAGACTCCCAATGTTTGAAACCTCAGTAGTAAGTGAGAAGGAGTGGTTAATTCTACGCCCTACCGTCTTTGATTCAAGGAATTAATTCAGTAACGATAGGATGAGTGAACTCAGATGTAAGTGCTTCTCCCGAAATGGAAGTCTAGTTTCTAAGTTGTTTGGCTTACTGACTGGAAATCGAACACATATCCTTCGAATAAACCAAGAACACCTTTTTCTCAGCTAGCGGCAGCTCCCTTCCATCGCCTGATAAATAACAATAGATTATTATTATTATTATTATTATTATTATTATTATTATTATTATTATTATTATTATTAATATTATTATTATTGTTATCATCAAAGGACCCGTGTTCCTCCACAGCATTCGTTATGAATAGGTGAAATAACATGTTTTGTTAGACGTATTGTTGTTTGTTGAATTAAAAGTTTTACCGAGCTCGATAGCTGCAGTCGCTTAAGTGCGGCCAGTATCCAGTATTCGGGAGATAGTTGGTTCGAGTCCCACTGTCGGCAGCCCTGAAGATGGTTTTCCTTGGTTTCCCACTTTCACACCAGGCAAATGCTGGGGCTGTACCTTAATTAAGGCCACGGCCGCTTCCTTCCCAGTCCTAGCCCTTTCCAAACCCATTGTCGCCGTAAGACCTATCTGTGTCGGTGCGACGTAAAGCCAATAGCAAATAATAATAATAATAATAATAATAATAATAATAATAATAATAATAATAATAATAATAATAATAATAATAATAATAATAATAATAATAATAGTTTCACGTTATTTTGTATCGCGTGGAAGTTTGTCTATGCTGAACCCCATATTGTCTGGGAAGTTGCAATTATTTCAAAAAAATTAATAAAAACATGTGATAATATTGTATGTACGAGTATTTACGGGTCGCGCTATAGATAATTATGATGTACACGATTCCAACTGTCATTAGGGCTGTCACCAGTTAACCTAGCGAACCCGAGAACTGTGGATTCAACACTTATCTCGGTCATTTTAGACATTTTTTAATAAACCCTTCTGAGTTCCATGCCGACGGAGGCTGAACTTGGACTTAAACGGCATCCAGAGTGTCACAATCCATCTCAATCCATCCATTCCGAAAAGTATTGATCCAACCGTAGGGTTGCTGAGGGTGTCTTACTCCACAGTATTTTTCTACAGACAGTGTATCAAGTTTAGCTGAGAGGTATGCTGAAACATACACACTTCTTCTTCTTCTTTTTCTTTATCTGTTTACCCTTCAGGGTTGGTTTTTCCCTCGGATTCAGCGAGGGATCCCACCTCTACCGCCTCAAGGGCAGTGTCATGGAGCTTTAGACCCTGGGTCGGGGGATACAACTGGGAAGGATGACCAGTACCTCGCCCAGGCGGCCTCACCTGCTATGCTGAACAGGGGCCTTGCGGGGGGTTGGGAAGATTTGAAGGGATAGACGAGGAAGAGGGCAGGAATCGACCGTGGCCTTAAATTAGGTACTATCCCGGCATTTGCCCGGAGGAGAAGTGGGAAACCACGGAAAACCACTTCCAGGATGGCTGAGGTGGGAATCGAACTCACCTCTACTCAGTTGACCTCCCGAGGCTGAGTGGACCCCGTTACAGCCCTCGAACCACTTTTCAAATTTCGTGGCAGAGCCGGGAATCGAACCCAGGCCTCCGGGGGTGGCAGCTAATCACACTAACCACTACAGCACAGAGGCGGCCAGAACATACATACACACATCTATAATATCGGTCATTTTGGACATTTTCCTCTTCAACCCTTTTCACCCCATTGCCGATGGAGACTTAATCACCGGGCGAGTTGGCCGTGCGCGTAGAGGCGCGCGGCTGTGAGCTTGCATCCGGGAGATAGTAGGTTCGAATCCCACTATCGGCAGCCCTGAAGATGGTTATCCGTGGTTTCCCATTTTCACACCAGACAAATGCTGGGGCTGTACCTTAATTAAGGCCACGGCCGCTTCCTTCCAACTCCTAGGCCTTTCCTATCCCATCGTCGCCATAAGACCTATCTGTGTCGGTGCGACGTAAAGCCCCTAGCAAAAAAAAAATTAAAAAAATAAAAGAAGACTGGGATATTAAATGAATGAATGAATGAATAGCCACTTTATCAGAGGTCCCGAGGGACCAATGATGATTCTAGCCCATCGACCTATAGAGGCCTTGAGTGCTATTTCTTAGTAAGTTCTAACTGCGACTGCATTGTTTGAAAAAGAAGATATAGTGTGGTGGACTGATGGCCCAAAGACTGGGGATGGCACAGGAGGAGGGATCTACGGGGGAAGACCTGAGAGATCAATCCAGATGAGCCTGGGCAAACACACTACAGTCTTTGAAGCGGAAGTGACAGCTATCAGAACATGTCTTGAAGAAAATCTGAAAATGAACTATAGGAGTAAGAACATTTTCATTTTACGGACAGCCAAGTGGCCATTAAGGCACTAGAACCAGTCCGGATAATATCCAGAATTGTCTGGTATTGCCATTCACTTCTCCTGAAGCTCTCAAAGTACAACATTGTCAAAATAATATGGGTACCAGGGCATGCAGGTATAGCAGGAAATGAAAAGGCAGATAAACTGGCCAGGAAGGGGGCAGAAACGTATTTTGTAGGCCCAGAATCTGTATGCGGGATTTTCTATGGACAAGCCCGACACTACATAGGAAAATGGGTACAAAAGAAACAAATGGAGAACTGGAAAAATACTTCAGGATGCAGGCTTGCAAAGGAACTGATAAAAGGACCAAACAAGAAGCATACTAAAGAACTGTTGAAACTCAGCAGAGAAAATGTAAGATGGGTAGTAGGACTGTTGACAGTACACTGTCATCTGAAAAAACATTTACATTGAATTCGAGTAACAAGAGACAATATATGTAGGAAATGCAATGAAGCAGAAAAATCAACTGAACACATACTTTTCGAATGTGAGGCGCTAGAATCAGACTCTCCTCTCTATACTGCTAATAATAAGAGTTGGTATCTGACATTTCTTAGAGGGAGGTCCGTTTACTGCCTGCCGAGGCGGGATAAAGGGAGTGGCTGTGTGGTTGCCATAGAAACGAGGGTGGGGCGACTGCGGTTGCCATGGAGATAAAACTTCAGGGCAGCTCGTCTTGCTGGGAGTTGCCAAACCTGTCACTGATAAGAACCTGATTGTTTGTATAAGAGTGATCGCAAATTAGACGACACCGCCTGACCAGGTAGTCTACAACAGATCACAGCGGTCAGAATGAAGGAGGGAACAAGTGAGGAGGAAGCGAGGGGTAAGAGCATGTAGAAAGGAATGCTGGAATGTGGCAACATCGTGAAATGGTACGTGCAGACGCCAACTTTAGTTAAGTCTAGTATAGGTGGGAATAAAGGAAAAACATGGTAACAAAAGATCTTAGAGGTCGACGCTAATTAGGAACTAATATTTAGAGGCCCCATAAAGAAGAAGAAGGTTTTCGTTTTCATAGCTTCGCCGATATGTCACTCCTTAGCTCTGTGAAACCTACTACGTACAGAATGTTTTGCAGCCTAGGGCAATCATTTGCTAACAATTACTGGAGTGGTCATTTTGTGACTTAATTTTAGGATCACTCAAAGTTGACTGAAATTAGAAACCTATCAACGCCTGATGATTCACCGGCGGGAAATTTCGGAGATAATTCCGATCCAGTATAACGGCCGGACGGACTGGACAAAGTTGTTCTTAGTAATCTTTCTTGACATACAGATAATAATTATTACTATCATATTACTAAAATATTTCGACATATTTTCTAACCTTAAGTATGTTGTATATCATATATATATATATATAACGCCTTTCTTGTTCAAAGCTTGGTATTCCGCTGCATACAAAACCTCTGGTCTTATGACAGTGCAATAATGTTAGAGTTTTGCGTTCAAGGATACGGACTTTTTGTTGTGAACGTCTCTGGTCAGTTGATAAGCCATTTTATTATTATTATTATTATTATTATTATTATTTCTTTTTTTCTTTCTTTCTTTCTTTTTTTCTTAATCTGTTTTTCCTCAAGCGTTGGTTGTCCCTCGGACTCAGCGAGGGATCCCGCCTCTACCGCCTGAAGGACAGTGTCCTGGAGCGTGAGCTCTTTGGGTCGGGGGTACAACTGGAGATGAGGGCCAGTACCTCGCCCAGACGGCCTCACCTGCTATACTGAACAACAGCCTTGTAGGGGGGGGGGGTGAGAAATTGGAAGGGATAGGCAAGGAAAAGGGAAGGAGGCGGTCGTGGCCCGAAGTTAGGTACCATCCCGGTATTTTCCTGGAGGAGAAGTGGGAAACCATGGAAAATCACTCCGAGGATGGATGAGGTGGGAATCGAACCCACTTCTACTCAGTTGACCTCCCGAGGCTGAGTGGACCCCATTCCAGCCCTCGTACCACTTTTCAAATGTCGTGCAGAGCCGGGTATCGAATTCGGGCCTCCTGGGGTGGCAGCTAATCACACTAACCACTACACCATAGAGGCGGACATTATTATTATTATTATTATTATTATTATTATTATTATTATTATTATTATTATTATTATTACTGAGCAAGTGGCTGCGCGGTTTGGTGTCACGTACTAGTCAGCTTGTATGTGGAAAAGAATAGTGGGTTCGAACCCAGCTGTCGGCAATCCTGAAGATGATTTTCCGTGGTTTCCCATTTTCACACCAAGCAAATGCTGGGGTGCTGGGGCTGTTCCTAAATTAAGGCGATGGTTGCTTCCTTCCCACTCCTATCCCTTACCTATCTCATCGTCGCCATAAAATCTATCTGTGTCGGTGCCACTTAAAACAAATTATAAATAAATAAATAAATAAATAAATAAATAAATAAATAAATAAATAAATAAATAAATCCGAATACATAACTGGCTATTCTTTCCGTGGTCTCCCATTGACACGCCAGGCAGTAGAAGTAACATCGTGTGTTAAAATCAAGAAATTGAGCACAACGCTGCTAGACATTTATACCTTTGTTTTGTTTCAGATTAGTAACACTATATCCGACAGGCTAAACAGCTGGCGAGATGTTAAATTGATAACCATATTTAGATTTGTATCCATTGCAATAAATATCGTTTAAACAGTGTTTACTCTGCTCATAGTCTACGCTTGAACCGCAACTCTATTACAGTACGTGATCTTCGTTTTATTTTTAGATATTTTGTGAAGTTTGCTGGTCCAGTCATATGGCGGAACTCAAAACCCAGCTAGGAAGTCTAAAAGAAGAGCTGAGGAGTGCAATGGGTAAATTGCAACACAGAACAGAAGACTACAAGGTACGTCATATTAACAGCCCCTTATTTCCTCTTAATTTAGCCACAATTACAGTATTTGAGTATTATGCAGAAGGGAGGTTTTGTATATTTCTCCTGAGTTACGATGACAATAGATCTTACTACATAAAAGATCATTCTTTCCGTGGTCTCCCATTTTATACTATGCAAATCCCGCGGTGGTGCGATAGGGTGACCAGATTACAACCATAAAAATACGGGGCACTTCGACTGCCGTTTATTATTAGGCCCTATTTAGTATTAGAATTTGTTAACACGAGCCACAGACCTGACAAACAGTACCATTTATTTATAGAAAACAAGTACTTATTATCATTATTATTACTTTTTAAAATAAAAGAGGCTCAATTGCAGTACATAGAAAGTTGCGAAAAATATACTTTTCCTTATGCGAAAAACTAATGATCATGGATAACTTATGTATTTCAATAAATGAAACTCAAATATGGATAACGAACTATTTATTTGCGTTATTTCACAGAGTATCTTTGGCATCCAAGGTCTACGGTAACGATTAACGTAACGTCACTGACGGTACATTTTCTATTTCAAAACACCGTATTTATACAAATCTATAGCCGCAGCATCTTTGGCATCCAAGGTCTACGGTAAGGACTTATGTGACGTCACTTCCGCCACACATTTTGTCGCGTTACACACATTTTCAGATGACCCCCAGCCATAAAACATATTGATGTCAAACCAATGTTTAAGATGCAGGATTATAAGTCGCCATTTTTTACATTGTATGTGGTGAGTCTCGCTGGTTTGTTTCATTTATTGCCAACCAAACAAACTGTAATTGAGGACCTAAGATATAAAAGGGTGAAAGTGCCAGAAACATGTTTTCGAGAAAACGCCAAAAATAGAGTTCCCGAGCACAATGGCACTTTCACCCTTCTCTACTAAAGGGGACCAGGAATTAATGATTACCTACGACCTTTGAAGTGCAAGTACACTACAGGGCGCCAGGAAAAGTTCTCCGCAGCGCCTACGTGCTGCTGTGCGAGGTTGCATCAGCAGTTAAGTTAGCAGCACGGCTGCTGCCACTTGTATCAAAACAAACACACAGTAAAATTTGTACTCACCACAGCAATTCATAACAGATGCTGGAAGTGTTGTCCTTGTGTTCGAAGACAGACTTCAACACGTCAACACATATTGTCGAAGACTTTCACTAAAGTTTCTTGCACATAATTAATGATATTCACTTTAAGTTCATCAATCGTTTTTGGATTAGTTTTGTACACCTGCCTGTTCCCGCTACATCGTGGACTGAGCCGGTCACACGAAATTTACTTATCAAATCGTGAACGGTATCCCGGTTTGGACACTTTGAATTAGGGAACCGTGCCTGAAATTCTAGTTTAACATTTTCTGTAAACCGATCGCCTTTGCGAAACACGTATTCCACCAAAAAACTCTCTCTTCAGTAGTAAACAGTACCGCCTGTATTCTGTTGCACTATTTCAATAATCTATCTGAACGTTTGCTCACTGCAATACACATTGATGATTTCGACAGCCCACAGCTAAAACGTGTGGCTTTTCCTGTACTGCTACCCTGTTGACCTTGGCCTGTCGGCGAGCGAGCGAGCGACGGTGACAGATGTGACACCGTGTTACCAACTAAACTGCTTATGCTACCTTACTCAGCAGCACACAGTCATTGCGGAGAACATTTCCTGGCGCCCATTACATCCAATACATTTCATATATTTACACAACAACCTTTTATAAATTTCATTTATTTAATTAAGTTGTTCAGAAATTAGAAAATACATGAGTGATAACACACTGACACAATGGACAGCACAGAAGAACTGCAGTGCAAGACGCTGGCACATTTATCCTTCCCCACCAAACTCAGCTGGGAACATTGGACTGTGGCTCTACCTGTTGAACTTCCTACCAACCAAACTAATGACCTCAAGCACATGTACAAGTTACCATCATACGATCACATTTTTCAGATTTCGGCACTTTCACCCTTTTCCATCTTTGGTCCTCAATTACTGTACACAATGAGAAATATACATCAGAGCATTGTGATAAACAAAGTTTAAACACGGTATTTTAAAATATACGGGACGGTTCACGAAAAACGGGACAATATGCTTCCCGCATATTTTTTGCTGGGACAACGAGTCACTTAAGGAAATAAGGCGCAATCCTGTAAAATAAGGAACGTCTGGTCACCCTAGGCTACGGCCCCTTTCTTCCGTGTCCTAGCTCCCTACCTTCTCGCTCTTAGTACCTTAAAAGGGCAAGGAGAAAAAGCAGTCGTTGTTACAGACTGCTGGGCAGTTAATGATGATGTCTTGTTGTTATCCTCAGGACCGATGCGAGAAGCTGCCCGAGCAGATCGATGAAGCAGTGGAACTGAGGATACAGGAGATTAAACAAGTGCAGAATAATCTGTTAAATGAAGCGAATGAGCTGCTGAAGAAAGGGATTCTCTCGTCTGAAGAGCTCATGAACCGATTGAAGGCAACCGAAGAGAATGTAGTCAACGGAGGAGGGTTTGACGACCTCACAGACAACTCACAAAAGGTAAGCTGTCCACTAACCTTGAGCCCTCACTAACTTCCAGCATAATTCATGTTTGTCATCCTATGAGTTGCTATGGACTTTAAGGGGAGACCGTACCTCTTTGTGGCGGGAAAAATAGGTATTTGTTTTATTTTACGTGTATTTGGTAGTTTAGAGTCTGCTCTTTCTGAATAAGTGATTATTTTCCGTTTAGTATCAACAAAAAGCCATACAATGTGTGTTTGAGCACCTTCGGCTACTGATAAACATCCTTACTATTTCCTTTGTCCCGAAGGATGAACACTTTTGGTACAAGTATAACGTTGCAAAGTTGAAAGGTGAACAATATAGCCTACTCACCGGCACTATTTGCGTTATGAAGTGAGAAAAGCCATCAAACATGTGTCCAGGAGTTTGAGTGAAGCCGACTTTGAAGAAATGTCTCATGGAAGGACTCAAACCACAGCGAGTCCTTCAACAATGTTATCTGGGGCAGAGTTCCAAAATCTCTTTTTGTGAGCTTAGAATATTTTAGGTTAGGTGTACTGTATATGATTCAATGATGGCATTCGATGGCGATAATTAAGGAAAAATAGAAGTTTTAGGGCATCACACCAGGGTCGAACATAAAAAGATATTGTACCGAAATGGACGAACTTCGAGTGTTGAAGGATGACTGGGAGGCATAAATAAATAAATAAATAAATAAATAAATAAATAAATAGCCTTGTGAATCCCCGAAGGGTAACTCATCAGGTGAGCAGGTCCTGAAAAGCATTTCCTAGTTTGTTTCGTGAGAACGTAGTACTGCTTATTGTACATTGTGTGAAGTCTCACCTCCGAGTGGATGCAATTGTGTTTTTCGAGATCAACAATTCGTGAAAACGCACTATTACATTATTGACACTTGTACACTTTTTCCTCAGGGAGGGTTGAGATTCCTTCTTGGTGAAAGCGTGCCTGTGCACGCTTCGTTCCTGGAAGCAACAACACATGCAACAAATTTGTAATGAAGTTGATACCCTGAGAATCAGAATATCAGACCTGTAAGCCGAGATGATCGTCAGACAATAATAGAAGAGGGTGAAGAGATCATGCATAGGCGTAGCCAGGGGGGTGGGTTTTACTGGCGGTTAGAACCCTTCCTCCATGGAAATTTTACAAAAAGAAAATAAACAGAAACTAAATAAACATTCAGAGACATAACTGTAAAACCAAGACATATGTTGAAACTATTTTCTAATGAGCCTCGTAAGTTGGATTTTAGATTGTAAGCAGAACATACACTGAGTGGCCAAAAGTCACGAGAAGGGGTGTCCCATCAGAAAATGTGTCGTGTATTATCCCTGAGCGTTGAGGCTAGGTGCGGCGTAGCTGAGAATCTGTCACAGACACCAGTTTCAAGAAGATGCCAACACGTCGCGAGTTAACCGACTTTGAACGTGGGGTGATCATCGACGCACGGCGCGAGCGTGTCATAGTATTGCGGAGATTACACGCGAATTCAGGTTTCCGAGGTCAACAGTGTCGAGAGTGGATCTTCAATATCGCGGAGAGAAGGATACCGTCCGTGTAAACCGCCGCACGGGAGGACCACAGGTGTTTAACGAACACCCATATTGGGAGTTCGACGGGCTACTGTGAGTCAGATCACCACCCAGTTGAATGTTGGGAGTAAGTACCTATTTCTACCAGGTCTGTAAGGAGACAAATGCACCGCATAGGCTTCACCAGCCGACGACCAACTCGTGTCCCTTTGCTCACACCTCGACACAGAGCTCAACGACCCGTAATGGCCCGTGAACATCGGCAATGGACCATGGAACAGTGTCGGCGTGTGGTATGGTCCGATGAATCCCCGTTACAGTTGTATCCAGCTGATGGGTGATGGGTGTGTGCCCCATGAAGCTATGGATCCTGCGTGTCAATAAGGTTGTATCCAGGCAGAAGGTGGCTCAGTTCTGGTCTGGGTGGCGTTCCATTGGTCACAATTAGGCCCCATTGTCCGGCTGCAGGGAGCGCTGAGAGGTGCACGTTATGTGGACATTCTTTCAGACCATCTGCATCCCCTTCTGGCCGTAGAGTACCCTGATGGAGATGCCAAGTTTCAACAAGATAATGCGCCATGTCACCGCTCTGTGCTGGCACGCAGGTGGTTGGAGAAGCACTCCAGTGAAGTTATAACCATGGATTGGCACTTCACATCCCCCCGATCTTAATCCAGTCGAGCATTTATGATATGCTGTCGATGCTGGCGTACGCTCCATGAACCCCGCACCAAGTACACAAGACTAATGTGGTTAGCAGTGCAAGATGCGTGGGTCGAGATCCCTCCGGAACGATTCTTACACCTTGTACAGTCGATGCTCGCCGTATTGAGGGCTCGTGGAGGAGCAAATCCTTATTAACATCACATTCAGAGTCTTCCCATGACTTTTGGTCACTCAGTGTATCATTCGCTGTAAAATTGTTCATCTTGATCGTATTGTTCTTGCTCCATATTTTAATGTAAGGGTTTGTAGTGTACTGCAACCGGCATATCAATTAATAATAGTGTTATTTGCGTTTCGTTCCACTGACTACTTTTACGGTTTTCGGAGACGACGAGGTGCCGGAATTTTGTCCCAAAGGACAGTAAATCTACCGACACGAGACTGACGTATTTGAGCACCTTCAAATACCACCGGACAGAGCCAGGATAGAACCTGCCAAGTTGGAGTCAGGAGGCCAGCGCCTCAAGGGTTTGAGCCACTCAGCCCAGCTGAATATCAACATAATTAACTTGTATCAGTGTCCTTATACTCCCAACTCTTGCATGCACACACTCCACATGCACAAGCACCTTCATTGTCGTAAATATCACCCCCTCCCCCATCGGTCGATCCTGGCCACTCTACTGAATGTAATCAACATAAAATTCCAATGAATGTCATGGCCTATGAAAAAAAAAATGGATGCAAAAATTAACGGAGAAGTTTGCTGTTGGGATCCTTGGTCCTTGTAAAGCCATCATGTAAGATCGGCAATTAGGGAATACACTACCGCTGCTATACTAGCATACACCGCTGTTTAGACAAAATAGTTAAGGTATTGTTATTTTTAGGAGTTTTGTTTCATTCTCCATCTTTTCAAACACTTCTTTCGCACAGGAAAATGTACAGTCTCTGAAAAAGTCGTTGAGTGCATGGCATCATCTACAGGTAAGTACAAACTACCTCGCTTGATTTGCATGTTCCCAAACAACAACAAAAGCTCGAATAAAGCGAGTGAGATGGTTTAACACAAGCGCAGATGTGCTTAGGGAGAAAAAATACCTCAACCATCTTGTCTGAACATGTCATTCTTTGGATTTTGAAGTTATTTCATTTCACTTAGTTGAACATGTAAATTATTTTACTCGAAAGAAGATCTATCGTATAATTATATTGTGGTTAGGCACTCCAACCCTGTCCAGTTTTGACTGAAGGATATTATTGCATCTAGTAATGACCACGGTTATTTTATACCTACAAAAAGAAACATGAAAATAATATTAATGATTTTTTTATTTGCTGCACATTCTGCACACCTCCATGGAAACTTTGCGAGAATAAAAACTGTAACTGACAACAAACTAAATAAACATACATACATACATACATACATTATCATTATAGACTGTTATGCCTTTCAGCGTTCAGTCTGCAAGCCTCTGAGAATTTACTAAACGTCGCCACAATCCTCGATTTGCAACTAGTGTTGTGGCCTCATTTAGTTCTATACCTCTTATCTTTAAATCGTTAGAAACAGAGTCTAACCATCGTCGTCTTGGTCTCCCTCTACTTCTCTTACCCTCCATAACAGAGTCCATTATTCTCCTAGGTAACCTATCCTCCTCCATTCGCCTCACATGACCCCACCACCGAAGCCGGTTTATGCGTACAGCTTCATCCATCGAGTTCATTCCTAAATTAGCCTTTATCTCCTCATTCCGAGTTCCCTCCTGCCATTGTTCCCACCTGTTTGTACCAGCAATCATTCTTGCTACTTTCATGTCTGTTACTTCTAACTTATGAATAAGATATCCTGAGTCCCCCCAGCTTTCGCTCCCGTAAAGCAAAGTTGGTCTGAAAACAGACCGATGTAAAGATAGTTTCTTCTGGGAGCTGACTTCCTTCTTACAGAATACTGCTGATCGCAACTGCGAGCTCACTGCATTAGCTTTACTACACCTTGATTCAATCTCACTTACTATATTACCATCCTGGGAGAACACACAACCTAAATACTTGAAACATTCAGAGCCAAATTGTAGAACCAACAGATCTGTTTGATACACTTACTAAGAAGCCTCGAAAATTGGATTTTACATTGTAAACCGGACATTCGCTGTAAAACTGTTGGCCTTGATCGTATTGTTATTTATCAGTATTTTAATGGAAGGTTTTGTGGTGTACTGCAGTTTGAATATCAACATAATTCATTTGTATCAATGTCCTCATAATGACAAGTCTTGTATGCGCGCACCACACACGCGCAAGCACCTTCATTGTGTTTTGTAACCTCCCTCCACCAATCAGCCGATCCTGTCTACGGTATTGAGATCATGTGAAGATGCAGAAATCGATCCAGACAATCCAGAATGTGGGCCAGGAATGCACTGACGTATCCTTCATCTTTGTTTCAATTTACGTCGAAACATATGTTCCCTTTTCTGTGCTAAGAACATGAAACTTCCTTTTTGCTATTTGCTTTACGTCGTACCGACACAAATAGGTTTTATGGTGGCGATGGGATAGGAAAGGGCTAGGAACGGGTGTGAAAATGGAAAACTATTTTCAGGGCTGCCAACAGTGGGGTTCAAACCCACTATCTCCCGGATGCAAGCTCACAGCTGCGCGCCCCTAACCGCACGGCCAACTTGCCCGATGAATATGAAACGTGCACCATATATTATTCTTGGGGTTGAAAATGTAGTGACAAGTTTTAATACTTCTAACTTATATGTTTTAAAAATGATGGCAATGCAAAATCATATTTATATAAAAAATGACTTTTAAGAAAATTTAAACAAAATGCTTGTTGGTCAATATTTATAGAAGTTTATCAGCAAAATGCAAAAAGCTTCATTGTGTCAGTGTGGCAACTTTTAGAGATTTCTGTGCAATAGTTCTTGAGAATTAGGAACATGAATTTGGCAAATTTAACATCGTGAAGATAGTGTGTACTACCTCCCCTTAAAATAGTGTGCTCGGTTCAGGGCCCACCATTTAAACAGTATGCTCATCTCAGTGTCCACCATTCAAACAGTATGCTCATCTCAGTGTCCACCATTTAAATAGCGTGCTCATCTCAGGGTCCACCATTTAAATAGTGTGCTCATCTCAGTGTCCACCATTTAAATAGTGTGCTCATCTCAGTGTCCACCATTTAAATAGTATGCTCATCTCAGTGTCCACCATTTAAATAGTGTGCTCATCTCAGGGTCCACCATTTAAATAGTATGCTCATCTCAGGGTCCAGCATTTAAATAGTGTGCTCATCTCAGGGTCCACCATTTAAAGAGTGTGCTCATCTCAGGGTCCACCATTTAAATAGTGTGCTCATCTCAGGGTCCACCATTTAAATAGTGTGCTCATCTCAGTGTCCACCATTTAAACAGTATGCTCATCTCAGTGTCCACCATTTAAATAGTGTGCTCATCTCAGTGTCCACCATTTAAATAGTGTGCTCATCTCAGTGTCCACCATTTAAATAGTGTGATCATCTCAGTGTCCACCATTCAAACAGTATGCTCATCTCAGTGTCCACCATTTAAATAGTGTGCTCATCTCAGTGTCCACCATTTAAATACTGTGCTCATCTCAGTGTCCACCATTTAAATAGTGTGCTCATCTCAGTGTCCACCATTTAAATAGTGTGCTCATCTCAGGGTCCACCATTTAAATAGTGTGCTCATCTCAGTGTCCACCATTTAAATAGTGTGCTCATCTCAGTGTCCACCATTTAAATAGTGTGCTCATCTCAGTGTCCACCATTTAAATAGTATGCTCATCTCAGGGTCCACCATTTAAATAGTGTGCCCATCTCAGTGTCCACCATTCAAACAGTATGCTCATCTCAGTGTCCACCATTTAAATAGTGTGCTCATCTCAGGTTTCACCATTTAAATACTGTGCTCATCTCAGGGTCTAGCATTTAAATAGTGTGCTCATCTCAGGGTCCAGCATTTAAATAGTGTGCTCATCTCAGGGTCCACCATTTAAATAGTGTGTTCATCTCAGTGTCCACCATTTAAATAGTGTGCTCATCTCAGGGTCCACCATTTAAATAGCGTGCTCATCTCAGGATCCACCATTCAAACAGTATGCTCATCTCAGTGTCCACCATTCAAACAGTATGCTCATCTCAGTGTCCACCATTTAAATAGTGTGCTCATCTCAGGGTCCACCATTTAAATAGTGTGCTCATCTCAGGATCCAGCATTTAAATAGTATGCTCATCTCAGGGTCCACCATTTAAATAGTGTGCTCATCTCAGTGTCCACCATTCAAACAGTATGCTCATCTCAGGGTCCACCATTTAAATAGTGTGCTCATCTCAGTGTCCACCATTTAAATAGTATGCTCATCTCAGGGTCCACCATTTAAATAGTATGCTCATCTCAGGGTCCACCATTTAAATAGTATGCTCATCTCAGGGTCCACCATTTAAATACTGTGCTCATCTCAGGGTCCACCATTTAAATAGTGTGCTCATCTCAGTGTCCACCATTTAAATAGTATGCTCATCTCAGTGTCCACCATTTAAATAGTATGCTCATCTCAGGGTCCACCATTTAAATACTGTGCTCATCTCAGGGTCCACCATTTAAATAGTGTGCTCATCTCAGTGTCCACCATTTAAATAGTATGCTCATCTCAGGGTCCACCATTTAAATAGTATGCTCATCTCAGGGTCCACCATTTAAATAGTGTGCTCATCTCAGTGTCCACCATTTAAATAGTATGCTCATCTCAGGGTCCACCATTTAAATAGTGTGCTCATCTCAGGATCCAGCATTTAAACAGTATGCTCATCTCAGTGTCCACCATTTAAATAGCGTGCTCATCTCAGGGTCCTCCATTTAAATAGTGTGCTCATCTCAGGGTCCACCATTTAAATAGTGTGCCCATCTCAGGGTCCACCATTTAAATAGTGTGCTCATCTCAGGGTCCACCATTTAAACAGTGTGTTGAGTTCAGAAACCTCCATTCAAATTCAAATAGTGTGCTCAGTTCAGGGCCTGGCATTCAAAAGGTATTCTCAGTTCGGGGCCCGGCGTTCAAACAGTATGCTCATCTCAGAGCCCACCATTCAAATGGTCGACGTCATCCATGTAAGAATCGTTGTCATTCACGAATCAGTAGATAGGTGTATTGACTCGCCAACATGACGCAGTGTAGGTATCTGTTTGGCATCTGAGTGATTATTGCACATGCAGTGTAAGACGTTTCCCATTGTATGCTTTTATGTTGGTAGAAACTGGGTGCGGAATGTAACTACATTATCGTTAGGCTCCCCCTTACACATTATTTTTGAAATTCGACAATGCATCAAATAAAACATATTTGTATTTTATGTTGCTAGTCTGCTCTGCTACGGGAGCTGTAGCGTGGCACGATCAATACTGGAGGTTGGCTGCTGCAGCTGACATGTTATATGCCCATTCTTTCTCCCAACTTCTCGAGTAACTCCACACCGGGAGATGCTCAATCCAGCTCGAACAGAGGCTACGGTTACAGTGAATACGTATTCTGACGAACAAGTGTTCTCGCTATAAACTCCGAACTTTTCACCAGGGTTTGGTGTTAATATTGAATGTGTATTCTGACCAAGCTTATCGATTGGCGTATGGCTTTTAGTGCTGGGAGTGTCCGAGGACATGATCGGCTTGCCAGGTGCAGGTCTCTTGAACTGACGCCCATAGGCGACCAGCGCGTCATCATGAGGATGAAATGATGATGACGAAGACACATACACCCAGCCCCGTGCCAGCGGAATTAACCAATTATGGTTAAATTTCCAGACCATGCCGGGTATCGAACCCGGGACCCCGTTACCAAAAGCCAGCACGCTATTCACAAAATGGATGACGTCGGTGATTTGTACCTTTTCGACAGACCTATGTTTAAAAATATTACTTTCGATAGAAAGAACAGATTACATTATTAATGGCGTATGGTCTCGGAAGATGCTTGATGCAGGTCTTTACGCTGTCCGCATGCACTGAAACCGCTCGCATAATTTATTCATTGTTATAATGTTCGGGTCTACTGTTCGCAGTAGAGTAGCCAGGATCGACTGATTGGGGGAGGGGAGTTCCAGTTACAAAATAATGATAGAACCACTGTCTTCGTAATGTACAGGCCGTAGTGAAGCTCGAATGACGTCACAGTTTCCTCCGTCCGACCCGCGTATTGCATGCACTTATACGACTATGTATTGTCGTTAAGAAATATTCTCAAATATTGTATCAATATAACAGGTTAGATCATTAAGATCTGTAATCGTTTGATATCTCGTAAGTCAGGTCTACCAGTACCAGGAGAAGTAGACTTCAAATGTGATCAAAATGGTCAATGCATAAAGACTGATATAGGCCTACTCGTCTATGTACCCACAAATCATAATAAAGTATGCATTAATACAAATATGCACACAAAGAACGTACACAAATAATAATAATAATAATAATAATAATAATAATAATAATAATAATAATAATAATAATAATAATAATAATAATAATAATAATAATAATAATAATAATAATAATAATATAAACTAGACATCCATAGTCTCAATACAAAATACGGACAAATCAACAGAGTCCCTCACTTCAAATACCTGGGCGAAATCCTCGAACCAACAGGACAAGAGAAAATAGCCCAAAACAACCGTGTCCAAAAACTCAGAAGAGCTTATGGGAGAACAAGAGAAATCTACAACAAAAAATGTATGTCTCTCCACGTTAAGATTAAACATTACAATACTGTAATCAAACCGGAGGCTTTATATACAGGGGAAGCTCTAACGTTTCATAGAAAGGGCGAACTGGAAAATATCCTAAAAGAAGAGCGAAAATTCATGAGGAAAATTTTAGGACCAAGACACACCGCCTCCAAACCCGGAAATCCACAGAAACGTTATCTAATATTGCGGCAGACCTCAGGAAAAAAAGGCTAAAATTTTATGGAGATGTTAAGAGGCTTCCAGAAACTAGACTAACCCACCAAGTTCTTAATAGAGTTGAGAAACTGAAGAATTTTCCTTGGATACAACAAACAAAAGCGGACATGAAGTTACTCCAGAGAATGAAGTACCAAAAAAGAGCAGGTACCGTACCAAGTGGACAGAAGAAAGGAAAAGGATCTTTAGTCAACAGATGAAAGCATCCTGGATCCTCCGCAAGCGAAATCATAAATAAAGCTTCGTGTGTTCCGAAAGGGACCATTCACGCATAATAATAATAATAATAATAATAATAATAATAATAATAATAATAATAATAATAATAATATGGCTATGGCACCGTACCTCTTCTAGATGACCATAAATGCAGTGCAGCTTTCGTGGATTCCTTTACTTGGAACTCTTGGCACTATCATAGAAGGAATTAAGTTGCATTGCTTGTAACACCGAAATATTGTCTACTAGCAATAGTTTAATTTAAATTATTTGAAGTGTATTTAAAAGGAAATGTTTAAAGCGGTACTCAAATACGTAAAAAGTAGATTTCACCAACGTAAACATTTAATAATTAGCTCTTAATTATCAATAAGGATACAAAATTATAGAGGTTAAGTACATTCATTTTAATGGTTTTTTTTAGAAATATATGTAAAAATGATTTTATGTACATTATTCTGTAAATTGTATAAAGCTGTTGTATAATATGGTTTGGCATAATAGCAGGCTTCATAGCCTGAGCCCCGCCATATAAGAAAGGCAATAAACTAAACTAAACTATACAATGCCAAAATCATTTAACAGAGTGTTAGGTTTTATAAACTGCATTTAGTTCCCTATTTTGAACTTGATTCCACCTTTATTGCACGTTCTCAATATTAACTAACCCAAAAAGTAACACAAGTGTACGCTCACTCAGTTATTGATCATCTTTGTTACTTTTAGGATTGTACTTTATCAACAATATAACACACTGCCATAAATCTACATTACAAGAAGGAAGTCAAAGGCAAAACTCGCCCTCAAGCTTGGGAAAATGAGTGAAACATTCTTCGTAATAGTTACATTTTCGGTTAGAATCTTCATCTTCCATAAGTTTCTCCTACACTCATTCGAAAGAAATGAGAATATTGGTGTATAGTCACTTGTACAGTTGGATATTCGTCGTGATGTGCACAACTTTCTGGTAATGTGGCAATTGATTTAAATTATTAACATAATATTTCCATAAAAATGTGCCATGCGGTAACAATTCAGTGTGTAAATTCCACGAGAAGCATTACGTTCCTTGAATTTACATTACTCACCACATGAAAATAGCATACCTAACCTAAACTACGAGGTCTCGTTATCTCAGTAAGAGCTGCTTATGTAAATCCTGATGTGATCAATTTAGAGTACTGGCATGCAATATACTCAAAAATGTTTATGTGAATGATTGTGATTCCACGAAATATCACTGTAATATTTGTCAGAAATTGAAGATAATCATTGATTTTTCTCAAAAAAAAGTCTCAAATTGGAGGTTGATTAAGATATACCATCGTTATTAGCGAGAAATATGTATACGTACTTACGGGCTGTAAACAGGACTCCATTATGTGTGATTCCGCTGCTCGCGCCGTCTTTTGTTTCTTTCTTGAGGTCCAGGGCCGGCACCGATGAATGGGAGTGCTATATCTGTGCATTCTCATTATCTTTGTCCACGTGTCTAGCGCGGGTATTTTGTTGAAAGAAAAATAGCATGATCCCTGGACCAATGTATATATATTTTAAAAGAAAAATAGCATGATCCCTGGACCAATAAATCGTTTAATGAATCAGTTAGGGCACATGAAGTGACAAGCCTTCAAATTACGTCGAATGAGAAAAATCAATAAAACGACACCAAAGAACTTCAGTGAGCAAAGACATCACACACGACAGTGTTAGGCAAACAAAACACTTACGGAAGCGCTGCGACGTAGCAGAAATAGTAGTTGTAAGGCAGTAAAGTATGTATTCTCTAAAATGAAATATTTCGTATTATTTCTTAATCAGCCTCCGATTTGAGACTTTATTTGTGACAAGCATTACAGTGATATTTCGTGGATCACAATCATTCACGTAACCCTCAAAAATGAAGGTTTGTCTTTCAATAGTGACAATTATTCAAAGAATGCTCTCAACTACTATGCTTTACATTCACAAGCACCATTCATAACATTCATGTGGGCCAGCTAATCGGCTTGGCGCGGTTCCTACAGTACGGCCTGTACCTCACGAAGACAGGGATAGAACATAATAAAGGTGCTTGTGCGTGTGTGGTGCGTGAATGCACGAGTGTCATAAGGACACTAATACAAATAAATTGTGTTGATATTCCGATTGTAGTACAGGTACATTACAAAATTTTACATTAAAATACAGAACAAAAACAATATGATCAAAGTGATAGTTATACGGCGAATGGTGTGTTCAGATTGCAATCTAAAATCCAACTTTTGAGGCTCCTTAGAAAACAGATTCAAGAGATCTGTTGGTTTTACGATTTTGTCTCTGTGAATGCTGAGTTGACTTTCACTCGTTTATTGTCAGTTTCTGTTTATTTTGTTTTTGTACAATGTTCATAAGTGGGGGGAGGGTTCTAACCTCCCAGTAACCCCGCCTTGGCCATGCGCCTGCTCGTCAGAATCGCATTGCCTATAACCACAGCCTGAGCAGTATGATACGACAATCCTTCAAGGAACAAATTACACTTTACGAGAAAATAGCACTATTGCTGAACCTTTGAATCAGATACATTTGAAGGTATTTTAGAATGTTAACCAGAAACATACCGAAATTGAAATGATTAGCTTACTAGAGAATATGTTCCAACAACATTTTTTCGGAACATAACAATGAAAAAACGCATACATTTGTTAAGAAGGAATCTGTATTTTGCAACGTCGACTCAGTTATAGTGATGGCACATTCGATTCATTTTACTGAATCGATTCATTTGATTCCGTTCACGTTACTGAATCGATACAGTGATCCGATTCACGGCACATTAGTCACCGCTCCTACTGCATCTGTGTAGTATGTACTGGTAAGACAGCAGCAACAGCATTCAGTGCTCGCTGCTGCCATCTGGTCTTCATACTATGAACTCCTTTCTTAGAAAAAAATGCTAGTCACTCTAATGCATCGAAGGTTTCCGGCGACACAGGATGGGAAAAGTCTAGGATTAGGAAGGTAGCAGCCATGGACTTAATTAAGGTACAGTCCCAGCATTTCCTGGTGTGAAAATGGGGAAACTACGGAAAACCATCTCAACGGCTGCCGACGGTGAGATTCGAACCCACCATCCCCCGAATGCAAGCGCATAGCTACGCGATACTAACCGCACATCCAACTCGCTCAGTCATTTTTTAAATATGTATTTTTCTATCAGCTGAGGATTTTTAAAATCGTCATATTTTGTATAGGCTACCTGAGAAGTACAGTAGCCCGCTGGTTTTCTGATTCAACATACTGTTGGTTAAGTTATTGCGTAAGTCGGCTCACTTACTGTCCACATATGATTGAAGTCTTGTACAACGATGTGACATATGAGGTGAGAGAATACTGAGCCGTTCTTCCCAGTATAAAACAGGTACTTTTTAGTGGTCATGAGCATGACTCATAGTCATAGGGCAGGCTAGAGTCGAGTTTAATTGTCAAATATCAACTCAGTTATAATACTAAGATTCATTAAACTAATGAATAGTATAACCTAATAGCCTACCTATTTACTAACTACTTCAGAATTATGTTTTGACTACCTTTTTTAACACTGCAAATAAATCCATCTATTATTTAAACCTCTCTGTAAGAAGAGGACAGTGAATGCAAGTGGGTATTATTTTCAAACGAGCTGAGCTCGAGAGTCCATTATAGCATATGATTCTTTCAGCGTACCATGGCTCTGTATGTATTGCTTCAGAGGAAGTTCGGCTCCCCGCCAATGTCCAGTGTGCCGATAATGAACCGTGTGTGTGTCTCACTGATCCGCGACTGCCTACGATTCTTTCGGTTGCCATGGCTCACTGCATGTCTCTCTGCAGCGGAAGCTCGGCTCTCCGCCAGTGTCCAGTGTGCCGATGAGGAGCCGTGTGTATCTTGTGTCTCACTGAGCCGTGCTCGTTCACGATTCTTTCGGTGTGCCATGGTTCACTGTATGCCTCGCTGCAGCGGAAGCTCGGCTCTCCGCCAGTGTCCAGTGTGCCGATAAGGAGCCGTGTGTATCTTGTGTCTCACTGAGCCGTGCTCGTTCACGATTCTTTCGGTGTGCCATGGCTCACTGTCTCGCTGCAGCGAAAGCTCGGCTCTCCGGCAGTGTCCAGTGTGCCGATAAGGAGCCGTGTGTATCTTGAATCTCACTGAGCCGTGCTCGTTCACGATTCTTTCGGTGTGCCATGCCTCACTGTATGTCTCGCTGCAGCGGAAGCTCGGCTCTCCGCCAGTGTCCAGTGTGCCGATAAGGAGCCGTGTGTATCTTGTGTCTCACTGATCCGTGCTCGTTCACGATTCTTTCGGTGTGCCATGGCTCACTGTATGTCTCGCTGCAGCGGAAGCTCGGCTCTCCGCCAGTGTCCAGTGTGCCGATAAGGAGCCGTGTGTATCTTGTGTCTCACTGAGCCGTGCTCGTTCACGATTCTTTCGGTGTGCCATGGCTCACTGTCTCGCTGCAGCGGAAGCTCGGCTCCCCGTCAACGTCCAGTGAGTGCGCCACTCAGCACTGTCCGCAGGGAATAAGCTGAATCGTGTGCCGTGAGCTCGCCGTTCCCGTGAATCAATTCACTCGAACACTTGAATGAATCGATACACTGCTTCGAATCATGCATTCAGTAGCCAACACTACTCAGTTACTGTAGTTTTAAGGCTTTTCAGTCTGTCGAAAACACTGATTATAAAATATACCTGGGCAAATACACACTGTTAGACAAAGAATGACATGTTTCATCCGGAGATTCTATCAAATCACTTAAATCATGCGTATATTATGACCGAGCTCGATAGCTGCAGTCGCTTAAGTGCGGCCAGTATCCAGTAATCGGGAGATAGTGGGTTCGAGTCCCACTGTCGGCAGCCCTGAAGATGGTTTTCTGTGGTTTCCCATGTTCACACCAGGCAAATGCTGGGGCTGTACCTTAATTAAGGCCACGGCCGCTTCCTTCCAATTCCTAGGCCTTTCCTATCCCATCGTCGCCATGAGACTTATCTGTGTCGGTGCGACGTAAAGCAAATAGCGTATATTATGTACAATACTATTTACGTTGCGAAGCTTGTCAATGACTGAGAGCTGGTGATATTATGAACAAGTAATAACAAATGAGGCATTGACATGAGAAAGGTCATAAAATGTGAATTTTACTGGAGAAGAAAAAATATTTTCCAACATTCTCAAGTATATGTTACTGAAAATAAATAATATAAACGCAAGGAGTAATCCGTTTATCAGTTTAACACACAAACTTATACTAATTATAATTTAGGCACAAATTGTGCGATGAAATACGTTGTGAAAAATCACTGTGTAATCAGTTTGTCAACTGACGTGTATGTTTCAACCGGAAATTTCACGATAAAACAAATGATATTTTTCATCCAAGAAATCCAGCATAGCCAGTAAGTCCTTTTTTCGGTTCGCTGATGGTTAGTCTCCTACCAAGTTGTTCTAAGGTTTGTAAGTTGTTGATCGTGTGATAGGATCGTCCTCTTTTGAGGCTACTGTGCTCGTTCCACGGTTCTAACTCGTTGAAAGATTGCCATGTCTTGACTGAGGGAAGTTCGGCGCTTGAAATCCGTATCCAGCTCACAGTGCTAATATTGTCCGGCTCCAGGGCTAAATGGTTAGCGTGCTGGCCTTTGGTCACAGGGGTCCCGGGTTCGATTCCCGACCAGGTCGAGGATTTTAACCTTCATTGGTTAATTCCAGTGATTCGGAGGCTGGGTATTTGTGCTGCCCCCAAAATCCCTACAACTCACACACCACACATAACACTAACCTCCACCATAATAACACGCAGTTACCTAAATATGGCAGATGCCGCCCACCCTCATCGGAGTGTCTGCTTTGCGAGGGCTGCATCAGGCTAGAAATAGCCACACGAAATTATTATTATCATGTAAACAGAGCTGCTTAACGTAAGTTATACTTAATAAATACTATGAAAGCGGTCTATTGCGAAACACACCATAGTATAACATTTAAGCACAAAAATTGTTTAGAAATCAAACTCTTTAACTGAACATATTTGCTTGTGGCAAAGGTTACAAACACACACAGGAACTAATATTTTCATAGCCACATAATAATAATAATAATAATAATAATAATAATAATAATAATAATAATAATAATAATAATAATAATCTATATATATAAAAGCAAGTCGGGCTGGAGCGATGTATACTGTATATAAATATTTAAAAATGAAAAAAGACGTGAATTAATGAGGCACTTCCAGAAATGTCAGAAATTTGAAACTTGGTACGAGGGAAACTGATGACCCCAGGATCCCTAGAAAAAACCTAAATTCTCAAAATTCCCTGAAGGGGGCACGCTGGGGGGGCTCAAATTTTGGGCTCAGCATAAGAACACAGTCGTATAGTATATCCAAAACGATAACCTATAGGTTTCGTGAGCTTACAAATTTTTGGGAATTTCCTCATTTTTATCCCCTATCCCCAAAATCAAGATGGCGGCACAACCTGCCAGACGAGGTAGACAATTGAAATTTGGTGAAATTATAGCTTTTGGTCCCTAACCGACGGGAAAATTCCAAGATGTTAAAATTTTTCACTTTTTACCCCCAAAGATATCGAAATATGGAGGCAATTTTAATGACTGTGCAGACATTCATTTTGAGGTATTTTTTGGCTAAACGGTAAGTCGTATCACAAAACGGATGGAACAACATCCCTTCAATTCGGAGTGATCTACAACTTTGGTCCTGTGACATTTTGTCGTATCTCTCTCCCTTATACGTTAAATTTGGCCGTATTTCTGGATTGTTCGTAAATTTGGTAATTTTTACAAGTATATTTCATTGTTTGACACACGTATAAGAATGATAGGATCATCGCGTTAGGTGCGCACATTGGCACGATTAAGGGACATATGTGTACCAAATTTCATGATTCTATCTTATACATAAGTAGGCAAAAAGTAATGTAAAATGTAAACAATGCGCCCAAATTTCACCCTTTCCAAAATTTGAACTCAATTTACCCCCTTAATATGGGAGATACGAGGATATGGTTTAGCAACAAACATTTAGAGCGATAAATGAGGCGTCTGATGGCGCAAACCGTTTCTTAATATCATAAACCGTTTAGGAGATATGAATCTCGAAGTGGAAGTCTGCACTTTTCAACGTGCTCATGCTTATCCATCATCTATATAAATAAAATCGTAACGACCGTGTGTCTGTACATTGATTATTTTGGCGAAATTTCCGTACAGTTATCCGTTTCAGGTGTAATAATGACCATCTGCATCATTTTTAGCTTAGGTGTCTGTTTGTCTGTTTGTTTGTCTGTTTGTCTGTTTGTCTGTCCTTCTATAACTTGAAAACTACTAAATATATATTTCCACCAAACTTCATATTTAGAATCCACCTCTCCTTGGGTAGGTTTTAGCGCAAATATCGTTTCTAAATCCCTGAACTGAGTGGGGATTTTTACGAAACCGAAACCGTTATTTTGCACTCCCTCAAAGTATACACAACCGAACTTAATGGAAATGAACCTGCCTTAATGAAAATTAATTTCTAAACCTTTTTTTCTCATGTGCATCATTTCGATAACAGGATTTAGTAAGGGAGATATCATTAACGGATCGTTTTTCGGTACAAATCCCAGCGGACTTAACGCAAGAGCGGGTGCGTGTAAAGCGTACTTCTTACAACTTGAAAACTAACAAGATATTTGAACCAAATTTTATATATAGCATCCATCTGTCCAAGGGTAGGTTTCCTTGGTGTCTGTTAGTTAGTTAGTTTGTTTGTTTGTTTGTTTCTTTGTTTGTTTGTTTCTTTGTTTGTTGCTCTGTTTGTCTTTCTCTAACTTGAAAACTACTGGATATATTTCCACCAAACTTCATAATTAGAATCCACCTGTCCTTTGGGGATTTTTAGGCAAATATTGTTTCTAAATCCCTGAACTAATTGGGGGTTTATACGAAACCGAAACCGTGATTTTGCACTCCCTCAAAATACACACAACCAAACTTAATGGAAATCTACCTGCCTTAATGGAAATTAATTTCTAAACCTTTTCTTCTCATGTGCATCATTTCAATCACTTACAGGAAAGATAGTATGATCAAACTCTACACGAACATTGGCCCACCCAGTACCCATATGTGAGCCAAATGCTATGTCACATAATTATCCGAAAAGTAATTCAATGTAAGATATTCTTACACAAATTTCAACCTATTCAACGTTTCTGATTCAATCTGACCCATGAATAGATTAGATGCGAGAAAATATCATAGGACCAGCCATTTAGATCGCTAAATACTGCGCCTTACGGTACAATCCTTTGTCGATATTACGTACCGTTTAGCAGCAGTTAATCTGTAAATGAAGGTCTGCAATATTGTAAACATTCATATACTTTCGTATGTCCATCTGTATATATTCATTGATGTCGATTTGTAGCGATCGAGAAAGGATGTGTCTGCTATTGTAATCAGTACTCCCTACACCGACTTTGACTGCTGGCAGTAGGAATGGGGTCCTTCTCCAACTCCTGTGTAACTGGCATTAGTAAGGAGGGCCTACCATTTTAATTAATAATTCACTTTTCGATTTGTCTTGCAGAATTCAAGGGATCATGCAGTTTTGTTCGAAAGTCCCCTACTCTATTGAGTTTGGCTCTAGGCCAGGGTGCCCGCCATTATAAACAAATGTTCCAATCTAAAATTTGACTAGCATTAGGCATAGTTGCCTGCAATTTTCATGGAAACTCACTAATTCTGTGTGACTGGCAGTAAGCTGGCTAGCAGCAGTAAAAAGGGACTGTCATTATAATGATAACTGCACAACTCAATTTTGACTGGTGGTAGGGAAGTTGCCTGGTATTATAATAAAAACTCCTCAACTGTAACCTGTCTGAAAGTAGGAAATGGGTCTGCCATTGTAACTAAAACTCCCCAAATCGATTGTGACCGCGCAGTAGGCATTGGGGCCTGCAATTATAATATAAACTTGCCAACTCGATTCTGAATGGCAGTAGGCAAGTGAGCCTAGCGTTATCATCACAACTCCGCAACCCTCACTTTACATTGGAAACAACGTATGTGGATCTCCCCATGCTATTTCTCGGATAAGGCTAAGAGACATGCAATTTTAAAACAATCTCATTTGTTGCACGCACAGTATTTACGTCGATATCCGTATACAATATAGAATACCGTAGCGAAGCACGGGTACGTTTGCTAGTAATAATAATAATAATAATAATAATAATAATAATAATAATAATAATATGGCCTGAGCTACCGAGTTGCAGTCCTTTCTAAAGTGGTGGTGTCTAGGCAGCGTGCCTATCAATTTAGACATTCCGATTGTTCTGCTATCCAGCGGCGAGAGTGGAATTCTACTCAATGGATACTATGGCCGAGTTGATAAACATTTTTCGGGTGACACTAAGTACACCGCAAGATATCTTTAACATGCAACCATAGAATGACGAATCTTTTGACCGTCCTTCAAAAATCAACTTCTGTACTTCAGCCGGAATTGAACCCGTGAACTTGGAATCATCAGTCAGGCTTGACCACACAAAAAATAATGGGACAGGAAGGGTGCTGCTTTGTCAGATACGCATACTGAAGGAGCTTATATTATTCACAGAATAGAGTAACCAACAGGGGCGTAGCTAAGGGAGGGGGGGAGTACTGGGGGTTAGACACCCGCATGGAATTGGAATTTCACAAACAAACAAACAAACTAACTAATAAACAGACACTGACACAATAAACGAGTGAAAATCGGCTCAATATGTTGGCTCTTTCGAACATTCACAGTGACATAATTGTAAAACCAACAGATCTCTTGAATTTATTTTCGAAGAAGTCTCGAAAGTTAGATTTTAGATTGTAATCTGAACATACCATTCGCTGTAAAACTATTCACTTTGATTTTTTTTTTAATTTTTTTTTTTTACAATTTGCTTTATGTCGCACCGACACAGATAGGTCTTATGGCGACGATGGGATAGGGAAGGGCTACGAGTGGCCGTGGCCTTAATTATGGCACAGCCCCAGCATTTGCCTAGTGTGGAGACGGGAAATCACGGAAAACCATCTGCAGGGCAGCCGACAGTGGGATACGAACCCACTATCTCCCGAATGTAAGCTCACAGCAGCGCGACCCTAACCGCAGGGGCAACTCGCTCCTCGGTCATTTTGTAACTATAGCACCCGCCTCTATCGTTCAATCCTGGCTACGTTACTGGTAGCTAGAGTCAGCAAAATGACCAGATTTCCCTGAACCACGTCCTCGAGACGATTACCAAATCAGATTGTGTGAGATGTCCGCGCCGCTAGGAACATGGAACATATTCTGTTAGCGGTGGGCTCTGACAAACGATCTATTGAAAGTGACAACCTCAAGTTGGGGCACGCGACACCAACATTACTACAGGAGGCCACGTGCGGCTCCACTGCCTGCTCGACCCGGATTGTTTGATCGAGCCAGCCACTCCAGGCCTCGGGGAGGGGAGGAGCCGGGCACGTGTTGGCGACAACAGAGGGCACTGCAGTTGACTGGTTGGCGCGGGGGGAATCCCCTTCACAGCCGTGCCGTATTATACGCCAGTCTTTGTTTTATTAAATCCCAGATACGACCATACATATATTTAACTGAACATATTTGCTTGTGGCAAAGCTTACAAACATACATAGCCTTTCAATACCAAATTATTCTCATGGCGGCACGCACGGTAATTATTAAAGCCTGATAAAGCCCCAGCCTCACCAAGGAGCCCTGTGTGGGACTAATTCAGGTACACAATGAGATGGCTCAATGTCAGAAAAAATCAATTTATACTCGTATTTTACTAGTTTCTTCGTTAGAAAGATTCAAATCTGTATTCTGAGAACGAATGGTTACAATCTACGCGGGCATTCTCAACTCAGCGCTGGTTCAGAGCATATCATTGAGAACGAAGACCGACAGCCAAGAGACTAGCTCCCAGACTGCTAGCCACATCACCGTTAATATTCAGCTCTTCGGGAGATAGTGGGTTCGAACCCTAATGCCGGCAGCCCTGAAGATGGTTTTCCGTGTTTTCCCATTTTAATAATAATAATAATAATAATAATAATAATAATAATAATAATAATAATAATAATAATAATAATAATAATGTTATTTGCTTTACGTCACACTAACTACTTTTTAAGGTCTTCGGAGACGCCGAGGTGCCGGAATTTAGTCCCGCAGGAGTTCTTTTACGTGCCAGTAAATCTACCGACACGGGGCTGTCGTATTTGAGCACCTTCAAATACCACCGGACTGAGCCAGGATCGAACCTGCCAAGTTGGGGTTAGAAAGCCAGCGCCATAACCGTCTGAGCCACTCAGCCCGGCTTTTCCCATTTTACCACGAGGCACATGCTGGGGCTGTGCCTTAATTAAGGCCATGGCTGCTTCCTTCCCACTCCTAGTCCTTTCCAGTCCCATCGTCGCCATAAGACCTACCTGTGTCGGTGCGACGTAAAGTAACTTGTAAAAAAAAAAAATAAGATTCAGCCCCAGCATTTGCCTGGTGTGAAATTGGGAAACCACGGAGAACCGTCTTCAGGGCTGCCGACAGTGGGGTTTGAACCCACTATCTCCCGAATACAATCTCACAGCTGCGTGCCCCTAACCGCACGGTCAACTCGCTCCGTTTGAGATTTTTAACGAATCGTATGATACTTGTTAAGAAAATAGTGATTTTATTTTTTTGCAAATTACAGTGAATTAAAGCGATGAGGTCAGGTTGAAGAGAGATTTACTTATTTTGCGACAAGTGCGAAACTGCAGCGAAATTCATGGAAAATAACGAGCTTCAAATTGTATTCCCGTATTAGGCCTACTTGTGTAAGGGGGAAGGGGGGAATTGAAGACCGAATAAGGATTTCTCAGATTGACAAATTTACCTGTCTATTTTAATATTCTAGGAACTTCCTTAAGGTATCGCAATGCGGGGTGGAATGGTAATTCCGTAATTTGTTATGTAAAACTGATTAGGCCTATATTATAGCTCTATTAAAGATTACATAAAGAATAAAGAATGATTATCAATATTGTTCACAAATAACTCACAAATCGCATCCATAAACGAGACTTTTTATGAATAATTTTAGAAAATGATTACAGCGGAATCAAGTGACGGGTTTAGTTGTATTTCGCGAAAAAAAACCCGCGAAAAATGGTTTCCTTTTCGCGAAATCGAACATAAATGCGAAAATGTCATGCCTCTACGCACCTCGCACACTCCGCTGGACTGAATTAAAATCAAGATGTATGGATGTTGAATCAGAGAAATTCAATCGAACGAATCGCTGCTCAGAACGAATATAATAATAATAATAATAATAATAATAATAATAATAATAATAATAATAATAATAATAATAATAATAATAATATAAATAATAATAATAATAATAACAATAATAATAATAATAATAATAATAATAATAATAATAATATTGGTCTCTACGTCCTGCTAACTACTTTTGACGGTTTTCGGAGGTGCCGAGGTGCCGGAATGTTGCCTCGCAGTAGTTCTTTAACGTGCTCATAAATCTACCGACACGAAGCTGACGTATGTGAGCGCCTTCAAATAGGCATACCACCGGACTGAGCCAAGATCGAACCTGCCAAGCTGGAATCAGAAGGCGAGTGCTTCAACCGCCTGAGGCACTTGATGGTAGAATGAGTATCTTATTTATATTGGATGGAAAAATATGTTATCTTCTATTCTTACTAGCAATTGTACCCGTGCTTCGCTACGGTATTCCAAATTGTACGCGGATATCGAAGTAAATTACTCTACATGAAGTTAATAATAATTTTTAAATTGCATGTAAATTGACGTTATCCGAGAAAAAGCATACGGAGGTCCGCAGACGATGTTTCCAATGTAAAGTGCGAGTTGTGGAGTTGTGATGATAACGACAGGTGCACTTGTCTACCACAATTCATTATGTTTTAGAAACGTTGAATAGGGTGAAATTTGTGTAAGATTTTTACACAGTGCATTACTTTTCAGATACTTATGCGACAGCTTCAAACATAGAATTTGGCTCACATATGGGTACTGGGTGGGCCAATATTCGTGTAGAATTTGATGATCCCATCTTTCCTATCAGTGAATGAAACCATCAATTGTACGTGTACAAAGTGCAAAATTTAGGTAAATCCAGAAATAGAGAAAAAATTAATGTATAAGGGATAGAAATACGACAAAAGGTCATGGGGCCGAAGTTGTAGATCACTCCAAATTGAACGGAGATTGTACCATCCGTTTTGTGATACGACGTACCGTTTAGCCACGAAATACATCGAAAGGAAGGACTGCACCGTCATTAAAATTGCCTCCATATTTCGATATTTTTCGGTGGTAAAAATAAAATGTTTTTACATCTCTTAAATTTTCCGTCGGTTACATGCTAAAATTTGCAAAATTTCAATTTTATAACTTTTCTGGGAGATTGTGCTGCGATCTTGATATGGGGGAGTGGGTTAAAAATCAGGACTTTAAGGAAACTTTTAAGCCCATAAAACCTGTAGGTTCTGGATAAATATCACCGACTGTGTTGTTATGCAGGTTTGAAACTCCCAGCATGTACCCCTCAGAGAATTATGAGAATTTGAGATATTTTTAGGGATCCTGAAGTCATCAGGTTGTCTGGTACCAAGTTTTAAATTTCTAAGATGCCTAGAATGGTCTCACTAATTTACGTCTGTTTTCATTTTTATTCCCTAATATTGTATATAGTACAGTATATATAGATCGCGCCAAACAGACTTCCATTTATTAGTGTGGATAATATTTTACCCGCTTCGCTAGTGGTTCTAGGGGCGTCTTACTCCCACAGTACGTTTTCCAGGTAGTAAGTTATACTTGAAAGTCATACTGGGACATACACACGTCCATTATCTCGGTCATTTATGACAATTTATTTCTTCACCCTTTCTCACCCCCTATGCCAAAGGTGGCTGAAGTTAGACTTTAAGCATCCGGAATGTTACTATTCATCTCAGCGACCCGGAAAACTATGGATTCGACAGTATATTCGATTACTATTATATCTCACTCCACATTCCCCCACCCTAAAGGGGGCTAAACTTTGAGTTTTAAAAAATCGGAATGTTACTATCCATCTCAGCGACCCCGAAAAGTATGGATTCGACACTACTTTCGATGATTTGTATATTTCAGTCCGCTTGCCCCCCCCCCCCATCCCCTAAGGGTTCTTGGGGTGTTTTACCCCCATGTGGTTTGTCTCCTGATACTAAAAATTCGGAGTGTCACTATTCACCTCAGCGGCTATGTATTCGACACTATTATTTCTATATATCATTATTATTTCTATATATCACTCTCCCATCGCCCCCCACCACGAAGGGGGCTGAACTTGGACTTTAAAAAATTACGGAGTGTCACTGTTCATCTCAGCGACCCCGAAAAGTATGGATTCGGCACTATTTTCGATTATTTTTATATCTCAGCCCCTTCGCCCCCACCTGCCCCTAAGGGTTCCTGGGCTGTCTTACCCCCACGTGGTTTGTCTCCTGCTACTAAAAGTCCGGAATGTACAATTCACCTCGGCGACCCCGAAAACTATTTTCGACACTATTTTCGTTTAATTTTATATATCACTCCCCCTCACCCCCACCCCAAAAGGGGTTGAACTTTAAAAAAAATCTGGAGTGTCACTATTCATATCAGTGACCCTAAAAAGTATGGATTCGACAATATTTTCGTTAATTTTTTTATCTGACCCCCTGCCCCCCTCCCCTAAGGGTTCCTGGGCTTTCTTACCCCCACGTTGTTTGTCTCCTGATTTTAAAAATCCAGAGTATACAATACACTTCGGCGACCCCCGAAAACTATGTATTCGACATTAGTTCTGCCGTGTAGTCGATAGACTTGTAACTGTGTAGAACATCGGGTAATTCTTGTAAAAGTTGCTTGTTGAAAGAAATGAATGACATGATATATGATAGCAATAATGAAGAGGATGAAACCCGGCGCCGGCATATATGCCACTCCTCGCGAATAGCTCAAGACTTAACGTCCCGATCCGACGGACGAATCAACACCGTCATATGCCCTCCCACCATATAAGACCAAAAACAGCTTCCTACATCCTTGACGTAAAATGGCTCCTTGAATATTGTGTTCTCTACGTATCTTATGGACGTTGCCTAGCGACAGCGACTCGATGCATTTAATCTTGGTGACAGCACGTTGGATTGTCATATCCAAACGCACGTTTTCCGATGGTTTTTCGTTCATAACTCACCAACGAAAGCGAAAATGAAAATTCCGGTTTCGAGGTGCATTCGGACCCCTTTCCATCTACCTATGTTCAAAATTTCAGATCTCTATGTGCTGTAGATTTTGCTGGGCATCGCTCACAGACAGACAGACAGACAGACAGACAGACAGACAGACAGACAAACACTTCCTTTTATAATATTATAGATTATTCCTAGTCTGTTCGTGAGTCATTAATTTCCCAAGTTGCATAACTATATTTCATCAGTTGTGAGATATTTGACGGTTGCAGTTTTATCTCAAATAAAATATTAGAAAATAAATAGATTGAACGAAACACGCTTTTCTAAACAATAAAATAATTATATATGGGTATAAAAATATGAACCAGATGAAAAGTTGGGATGAACTTTTCATATGAAAATTTTTTATTTTTTATTTATCGTGTGGCATTTAGTGCCGGGAGTGTTAAGAAAAGGACACCTTCCACGAGTGGTGTTGTTCATGATGCTTAGCAGGTATAGTTTCATGAAATTCCGTGGAGTTCTACTTCCATCTCGAGCTGGAAGTCTAACTACTTAGACAAGCCTTCTGTTTCCCCGCCTCACCGAATTCCCGTAACAGTTTATGTAATGCCCGCCAGCATGTTTTATATAATTATTCGACTTTCTCTGTCCATTCCGTAGTCCGTCATCTGCACCTGATCCATTTGCTTTCATGTTGATCAAACTCATTACGAAAAGGAAACAAATGCAGTCAAAGACAAACATTAATTTGAACTAGCACGGTGGCATTAATGTATCTTACACAACAACAATTTCAACGTAGAGGGCACAGTAGTTGTCCAGCGGGAGCTGGACTTAACGCCTCTATATACTCAACCGCTTAGCCCTTTCGTTTAGAAAGCCAACCCATTGGTGCTGTTTCCACATGGGTTATTATTAACTAAGACATAAGTTATTCGACCGTGTCAGTGAATAGGAGTATCCTTTCTGAATTGATTTCTGTCCATAATAGACAATTTTGGACTTTAGCCACTTTGGAGATAAATGGCTCATCTGCCACTTGCTGAAGGGCATTAAATGACATGTAGAATTCAGGTATGTTAAAATGTAGTTTATTTGATTTAAGCGGATGAATTGGACGTTGTGCTGAAAACTTGCAATCTAAGATCTTCAAACTTGAAAGGAAATGTAGCGAGAATCGGCATTTCAATGATTAAAGTGATATCGGTTAATAATAAACCAAAAAGGATTTAATGCGGTGTAGATAATAAGTAACTAGAACAGTACTTAGGATGTTAGAGTACAGAGGAAAATAGAATCAAAGCTAATGTAATGAGTTAACTGTTGCTGTCAACAGTAAAGAAGAAGTGAGTTTGCAGAAGAAACTATCCTTATATCGCTCTGTTTTCAGACAGACTTCTTTTTTTGTGTGGAAGTGAAAGCTTAGTGAACACGATATACATGGACGTATGATACCACCAAAACTTTATGTTCTTTCCTGAACATCGGAAGCGCATGGAGCATTAACCATTACATGTACCTCACTCTACGTATGTATTTAAAATATTTTTCACAGTTGATGTTCGTTGTACCTATTTGCGAGGCTGAATTCTGCATTTCATTGAATTTTACTCCATAAGGGCATTATTTTTGTACCATATTCTAGTACAGTGAGTGTGATAGAACAAAGATGGTCCCAATATTAGAGGAAAACATTAATTTAGAACGAGGTTAAATCATTCAAGTTTTCCATGAAGAGACTTTTAAAACTGAGAGAACGAAGTTTGGAAGCAGAGAAAAGTACTTCACTTAAAAATATTATTTCAACACTTAAACATTAATAACTGATAATATATTGTTCTCTTTAGTCCTAATGAGCATTAAATGTTGGTGAACGATCCTAGAAGAAGTAATCAAATAAGGAAGTGTCACCGGTCAGCAGCGAAGAGAAGAGATTGTTGAGTGGACTAAAGAAGACCAGTCATAGATCCCCATAATTCATTCTCTTCTGTGTTTATGAATAATTTGTTGAAATGTTCAATTGTTGGGAATCTAGTTACTGTATTAAATATCACACCAGGGCTTGATAGACGAGACACATCGTCGCTGGTTTATTAACAAAGCGGCCACGGTTCGAATATCGGTCATTGTTTGTAGGATTTTAGAAATGAAACGTCACTCCTGTTGTTCGTTTTCCACGTAAAAAAACACAGGAGATCCAATGGATGTGATTAAAATAGAAACAGCCATGTCAAATTTAATTGCTTTTAGGATACTTGACGACTGAATCGAGACATAAAAATGATCCAGTAAGCAGTGGCATACTGTGTGTATAGCAAACCACTTGTTGCATGATAGAAGGAGAATAACCTAATTCATCATAAATAATACAGAGAAATATGGAGGATAATATGGTTTTCAACATAATTTAAATCCATTACCTCATTCAGGATTTGGATAAAAATAAAAATAAACAAGTTATTTAATTAATTTACATCGGGCAAGAACAATTAGAAGAAAATGTGATGATGAGAATGCTATGTGCAGATTTGAAAATTAACTTGAACCTCGCGGTCTTGTTAAGTTATTGAACAGGGAATAGAACAAACCAAGGCAACATACAATGTATGTAATATCATCACAGGAGTGAGAAAGGAAATCGAGGTAAATTACATGTTACATGTACAGTAGTTATTATAAAAGATAATTATGACTCTACAGTATGACTAAATTAAAGCCTAAATATAAAGTAGGGCCTATTTCATAAAGTTTTTGAAAGATACCTCCAGGAAATATTCATGGGATAATAATCTTTCATATAAAGTATTTTAATCAATTTTCATAACGTTATGCCGTTTGCAGTATCTCTAATATTTTGAATCCATGTCTATAGAATCAAAAGTGAGTTTGTTCATTATACAAATGAACAAGTGCCAAACTTTGCACGAAGGCTAATGAGGAACTCGGGAGGCTCGTAGAGGTAGTTATATAGTCAAAGATTTTATTAAACTGGCCATAATGTGTGATATACGGGCAGACGGTTTTATGCGTCGACGCCATTTTTGGTACCAAAACTCGTAACTGATAGACTGGACAAACGTAGAGCATGGAACTTAAATGATACATTCTAGTGACATTCTAGTGACTTATTTTCTGGAAAAGTAACCTCGAGTATCGAATGTTTGCTTACAGATGGCGAATTTTGCTCTATGATACGACATAACAATGTATTGTCTGAAATGGGTATTGAGTGATTGCTTTTTGACATATTTATTTACTCTGTTTATTCAAACATATACAGACTGTCCTTGATTCAATTGTATATAGCATAGTTTTGTATTCCTCTACATTTCATATGCTCAGTGATTACCAAATGATTGTTTTTAGGTGGCGATTTTTGTTCTATGGTACAGCATAACAATTTATTGCCTGGAATGAGTACTGAATGATTGCTTTCAGACGTATTTTCTTAATTCTATTTATTGCAACCAGTACAGACTTCGTATTAATCGTAAATATGGGGTCATTAATGAACAATATAATACATTGCGGGTGGAGCTCGCAAAAACTGCTATTTATACAGAGCTAAATGTAGGCCTACCAATAAGATTCCAGTATGTGAGTACTTTCTGACCTGTTACTGGTAATCCATGACTCCGCTGGCTTGAGTGGTTCAAACGGTAGATTGCTTAGCGGAGCTCAAATTAAGGGGTTCATCCCGGCTCAGTCCGGTGGAATATGAAGCCCCTCAAATACGCCAGTCTCGTGTCAGTAGATTTATCGGTATGTAAATGAAATGCTGCGGGAAAATATTCCGGAACATTGATGACTGAAAACCGTAAAGCTATTTAGTTCGACGTAAAATAAATAACATGATTTTATAATTCAGAAAGATTCGTTACCTAGGAGGAAACTTGATTCGGTCATGGAGAGTAAGAGAAGTAGAGGGAGACCAAAGTGATAATATTTAGACGCAGTTTCTAGCGATTTAAAAAATAAGAGGTTTGGAACTAAACGAGGGAACACACGCAGTTACAAATAGAGGATTGTGGAGACGTCTAGTTAATTCACAGAGGCTTGCAGACTGAACGATGCCGGGCTGAGTGGCTCAGACGGTTAAGGCGCTGGCCTTCTGACCCCAACTTGGCAGGTTCGATCCTGGCTCAGTTCGGCGTTATTTGAAGGTGCTCAAATACGTCAGCCTCGGTCGGTAGATTTACTGGCACGTAAAAGAACTCCTGCGGGACTAAATTCCGGCACCTCGGCGTCTCCGAAAACCGTAAAAGAGTAGTTAGTGGGACGTAAAACAAATAACATTATTATTATTATTAGACTGAACGATGAAAGGCATAAGAGTTTGTAATGAATATGTAGGGTAAAGGGGGTTTATATCATGAACTTTCCTATTGCAGACTGAGCATTTCAACTTTATTAGTAGTTCCCTGAGTTCTCAACAGATGTCTCTACCTACTTGTCTTCATCGCGCTCTAGCGGACACATGATAGTTATTCAAAGATTTATCACGAATTTACCTGTATCACGAACATACCTCCCTTTACCCTATGTATGTAATTAATTCCCCGTCAAATTAATGGAATTGAAATAAAACCGTTACGATATTCGCTTTACATCCACTTCAATAAATCCTCACCAGCATGACACGTGTTTCAAACGATCCTGTTCTATTTGTGCTCAAGTCTGCAGGAGATGGTGTCATTAGCAGTGCACTGGTAGGTGGTATTTCGTTTCCAAGCCAGTGTAATTGATTTCTGTCAAGCACACTCGTCTCCTCTTTTACACATTGTGAGTACTTCATGCCTGCATTCAATCTACTTTCTTCGGGAGAGGAGGGGTAATGAGACCCATGAGTGCGGATTTCTTTGTCAAAAAGACGTCGGACTGTCCACATCACACCAAGGTCAATACTATATCATAGCGCCTTCCTTCTTAATGTTGCAAACATTTCTTAGCAGATAAAGTAGGGGGTCACCATACTAAAATAAATAAATAAATAAATAAATAAATAAATAAATAAATAAATAAATAAATAAATAAATAAATAAATAAATAAATAAATAAATAAATAAATAAATAAATAAATAAACATGGTAAGAAAAGGGCAACTTAGAAAACTGGAGCTGAAGGAAAGGAAGATCCTGAGAAAAATCATGGGCTCCATTAAAGAAGAAGGCAAGTACAGAATCAGGCACAACAACGAACTGTACCAACAATTGGAGAGCATTACAACATCTATGAGGAAGAGGAGATTGAACTTCTACGGTCATGTCATGAGGATGGACAATCAGAGGCTCACCTCCAGAATCTTCCACACCATCTCTAGAGGGAAAGCGACTAATGCCAAGTGGGCAAGACTCGTCAGAAAAGACCTTCAAGAATTGGACATTGCTCCCAGTGAATTTTATGACAGGAATAGGTACAGAACGTTGATCAGAACATCAAACTCTCTCCAGTCACTAACAGAAAAAACAGTACGTCCGGGAGGAGGTGTGAAATGGACTCAGGAGCGAAAAGACATTCACAGTGCAAGAATGAAGGAGTACTGGTCAAAGAAGAAAGCTGCTAGAGATAAGAACCACGAGGTCCATAGCAGGCACAAACGGAACTAAAAAAAAATAAAAAAATAAATAAATAAATAAATAAATAAATACAACCGTAAAATTAAGCAATTTCTTCAATTTTGCCGGAAGTTGAAGGACTAAAGGACCGGGAGAGATTTCAAATTGTGAATCTTGGATATCTCTATCAAACTAAACAAACATATTTCGAAAAATCACTTCCGGCCTAAATGCAGTTTCGGAAAACCGCCTAAAATCGCTTGTTTCCTTACTCGTTTTTATTCAAATTCTAACAGAATTAACTTATTTACATAATTCGTTCTGTAATGTATTCCTTGCTTCAATGCCCTCAGGCGTTTATGATTTTGTTTTTTGAAAGATGCCCACACCGAATGTAGTTATAAGGGCTTAAGTGAAACTCTGCATTGACTCACATTAGCGCTCGTAGTGATAGGAAGAGGAAAACTGGTAACCTAATCGACCAGATAACGATGATTAAGAAAAGGATTGCAATTTTTAGGAATAAATAAATCATATTTTCTCATATTTGATTATATTTTATTTACTTAAAATTCGTAGCTCATATCGATAGGTTTTTTCGACAGTGAGTTGCTTGCCTGAAGCGCTAGAACTGTGGATATTTTTATGGTCCAGCTAAACACTGAACATGGACACAAAAGATCTCTGTGTGTAGCGCAATGAAGGGCCTGCTGTCGTACAGACTAGTGATGCAACAATAACATTTGTTTTACATCGCTCTGACACAGATATGTCTTTTTCTTTGCTATTTGCTTTACGTCGCACCGACAAAGATAGGTCTTATGGTGACGATGGGACAGGAAAGGCCTAGGAATGGGAAGGAAGCGGCCGTGGCCTTATTTAAGGTACAGCCCCAGCAGTTGCCTGGTGTGAAAATGGGAAACCACGGAAAACCATCTTCAGACCTGCCGATAGTGGGGTTCGAACCCACTATCTCCCGGATGCGAGCTTACAGCTGCGCGCTTCTAACCGCACGGCCAACTCGGCCGGTAAGATATGTCTTATGGTGACGTTGAGTTATGAAAGGGCTAAGAGAGGGAAGGAAGCGACCGTGGCCTTAATTAAGGTACAACCCCAGTATTTTCCTGGTGTGAAAGTGGGAAACTACGGAAAACAATATTCAAGGCTGCCGACGGTGGGGTTTGAACCCACTATCTCTCGAATGCAAGCTGATAGTTACTTGAATCAAGCCTCGCAGCCTCTTGCTCGGTGATGCAACAATAACATTATATGAAACTCAGTCTCTCTCTCTCTCACTCACTCACTCACTCACTCAGTCTCTCTCTCTCTCTCTCTCACTTACTAACTCACTCTCACGACCCAAATATTATGCATTAACAACGTTATTAACAACACGGACAAGGTTGATCACTAGAGTTCAGAAATTTATGGCCTAAATAAGAGCAAAATATGCAAGAAAATATGCCGTAAAAACTAACTAAATATGACTTTTGGTATTTAGTGATAGGTAGCAAATGTGAGAGTGTTACTAACATTAAACATATTAAGTACCAAAAAGTGATTAGCGATAATACAGCGGACAGATTAAATCATGCAAACTGTCAGAGCTACAGTGCGTTAAAACTTCCAATATGCATTCACATTAAATCACTTTACAGCCGCTACCTTAAATTCAGACGCTTTACCAAAGAGAATTGTTCCGCCAGTTGGTCCACTGAAGATCTCTTTACCGAAATCTTCCAACATAATTTCTTAATTTTACATCTTCAGTGCACTTCACGTTTCACTGTAGTACTAGAAGTGTGACCAATCTGTTGAAATTCGTTGGTGACGAAAGGCGAAGAGGGTCAAGGAGAGAAATCATGGAATTTGTTTGTTTGTTCATTCCTTCTCAGCTAAATATATCTACAGGTGGGTGGGAAGTAGCTCCCTAATTTTAAATGCCCTTAAGTTTTTTGTTAACGAATATTTTCACACAGAACAAGTTGTGTTCGGTTTTCAGGACAATGAGAATGTGTGTACCACACTGAAATTCCACATATGCCCCTGCGTTGTCGACCAAACGACGAAAACGTACAGGAATGTCATGTTTTTGAACAGACCCGGCCAATAGTCTCCAACAATAACTCCTGAACATAATGGGGCTTCCATGGTCTCCAGACAAGGTCCTTCTTTAACACAACACGCACTGTATGCCTGCTGATTCCACTCTCATGAGCTGCCTGGCGTGTTAATTTACCAGGACTGGGAGTGAATAACTCCCTCACTGCCGCTACATTTTCTGGCGATTGCGCTACCGCAGATGGTCCTCTTCTTGGTTTATCCACAACTGACTCAGTTGTCATTAGCTTGGTGTGACAATTCCTAATGGTTTTAGCATCAAGTGTGTCATGAGGACCATGAACACCCCGCCACCATCGCTGAACAAGGGCTACAGATCGCCACACTTTAAACCGCGAGGCAACCGGGGCGCGCTCTTTTAAAGCCAACCTTCTTGCCATCTCGTCGATGGATACCGTAACAAAACAAAAAAAAACTTTCATTAATAAATCTCAACAATTATAAAACTTATGGACATTTAAAACTAGGGAGCTACTTCCCACCCACCCTGTACTGAAGTGATATCTTCCTCAATGAGACGTCTTCTAGACCTGATACCTATCTTTTTCGGAGAAAAGAAAGAAAAACATGTCTACTACAGTATTTGGAAATCCTATGTCGATAACATGTACCTCGTAAGAAAACGACGCCTCAATTTAAGCAAAAATACTGAAATTATAGCCAAATGTGACATTATATAAAATGAGTAAACTATAACCGAAACAACGCAAACGGCTGAAATATGCATTTAGAAGCAATATAAAATTGCTTTGTACCGGGTCAGGGATCCATCATTCACAGTTATTTTTTAGATTTCTGGTAAAATAAGCTCAGGAAAAAATATGACTTCCTAACTTTATTGATCACCTTCTTCACCAGGAATGAGCTCCAGTTAACTGCGGTCCATCGTCAGTTGGTGACCAAAGTGCTTTCTGAATTGGCTAGTATTCTATCAAGGAACCATTTTTATTCAAGAGTGTACCAGGATGCTAAGATTATTCGATTCTTCAACTTTCACACTAGGAAAGCACTGAGATAACAACGTAACTGATATAAACATCTGAGCAAGTGATTATCGAATGTATTCACATTAACACAGACGCCAGAATGGCACAATACACCAGAAAATGTAAACAGATAGTGTGAATAGTTATTATTCAACAACAATAACTCTTCTTTAATATATTTATTAGTTTGATGACAAAATTGTGTGTAATAATAAAATAACAGCGATTTCGAAGCTACATTCATGAAGTGTGTACCTTCAGAACATCACGCAGTAAGCCTCGTTTCCACACAAACAATTTGGCTGACTCCATAATTTGTAATACCAAACAGTCTAAAGTCGAATGTACCAAGAGTCACCTAGTACTCAGTATATTATGAGCCAAATACTTCATTATCAGTGAGATAATAATATTTTGAATTATACAGTCTTCTGAATATGATAGTTCATTGAATAAGCGCCATGTTTTGTGGTGGGCGGTTGTTCCTGCCACAAAACATTTCGCCGTGACGTAGATCATAATGCAACCCTTCGAACGAAGCTGTGTAGCAGGTTGCCAATCAACGTCTTGAGACGCAAAGACTGCATTGGAACAGAACAGACACCGAGCTCGTTAGTTCCAATCGCTTACGTACGGCCAGTATCCGGTATTCGGGAGACAGTGGGTTCGAACCCTAATATCGGCAGCCTTGAAGATGGTTTTCCGTGGTTTCCAATTTTCACACCAGGCAAATGCTGGGGTTGTGCCTTAAATAAGGCCACGGCCTCTTCCTTCCCACAGTTAGTCTCTTCCTGTCCTATTGTCGCCGTAAGACCTATCTGTGTCGATACGACGTAAAAAAAAGTCGTAAAAAATAAGAAAACCCAGAACAAACGTCAAAAGGAACCTGTACTCTATCTCAGTAATATCATTACTTTGTTTCTGGATTGGCTACCCAGCCCTCGGTTTTGAGAGGTTAACGTGCGGCTGCTTATACCCAATATTTGCGGATTCGAATTTGGCAAGTTGTGAAGACGGAAAATTCCGTAGCGTGACACATCGTCGTGTAAAGGGAGCTAATGAATGCATCGTGCGTTCATTCGACTATGACCTTCCGGGATTTTAATGAATGTACACCGACATCGGCAGCCTTGAAGATGGTTTTCCGTGGTTTCCAATTTTCACACCAGGCAAATGCTGGGGTTGTGCCCAACAGCCCCGAAGGGCCATGGCCTACCAAGCAACTGCTGCTCAACCCGAACGCCTGAAAATTACGAGGTGTCGTGTGGTCAGCGCGACGAATCCTCACGGCCGTTATTCTTGACTTTCTAGACCAGGTCCGCTATCTCACTGTCAGATAGCTCCTCAATTGTAATCGCATAGGTTGAGTGGAGCTCGAAGCATCCCTCAAATCCGGGTAAAAATCCCTGACCTGGCCGGGAATCGAACCCGGGGCCTCCAGGTAAGAAGCAGGCACGGTATCCCTACACCATGGTGCCGGCAAGTTCCCATAACGGATCCTTAATTTAATTTCATCCATTGCGAATATTAAAATATTCAATCGATTTAGGATTTTTCTGGTTTAATTAATGGTAGGTTTGGCTACTGTTTCCTTCTTGGTACCTTGGCCTTTTCTGTTGGCCCAGTAATCCTTTATTTTCTTTCTGAACTCTATTTTGCGTTCTTAGGACCATTTCCTGGTCTCATTGTGGTTAGCTTCTGTAAGGGATGTTAAGAAGGGTCTGGTTTTGATAGGTGAACTATAGTTACTTCTATTAATTATGATGGCGTTTTTAATATTAAGCTTTGCCAGATCCTTCTCTACTTGCTGTATCCACCCTTGATCCTACTATCCTTCCCAGGAACTTTCTTTCTTGTACTTAGAGGGCGTTACCCTTGCTGGCTACTTTGAAGATCTTACAGGACAGCCTGTGAGAATCCATTCTATACGGGCGTCCGTAGAAAGCCAGTCGTTTTCTTCTGATGGCATCTGTGAGGGTTTCTTGGTGTTGGTAGATTTTACGGTTTGGTCTGTATCATCGCCTTCTATCTGCTAGGACCCTTGGTCGTACTATCCTTCTCAGGAACTTCCTTTCTTGTGCTTCAAGGATTATTAGTGGGGTCTTCTTTAGTTAGAGATAGGCAGTCTGCTGCGTAGAGGACTATTGCATTGTAATGTCTTAGCTTGATATTCATCAATAGGTGTTTTGAGGCGTACAGTTTTCTCCAGGTATGGTATGTCTTGTCTAGTTTGATTCTTCTCTGTTCGAGAGCAACTATTTCACTAAGGTCTTCTGAAATCCACTCTCCAAGATACTTCACAGTTTTTACTCTCTTGATATGGTTGGTGTCACTGAATCTCATTGTTTTAGGGCGTCTTTGATATTGGTAACGAACTCAGTCTTTCCAGTGTTGAACAGGAGACCAGATTTATCCGCTATTGAGTGTAGTGTTTGGAGTTGCGTAGTAGCCTATTGCATGTTGTTTGCTAGTAAGGTCAAGTCATCAGCAAAGGCCAGGCATGGGATCATTAGGTTGTCTGCTTTGAAGCCCATTCTAAATCCGGTGTTCACTGGTAGGGATCTGGTCCATTCCCTGATGACCTTCTCCAGGACACAATTAAATAATATATATGAGATCCCATCTCCTTGCTTCACCCCTGTTTTAATTGTGAAGCTCTCTGAGAGCTGTCCTCTAAACTTCACTCTGGAAGTTGTGTTTCGCATGGTGGCTTACACCAACCTATTTATTTTCTCGTTAAGTCCTAGTTCCCTTGGGGTTTTGAAGAGAGTTGTTCTCTCCACGGAGTCGTATGCCTTCTGGAAGTCGACGAAGGTAATTACCCCTGTCTGGCTCGCTTTTTTGCTATATTGGAGTATGGTCTTGAGGATTATTATTATTATTATTATTATTATTATTATTATTATTATTATTATTATTATTATTATTATTATTATTATTACGTGCGTATGGACCCAATGGATCACGCAAAGCTCTAACGATTCTGTTTTCTGAGTTGCCAAACAGCTCTCATCCTTTCTCCGTGGATCCTTTTTCGTTCTTCTGTCCACTTTGCTCCAGTCTTCTTTTTCATTTCGTTCTCTGGTTGCACTTTCCATCCATTATTTTTTTTCCTATAAAGGTTTCTGTCCGCGGTGTCATTTGGGTTTATCTGGGCTTTTTCCAGATCCTTCTTCACTTCTAGTACCCATGGAATATTTTTTAGATGTTCTATGTAAGTGAGAATCTTGCGTGTCAATCTACTTGCCGGCAATCTGTGGACGTGCCCATAGAATTTCAGACGTCTTTTGCGGATGTCTGCTGCAATGTTGAAATGCTCTTCTGTCTCTTTGCGTGACCTCAGTCTATATCCATCTTCTGTTTTTCGGGGGCCGAGAATTTTCCTCAGGATTCTTCAGGATTCTTCTTTCTTCTTTTAAAATGTTTTCTAGGTCACCTTTCCCGTTTAGTGTAAGGGTCTCGCTGGCATATAAGACTTCGGGCTTTATTACTGTATTATAGTGTCTCATCTTTGCATGGCGGGACAAGCACTTTTTATTGTATATGTTGTGAAACCATACCGTAGGCTTTCCGAAATTTTTGTAGGCGAATTTTCTGGGCAGCCTTCTCGCCTCCCGTTGGTTCAAGTATTTCTCCCAAGTACTTGAAGTGTGGTACTCGGTTGATTTGCCCATGTATCGTGTTCAAATTTTGGATGTCAAATTTTGAGCAGAAGAACTTGGTCTTTTCAAAGGAAATTTGTAGGCCAACCTTTCTAGCACATTCGCTAAGGGTTTCAATTTGTTTAACGGCTGTGAATACATCATCTGTAAGTATGGCCAGGTCATCTGCAAAAGCGAGGCATGATATCTCAATACCGTCTTTGGGTCGTCCTAGTCGTATGGGGCGCCAGTATCCCATGTCTTTCAATACCTTTTCCCACTCGCGGATGACTTTGTCTAGGACGAGGTTGAAAAGAAGCGGAGATAATCCGTCACCTTGTCGGACGCCAGTTTTAATCGGGAATTATTATTATTATTATTATTATTATTATTATTATTATTATTATTATTATTATTATTATTATTATTATTATTATTATTATTATTATTATTATTGTTGTTTGTGATGTAGTGGTTAGTGTGATTAGCTGTCACCCTGGAGGCTCGGGTTCTTTTTCTGGCCCTACCCCGACATTTGAAAAGTGGTTCCAGGACTGGAACGGGGTCCACTCAGTCTCCGGAGGTCAACTGAGTAGAGGAGTTCGATTCTCGCCACAGCCATTCACGAAGTGGTTTCTCGTGGTATTTCGCTTCTTCCCCAGGCAAATGCCGGTATGGTACCTATCTTCAGGCCACGGCCACTTCCTTCCCTCTTCCTAGTCTATCCCTTCCATCCGTTCCATTCTTCTCCCCCCACCAAGGCGAGCCAAGTGGGTGAGATACTGCTGCTGCTCTACAGTTGTATCCCCAACTAAATGTCTCACTCTCCAGGACACTGCCGTTGAGGCGGTAGAGATAGGATACCTCGCTGAGCCCGGGGGAAAGCCAACCCTGGAGGGTAAATGGATTAAATAAATAAATAAATAAATAAATAAATAAATAAATAAATAAATAAATAAATAAATAAATAAATAAATAAATAAATAAATAAATAAATTTCTTGTTGTTATTTCTGAATGAATAAATGTCGAAATGTTACAATCTTCATTTCAATTCAGATGTTGGTCATTGTTTCCTTCTGTCTCCAGGTGGCACAGTTCCTCAAGATGCATCGGGCTACCACAGAGCTTCTGGTCGAGGTGTCCCACTGGGGAGAAGCACGCCCTGTGTTTGACAGTGAGGCACTTCGCCTGGACATTCAGGATGAGACGGATGACGCCGAAGAGCCAGAGGAGGGCGAGGCTGACGTGGAACGCCAGGTTTTTGAGTTGCAGCGCGCTACACCTGACAATCTGTCCCTCTATTACCGCTCCCGGTCCTTCGTGCCACGCCTGCATATAGGCCGCTCTGCACTACAGAGACCAGGAGGTGTGGGTGTGGCTCCATGGGCAGGAGGAGAACTGCTGTACGTCGCGGGCACGGACAACCATCAGGTGCTGGTGTTCGAGCGGGCCCGGGGTAAATTGTTACGTCGTCTCACAGCCCCTGAACTACTCTGTCCTCAAGGTATCGCCTTCTCGGAGGCCAAGAAGGAAGTCTATGTTACAGGTAAATAATACGAATTCGACCTAGAGTACTACAGACTTCTAATGCATGATACATGAATTCAGGAATCATATGTGAAATACTTTCTTTTGTTAGGCAAATGCTGGGGCTGTACATTAATTAAGGCCACGGCCGCTTCCTTCCAACTCCTAGGCCTTTCCTATCCCATCTTCGCCATAAGACCTGTGTCGGTGCGGCGTAAAGCAACTAGCAAAAACAAATGAAGATACAGCCTGGTGGGAAAATGAAAAATACACACAAAACCAACTTCAGAACAGCCGACGGTGGAATTCGAACCCACCATCTCCAGAATGCAAGCTTACAGCTATGCATTTCTGACCGCACGATTAACTCGCTTTGTGTGTAAAAGACTTATCTATCATCCAGAGCCCCTGGAAATACTTAAAATATTCTAATTCCTGTTGTCTGGGAATAATAATAATAATAATAATAATAATAATAATAATAATAATAATAATAATAATAATAATAATAATAATAATAATAATACGCCTATTGTGGACCACGGGGCTCGTATCTACTCTTCGCTAAAGTTGTTGCTTTCTTCTTCTTCCAATGCTCCTTCATTTGCTGACTATGAGCCTGCTTTCTCTCCTCTGTTCACTTCGTTCCTGCAGTCTTCTTACTTGTAAGGGACGTTGGGAAAACTCCCTGTCGGATGCCTTCACGGAGCAGTAGTCGGTCATGAGTTCGTCCCAGTTGGATATCTACTGTAGTTGTTTCATATCCGACTTAACTGACGTGATCCATTTGTTCTTAGAAGCCTTGCCTCTTCCTGTTACTGTGAATATCCTGTGGTGAGGCTTTCGGAATCCAGATGGGCCAAGTGTCGATAAAAGGTCAGGCGCCTTTTCCTTATAGACATGACGATGTCCTCCTGGTGTTCATACAGTTCATCATTATGGCGGATTCTGTAAATGTCTCCTTAGTCTCTGATTAATCCTAATATCCTCCTCAGGATCTTTCTCTCTTTCAACTCCAGCTGAGTGGGCCCTTCCTGGCCATTACAAGGCACTCAGAGGCATACAAAAGCTAATAATAATAAAAATAATAAGGGTAGACCTCCGTATATTGAAAGTAACTCGGACAAATTTGAGGAACTATTTAAGGAAAATAAAGCACTCTAATGACCTGAAACACGAGGAAGTGGTTAACGTCTCACTAGGCCGGAAAATAATGTTGCCGACTGAATTAGAACAGAAATGTTCAAGCGGCTACCATAACAACCGTCACCAATGGATTCCAGGATGAATGAGAGGTCTGATAGAGAGTCAAACTATGGCAACGGTGATAACGTGCTCCCCGGTGACATTCGATCTGTTCCTGTCATCGAACCCAGTAGATGCACTCGACGAGATACCGCTGTTTTGGACGCTGGTACTATAAACAAAATTGGGGCCATAATTGGGGACTTACCCTTAATAATAAGAATAACAATATTGTTACTTGGATAGTAGAATAACTAATTATGGTAGAACTAAGGAGGACAAAAAGTGCAGACTAGCACAAGCAGGGAAGGCCTTTCTTATGAAAAGAAATTTGCTCACTTCGAACATTGATATAGAAATTAGAAAAATGGTTTTGTATACTTTCGTCTGGAGCGTGGTATTGTATGGAACTTAAGCACAGACGATGACTAGCCCAGAAAGGAAGAGAATATAAGTTTTTGAAATTTGGTGTTACAGAAGTATGCTGAAGATAATATGGGTAGATCGAATGATGAATGAAGAGACATTGAATCAGACTGGTGGGAGGAGAAGGATTTGGCGAAATTGACGAGAAGAAGAGACAGAATGACAGGACACATCTTAAGACATCCAGGACTTGTTCAGTTAGTTTTTGAAGGGAGTGTAGGTGGTAAAAATCACAGGGGTAAACCAAGGTATGAATGTAACAAACAGATTAGGTGTAGGATGAAAACCTAGTAGTTACATAGAAATGAAAAGATTAACACAGGATAAGGTGGCATGGAGAGCTACATTATGCCAGTCTATGGACTGTTGACCCAAACAACAACAACAACAACAACATTATTATTATTATTATTATTATTATTATTATTATTATTATTATTATTATTATTATTATTATTATTATTATTATTATTATTGTCCGACTCCTTGGCTGAATGGTCAGCATTGAGGCCTTCACTTCAAAGGGTCTTGGGTTCGATGATAATAATAATAATAATAATAATAATAATAATAATAATACCTAGCGAATTGGTCGTGCGGTTAGGGGCGCTCGACTGTGAGCTTGCATTCGGGAAATAGTGGGTTCGAACCCCACTATCGGCAGCCCTGAAGATGGTTTTCCACGGTTTCTAATTTTCACACCAGGCAAATGCTGGGATTGTATCTTAATTGAGGCCACGTCCGCTTCCTTCCCACTCCTATCCCCTTCCTATTCCATCGTCGCTATGAATCTACCTGTGTCGGTGCGACGTAAATCCAGTTGTAATTATAATAATAATAATAATAATAATAATAATGGAATAATTTACCTTCTTTGGAAATTTATTTTATTTTCCTTGGTTATGATCACGTCATTCGGCCCCGTGGTGTAGGGGTAGCGTGCCTGCCTCTTAACCTGAGGCCCCGGGTTCGATTCCCGGCCAGGTCAGGGATTTTTACCTGGACCTGAGGGCTGGTTCGAGGTCCACTCAGCCTACGTGATTACAACTGAGGAGCTATCTGACGGTGAGATAGCGGCCCCGGTCTACAAAGCCACGAATAACCACCGTGAGGATTCGTCGTGCTGACCACACGGCACCTTGTAATCTGCAAGCCTTCGGGCTGAGCAGCGGTCGCTTGGTAGACCATGGCCCTTCAAGGACTCTAGTGCCATGGGGTTTGGTATGATCACGTCATTGAATTTAAGACATCCCTTTATCCACTTGTTGGTGCGCGAGCCGCCACTGCTTTAAATACTTTCTAAATAACGTCTGTGTTGATATGTGGACCGTAAACTGAAATACAATAAATAATATCAACTTCATGATACGCTATAAGAAACAGAAAATCACTTACAGAAATGTGTTTCATGTGTTTTAGACAAGTGGAACCACTGTATTCACGTGTTCGATGAGAGTGATGCATACTTGCGCTCATTTGGTCGCAAGGGCGCAGGAGAAGGACAGTTCCGCAGTCCTGAGGGCATCGCCACGGTGACAGAGGACGACGGCGAAGATCTACTGTACGTTTGTGACACCGGCAATGACCGTCTCCAGGTGAGAAACGTTATCACTACAAGAATAATTTAATCAGTTTGTAGGACAATATCCTCACCATCAAAACCACTTCTTCAGGCGAGAAACATAATAAACACCAAAAATAGCTCTTTAGGTTGAGAAATATGCCTGAAGATGTTTATTCCGTGGTCTCTCAATTTCACACCACGGTCGTTTCCTTCCTTCTCCTAGCGCTGTCCTATCTGCATCGGTCCGACGTAAAACTAATAGAAAAAAAATTGCTTTAGTTGTTACGATGTTCGAAGAGGTCTGTGGGGGTAAGGATGTTCCTTGTCTCAAGAGATATTTTGGCTGCCGACAGTGGATTTGGAACCAACCATGTTCAGAATGAAAGCTAACAACTACTACGTGACCCTAACCACGCAGCCAACTGGTTCGGTCCGCTAAATATAATTCTCCAGATGAGTAACATGGTATAAATGGTGTATGGCTTTTAGTGCCGGGAGTGTCCGAGGACAAGTTCGGCTCGCCAGATGCAGGTCTTTTGATTTGACTCCCGTAGGCGACCTGCCTGTCGTGATGAGGATGAAATGACGATGAAGACGACACATACACCCTGCCCCCGTGCCAGCGAAATTAACCAATTAAGGTTAAAATTCCCGACCCTGCCGGGAATCTAACCCGGGACCCCTGTGACTAAAGGCCAGCACGCTAACCATTTAGCCATGGAGCCGGACAGGTGATCAACAAACACACTTATTCAGGTTAGAAAGATCGAAACCACAAAAAAGGTTCTTCAGATGGGGAAACATCTTAAACGCCAAATACATTTCTACTGGTAATAGTGAATGGCATGTGACCTCCAAAGAGGCCTGGTGCAGGTCTTTCGAGTTGACGCCGTATAGACGACCTGCGTGCCTAGTAGGATGGGGCCGTACCGTTGATGCATTCTAAGGAGAAAGACGGCACACACCCCCATCCCCGAGCTATTGGAATTAACCAATAAAGGTTAAAATCCCCGATTCGGCTGGGAATTGCACCCGGACCCCTCTGGACGAAAGGCTAGCACGCTAACCATTTAGCCATGGAGCCGGGCATATCTTCCGGTGACAAACATCATAAATAATATAAACACCTCTTGTGGTCTGTAAAATATGGTAACCAGAAAGTATTCCTTCGTCGTGACTTAAAAAAAGAGGGGAGAGGGGTAAGAAACATTGTAGATCACCGAAAATACAGTACTTCTAAAGGTGAGAAATGTTTTGAACATGCAATCACTGTTCCCGTGAGACACATCTTAAACACTAAAAACAATTTAAGTTATAAAAATCTTGGCCACCAAAATCTATTCCTCCAGTGAGCTATCGTGACCACCAACTATACAGAAGGTCGTTCGGTTTATATCCTATTGATTGCGCAACTCACTAGCACCTGTTGAGTGACCATTGGAACTAGGGTATGCTGTCGTGAGCAGTCTTGTATCTCGTCTTGTAGGCATGTATCATTCGCGAGGGTCATGAAATGACGTAGGAAATTAACCGTTATCGGCAGTTTGCCATGCTCGTTTTTCGTACACACGAACTGTGAAACAGTGTCGGCAGAATGGGTAAGTGGGTTAACATTCGAGTTGACTGCTGCGGAAGCTATTGTTGCCCGTCAGCCCCTTAGGAAACATTCACCCACTAAAAGGACGAGAAAGAGGGCTTTAGAGCCAATGGGGTAAGTTTCGCAGTTTATGTGATTACTCCAATTAAGATTTTTCCTTGTATTAACACCTAAACAGTTACAGTGATCCCCATCATTTACCCCATCAACATAAAAATTAACGCAAAGTTGAATAAAACGTGAAAGTGAAGCAAGATACTTCCAGGAATCGATTGTGGCAATCAGTCACTCAGTTACGACTCTGTCTCCCAGGTGGTATATTCCCTATCAATTGTTTCTCTTCAATGATTTCAAAGAAGTTGGGAATTTATCAAACATATCCTTGGCAAATTATCCCGTTCCTTGCTTTCTCCTCCTATAAACCAGTGCTTACCAGATTTGTCTTCTTGAATCCCTACTTTATCATCTCATTATCATCATTCATACTTCTAAAAAGCTTAGTTTATTCGTTTACTGCCATTCCACGCCATCTCTCCACTGACAGCTCTGAACGTACCCCCTTAGTCGAGCAGCTCGTCTCCTTATTCCCAAGTCTTCCCAGCCCAAAGTTTGCTATATTTTCGTAACTCTACTCTTTTGTCCGAAATCACTCAGAACAAATCGTGCGGTTTTACTTTTTCTTTGGTACGTTTCCAATTCTTGAATCAAGTAATCCCGGCGAGGGTCCCATACACTAGGAACATCCTCTAAATGAGTTCTTACCAGCGACCTATACGCCCTGTCCTTTACATCCTTACTACAACCCCTAAATACCCTCAGAAATATATGAAGATATCTGTAACTTTTATTTACATTCCAGTTTATGTGATTACCCCAGTGTAGTTCTTTCCTTGTATTCACACCTAAGTACTTACAATGATCCCCATCGGTTACTGTCACTCTATCATCACAGTACTGCCTGGCTCCATGGCTAAATGATTAGCGTGCTGGCCTTTGGTCACAAGGTTCCCGGGTTCCATTCCCGGCAGGGTCGGGAATTTTAACCATAATTTGATAATTTCCCTGGCATCCTCATCATGGCGCGCAGGTCGCTTACGGGCGTCAAATCAAAAGACCTGCACCTGGCGATCCGAAGTCCGCAGACATATCCCGGCACTAAAAGCCATACGCCATTTCATTTTTTTTATCACGGTACTTAAAAGTGAGACGACTTCTGCTCTGGGCAAAACTTACAACATGGCTTTTCACCTCGTTTACCAACATTTAGTTACTTTCTGACCATCTCACAACTTCGTCAACGTCTTCTTGTAGTGGCCCTCAATCCTGGAACTTACTTATTACTCCACACAGTAGAACATCATTCGCAAGGAGCCTTGTATGTGATTCCGGTTCTTTACTCATAACACTTATGTATATAAGAAAATGTAAAGGGCCAATGATGCTGCCTTGAGGGACCCGTCTTAACCATAATAGGATCATATAATGCTTCACCTACTCTAAATATCTGAGACCAATTCTCTAGAAATTTAGCCACACATTTAGTCACTCTTTTGTATATTCCAGTAGCCCTCATGTTCGCCAGTGCTTTAAAAATCCTTGTGAAATATACAGTATTTCTGTCGGACAAATATCTGGCAATTTTAGGGAGCGGATTCGAACCAGGCGTGGATCCATATGGACAAGGCCTCATTATACCGCCAGAACATCTCTACGTCCTTACGGGAAATGGAACAGGGATTAGGCATTCATATAATTCCGTTTCAAAACATTACTCTGAAGAGTCCTGATGCCAGTGAAGTGAATTTATGCACATTTGGACTGTTGAAAGGATGTCCCAAACATTGCCGTCTGTGCCCCCTGGACTGTCTACGAAAAGCTTTCAGGGAATAATCGGACAGAATTCCCATGCCTATTTCAATGGAAATTTGTATGTTAGGTGACAGTCCACAGTGCTGAGGATCCAAGAAGAACATGACCAGTGTTAGCGGGGAGATATCTCGTAATGTGAGCACCCTTGATATAAACTGAACGACCCTCTCTACTTCTTCAGATGAGAAAATTTGTAAACATCAAGAACCACCATTTCTGGTAAAAAAAAACAAGCACAACAATACAATGAAAACACTTCTTCAGTTGAGAAACATTGTAAACACGAAAAAGGAACTTCTGGTGTAGGTAAATCTACTACTCTCACTTCTTCGGGTAAGAAACATTTTCACCAGCAAAAACACTCTTTCAATTGAGAAGGACTGATATATTCTATGCAAGTCTCCACGTAACGTTTATTCTGAAGTTTATTATCTTAAGATGACCATCCTACCCCACACAACTACCATGCACTCCATGATCCTTCTTAGGATCAGCAGAGAGTTTGACGTGAGCAGTTATTCTCGACACCATTATGCCTCTGAAGAAATGTAGTCACGTTCGCAGTTATAGTTTACATTAAACAGTCTGCCTTATATCTTAACCAACGTAACTTTAGGATCATCTGGTTGGAATCGGTTGATGCTAAAAGGGGTTCTGTCCAAAAATTGTCAAAAAATACGATTACGAAATTTTAGAGGTCCTGAGGTAAAGTTACATCTAATTACATTAAAACGGCATCAGTCCAATGATTAGTGTCTGTGATGTGATACAGGTTGTGGTTTGAGCTAGTTCTATGCTGAAGTGAGTTAGGTCTTAGACTGAGCCCTTTTACACATCAACCACCAACAGCCAACCGTCAGCTGTATGAAGGAAGAACCAAAACATGACAAAATCCAGTTGATTCCCAATTTTCAGGCATTATATCGCTCGTCCATTCATCTGTGAAATTTTACTTCAATCCTTGAAATTCCCTATTCCTAGTTGACGAGCTCTACAGATGACTTCTGAAAAGGCCTATCCTGGAGGCGAAGCTATTATGCAGGCAGCTAAACTAGAGAATGTTAGAAAACTGCATCCTTATATACCTGCTGAAAATGAGGATATTTGTGGCGAAATATTCATGTGGTCTGCCGCCGAAAAAGATACTGGAGAAGATTGATCATTAGACTATTTGAATACCTCTTGGATGTTAAATAAATTCAAAAAGAATATTTTTTGTGTTTAATATATTAATTTGTAACATTTTAGGAAGTGAAAAATACAGCTTGGAGTGTTCGGAGATCATTGAACGTCAGTCTACTTCATTGAACCTTTTTATATGTTGAATATGTTCAGACATAACCTTCCTTGTGTTTAATGGATTGACTTGTAACATTTTAGGAAAATTTGAGAAAAAAGACAGCTTATACTACAAAAATTCTCTCCTATTATAATTTATATGCTAAAACGGGATGAGTCCAAGGGTTTGAATATTTATTTTTTCATATTAAAGTAATCATTTAATATTTTTCAGTACTTGGGTAAACTTCTACTGTGCTGTAGTAGTTTTGTGTAATGATATTGTACGAACTGGAGGTGTGAACCAGTTTTTCATTTTAGTTTTCTAAGAACTGTTTTTCTTGGATTGATCCCCTTTTATCATCAAGCAATTAAATTGAAGATAAGACAGAGAATACCCGTTTCCGAGTCATGCATTCTTAGATTTCGTCCTAGCGAAATACTTTGTGTTTGTTAAATAGTAATTGTGAAGACATCCGGGCCCCATAAACAAAAATTGTAAAAAGTACATAAATGTTTACTTGCAATACCTGAGCTCAAGAGACTCATTACTCCTTGCAGGTGGTGAGGGCCAGTGATGGCGCGATGGTCGGTCAACTTGGCCTTGTAGAACGTGAAGTGCATGGCGTATTAAGGCTTGTTACAGAGTTCAACCAGCCAACGGGGGTGGCTGTGTCAACCCAGCACGACCGTCTCGTGGTAGCAGACTTTGGAAACAAGCGCATTAAGGTGGGTTTGTTGATGTTATACATTCTGTCTGAAGTGAAAGTGGTCGAGGTAAAATTCCACCTTTTGCTTTTACTAAAATAAAAATCTTCCATTAACTTGGCTTGCAAAGAACAAACCTCATGAAGTCTTTGCTTCCCACCTACCATCGAAGTTAATACGAGTATTTCATTCTTCCTCGAAAAACTTGGAGTTACGTTTTGTTTTTCTTTATTTAAAGAGGTTGGGACATCATTATCAACAATATCTGTGGTTACTTAGAGTTTGTGGAATCCAACTGATAACCTTTATGGATATGTTAATATTGGTTTTCACATGGAGTCGAAATGGGAAAAGAAATATTGAGAAACTGTCTTAGGATAGTCGAGAGTGCGATATTGCCCAACCTCTATCCTACAGTTAGATTATGAAAATGGGTGCTAGTCATTTGTTTAGGATAACGTAATTAATAACAAGAGACACAAGTTTGTTCTTTTCTGTAGTTTCTCCGTACTTTTTCCATTCAATAAAATGTTAACCTATTTTTATATAAAATCACTGACACATGAAAAACTACACTAGTTTGTTTTTCTCGAAGTTTCCTCATACCTTTTCCATTCCAGGTTTGTTCTTTTAGGGTGTTCCTCGTATATTTTCCACTCACAAAACTGCGTTCTGTTTAAAGTAAAATAATTGATAGATGGCAATCTATATACGTTTGTTATTCTCGAGATTACCCGTATCCTCTCCACTTCAGATTTCTTCTTCTCGGAGTTCCCCTTACCTTTACCACTCATGAAGTTTAGTATATAATCATTGATAAATAACAAGTTTCACAAATTTGTTCTCCTTGGTGGTGGACCGTATCTTTTCCTCTCACCAAAGTGTGCTCAGCTTTATGTACAGTATAATCACTGATAGTTGACAAGATTCACTAGTTATTCTTCTCCGGGATTCCCCGTATCTTTTACTCTCACCAAACTGTGCTCTGCTTTATGTATAATCACAGTTAGTTGACAAGATTCACTGGTTATCCTTCTCGGGGATTCCCCGTATCTTTTCCCCTCACCAAACTGTGCTCTGCTTTATGTATAATCACAGTTAGTTGTCAAGATTCACTAGTTATCCTTCTCGGGGATTTCCCGTATCTTTTACTCTCACCAAACTGTGCTCTGCTTTATGTATAATCACAGTTAGTTGACAAGATTCACTAGTTACCCTTCTCGGGGATTCCCCGTATCTTTTACTCTCACCAAACTGTGCTTTGCTTTATGTATAATCACAGTTAGTTGACAAGATTCACTAGTTATTCTTCTCGGGGATTCCCCGTATTTTTCACTCTCACCAAACTGTGCTCTGCTTTATGTATAATCACAGTTAGTTGACAAGATTCACTAGTTATCCTTCTCGGAGATTCCCCGTATCTTTTCCCCTCACCAAAGTGTGCTCTGCTTTATGTATAATCCCTTATAGTTTACAAGCATCACCAGTTACCCTTCTCGGGGATTCCCCGTATCTTTTCCCCTCACCAAACTGTGCTCTGCTTTATGTATAATTACTGATAGTTGACAGGCTTCACTAGTTTATTCTTCTCGGGAATTCTCCGCATCATTTCCTTTCACCAAACCGTTATCTGTTTTAATGTGTATAGCTAACAATCTTCACTATGTTGTAGTTCAAAGCGCAGGGATATCTATATAATTTCCACTTACCAAACAATATTCTGTTTCAGGTATAATAACTGAAATAGGAAAAGCTGTACACGGTTCTTTTTCTTGGGGTTTCCAATATAATTTACCCTCACTAAACTGTGACAACGTGACGACCTAATCTTTGTGATTCCTTTGGCAACCTTCACTCATTGTTCCAGGTGTACTCGCTGAAAGGAGAGAAGTTGCACGAGTTTGGTTCACTCGGAGGTTCCCGTGGCCAGTTCCGCTCACCAGAGTGCATAGCGCTCGATCCCAGCGGTTTCATCCTCGTGGGAGACAGTGGCAATGCCCGTGTGCAGATCTTTAGGCCGAATGGAAACTTGGTCCGCACCTTCGGAGGTCGAGGGACTGGACCAGGCAAGTTCGCTTGGGTGTCCGGCATCCACGTGACTGCGGAGTATGAGGTCATCGTCACCGACTTCAAGAACCACTGCATGCAGGTGTTCTAGACCGTGGAAGACCACCATCAGTTACGAAATAAGAAGTGTGCTTAAATTTTATATATATATATCTTTTCCGATATAAACCTGACTGAAACATATCTTAGGCACTGACAGCAAACTACTGTATGGAATTAAAAATTTAAATACTGTTTAGTGCTTATGACGTCTTGCTATCATGGCCTAAAACAGGCTTTCCAACTGAGGTGCCACGAGACCGGCCGCGGCAACAGCACCGGTGCTGAGATGTAGCACCGGTGATGTGAGGCAAGGTGGAAATTGGCAGAGACAGCACCACAGTTCGTCAAGTCAGCTAACGTGAACAATTATTAACTACAATTTTACGAACACATAAACACATCATTTATCTCTACATTTTTTGTTTACCTTCGTATACACTACGAATTTACGTCGACTGTTGGTATCGTTTTGCCACAACTAATTTACCAATATTGGGTGCAATCGATTTGGCAGTAGATATTCTACGAACAGCGTCTATGGTAGCATAAGACAGAGAAGCCCTGGTTTGACTATTACCTTCATTCATAATTGAAAACATCTGTTCGCATGCATAAGTTGCACAGAGCAATGACGTAAATTTTAAAGCAACTGCATGAAGTTAGGGAAATTTGTGTAGATGAACACCTTTGTAAAATGAAACTTAATCACCGCTGTAGTGGTAGTACCTTCGTTTAGGATTGCCCCGCACTGTAGTCTTGTCAGCTCTGTTTTGAAATATGACGGTGATTTTCCAGGACGCGCTGAAAATGGCTGTATTAATATTTAAAGTTGAGGTGCCATATCATTAATTCTTCTGAATCGGGCATTGAATTCATCGTGCAAATTGTGTGTCGACGTCTGGTCACTCCAAGTTTTTTGTAAGTAGACACATTTAATTATATTAATAAAGGAAAATTGTCAAAATTTCCGGTTTTAAATTGATTTTTAAATAACAAACTCTGCATTTTGAAAGCCTCAATTCTATCACACATGGTGCTAATCAGCTTGTTTCTCCCTTGCAACTGTCTGTGACGCATACATTCAGCCGCTACGTGGGGAATGTGCCGCTGCGTGCAGCGCTAGTGCGCCCCAGCGCCAAGTGCTCGAGTTGGAAAGGCCTTGTCTAAACGACTTAGTAGCAACGACAACCCATATTTTTATCTTTACAATGTGCTAAAAATACCTCTTCACATGTAAATAATACTGTAGTCATTGACGGATAATAAATTATATTTCCGCCTTTCAACCCAGGTCTACCATATCGGCGTCTCGACGTCTATAAAGTCAGGCTACATACAATTGAACCTTAGTATAACGAAATCATATGTTCACATTTGGGTATACAGCCACTCAAAGATCCGATTCAATGATTGAGGTACATGGGGCATGAGAGAAATATGACAAACGGTGTGCCTCTGTTACGTACGCGCGGTGAGGAGGGGTGGCTCAAAAATTGGCGAATTTTAGGTACCGTATATGCTTTTGTTCGTGGTTAATAACTCGGAAATCGTACGGCATACCAAGGTGGTGAAGATATGAAGTTAAATTATAAGAACAGTCTTAGAAGAGAAGTACGAAGTAAACATAATGCATCCATTCAAAAACAAAGGTAAGGTTATCCACCTGTTCAATACTACTTGCAATGTGTCATTCGGCATTATATAATGCCATCATCAGCCCAAGATTTAAGCAAGCAAGGACACTTAATAAAATACTTATGTATGTACAAAGATAGCTAGCAATGTTAATCGCGTTACATCATAAAACATATTAAAATATAACATATTAAATATATTAAAATTCTGAAATTCTGGAATTCTAGATTTAAGATAAGAGTTTTTGTATGTACAGTTCAGTAAACTGTTCAGATGTTTAGAGCAAGTGGACAGCTTGTTCTTGGTGTAATTGTTGTTGGAATCGTACTGATACGTCTTAACTTGATAAGTCATGTAATTACAGAGGCTAAAATTGCAGTAATATCTTCAAATATAGGTGGGTTGAGGCCGAAGGTTAAAACATCTGACCAGTTTACAATGGCTATCTGAGTTTTACCAAGAGGAACTATTTTTATTTACATTGAATGTGCAATGGTCTTCTCTATTTTATACTGTACAGTAATACTCTAAAATGTGATAATTATGTATACAGGATTTAACCTTACACGATAGAACGTTCTTAAGGACTCTATATGGTGTTCAAGAGCAATAGAATAATCGTCTTTTAACTATATAGATGGTAAAAAAGAAGAAAGAAGGTCTTACATAAATTGGCAGCTATTGTAGCTATATACATAGAAATCATTAATCAACATCATTGAGTGATAAGAATATACTGAACTGTACATACAAAAAAAAACTTAAATCTTAAAACTAGAATTCCAGAATTTCAGAATTTTAATATGTTTTTAGAGATATTCTGTGGTCAAATGTTTTATGATGTAACGTGATTAACATTGCTAGCTATCTTTGTACATATATATATATGTATTTTATTAAGCGTCCTTGCTTGCTTAAATCTTGGGCTGATGATGACATTATATAATGCCGAAACCGGTGCCCACCAAATGGAATAATAAAATGTGATATTTTAATGAGAACACATTGCAAGTAGTATTGAACAGGTGGATAACCTTACCTTTATTTTTGAATGTAAATCTTTTTTCAATACGGACCAGTATGAAGTTTTTGACGCTTAATAATGCATCCGGGAAATAGTGGGTTCGAATCCCACTGTCGGCAGCCCTGAAGATGGTTTTTCTTGGCTTCCCATTAGCACACCAGGCTGTACCTTAATTAAGGCCACAGCCGCTTCCTTCCAACTCCTAGGGTTTTCCTATCCCATCGTAGCCATAAGACCTATCTGTGTCGGTACGACGTAAAGCCCCTAGCAAGAAAAAGAAGAACATAATGCAAAACAATGTTCTGAATGGGGAAACAGAATGGTTAATTTTCAGGTAATTTAAAAACTGTGGATTCAAATACATACATACATCATCAGTATAGACCGTTAAGCCTTTCAGCGTTCAGTCTGTAAGCCTCTGTTAATTTACTAAACGTCTCCACAATACTCTGTTTGCAACTAGTGCTGTGGCCACATTTAGTTCTATACCTCTTATCTTCAAATCGTTAGAAACTAAGTCTAACCATCGTCGTCTTGGTCTCCCTCTACTTCTCTTACCCGCAATAACAGAGACCATTATTCTCCTAGGTAACCCATCTTCCTCCATTCGCCTCACATGACCCCAACAGCGAAGCCTGTTTATGAGTACAGCTTCATCCATCGAGTTCATTCCTAACATAGTCTTTATCTCCTCATTCCGAGTAATCTCCTGCCATTGTTCCCACCTGTCTGTACCAGCAATCATTCTCGTTACTTTCATTTATGTTACTTCCAACTTATGAATAAGATCCTGAGTCCACCCAGCTTTCGCTCCCGTAAAGTAAAGTTGGTCTGAAAACAGAGCGATGTAAAGACAGTTTCGTCCGGGAACTGACTTCCTTCTTACAGAATACTGCTGATCGCAACTGCGAGCTCACTGCATTAGCTTTACTGCACCTTGATTCAATCTCACTATATTACCATCCTGGGACAACACACAACCTAAATATCTAAATATCTACCTGTTCCAGCTTTGTATCACCAATCCGACATTCAATTCTGTTGAATTTCTTACCTACTGACATCAATTTAGTCTTCGAGAGGCTAATTTTCATACCACACTCATTGCACTTATTTCCAAGTTCCAAGATATTACGCTGCAGGCTATCGGCACAATCTGCCATTAAGACCAAATCGTCGGCATAGGCCAGACTGCTTACTACAATTCCACCTAACTGAATCCCTTCCTGCCACTTTATACCTTTCAGCAGATCATCCATGAAAACTACGAACAACAAAGGTGAAATATTATAGCCTCGTCTAACCCCTGTAGGTACCCTGAATCAAGAACTCATTCTACCATCAATTCTCACTGAAACCCAATTGTCAACATGTAAATGCCTTTGATTGATTTTAATAATCTACCCTTAATTCCATAGTCCCTCAATATGGTACATATTTTGTCCCTGGATATCCTGTCATATGCTTTCTCCAGATCTACGAAACATAAACACAACTATCTATTCCCCTCGTAGCATTTTTCACTTACCTGGCGCATACTGAAAATCTGATTCTGACAGCCCCTCTGTGGTCTGAAACCACACTGGTTCTCATCCTCTCAACCCCTGATCGCAACCTCCCTTCCAAGGTGCCAGTGAATACTTCCCTGGTATACTAATCAAAGAGATACCTCGATAGTTGTTGCAATCCTTCCGGTTTCCTTGCTTATAGATAGGTGCAATTACTTTGTCCAAACTGAAGGTACCTTACCAACAAAAAAACCTACAGCCTGTTTTACAGTCATTGACCGGGTCAGGGATGTAATGAATGAAGCAGATATAGGCTGTTAGAACGATGGGGTCGCCACTCCCAAAGTGATTTTATTAATGAATGATAGATGCTATGAAATGAGAATGGAGACTGTTGCTGGAATGAAAGATGACAGGGAAAACCGGAGTTCCCGGAGAAAAACCTGTACCCCCTCCGCTTTTTCCAGCACAAATCTCACATGGAGTGACCAGGATTTGAACCACGGTATCCAGCGGTGAGAGGCCGGCGCGCTGCCATCTGAGCCACGGAGGCTACACCTTACCAACACTCCATGTTAATTTTACTACTCTATCAAGCCATTCAAACCCTGCCTTGCCACTATACTTCACCATTTCAGGTCTAATTTCATCTGTTCCTGCTGCTTTTGCTTAAAATGTTCTGAGCTCGGTAAATTCATGAAGCAGTAAGCTACCCTTCTTACACATAGCCTAAGTAAGGATCTCTCCTCTAACGGTTTAGGGACCACTCAGCTTCGGGACGTCAATTGAGTAGAGCGGGGATCAATTCCTCCCTCAGCCATCCTGGAAGTGGTTTTCCGTGGTTTCCCACTTCTCCTCCAGGCAAATGCCGGGATGGTACCTAACTTAAGGCCACCAACGTTTACTTCCCTCTTCATTGTCTATCCCTACCAACCTCCTCATCCCCCACCACGAGAACCTGTTCAGCACAGCAGGGGAGGCAACCTGGGCGAGGTACTGGTCCTCCTCCCCAGTTTTATCCTCTGACCCAAAGTCCCACGCTGCATGACACTGCCCTTGATGCGGTAGAGGTGGGATCCCTCGCTGAGTCCGAGGGAAAAACCAAACCAACCCCGGAGGGCAAACAGATTAAGAAAGAAAGAAAAAAGGGAAGAAGAAGAAGAAGAAGTCCAACTCTGTGTTGTAGTGGTTAGTGTGATTATCTGCTACCCGGGTTCGATCCCCGGCCCTGTCACGAAATTTGAAAAGTGGTACGAGGGCTGGAACGGGGTCCACTCAGCCTCGAGAGTTAAACTGAGCCGAGGGGTGTTCGATCCCCCTCCTCAGCAATTCTCGAAGTGGTTTTCCGTGGTTTCCCACTTCTCCTCCAGGAAAATGCCGGAATGGTACCTAACTTAAGGCCACGGCCACTTCCTTCTCTCTTCCTTGCTTGTCCCTTCCAAACTTCCCATCCCTTCACAAGGTCCCTGTTCAGCATAGCCGGTGAGGTCGCCTGGGCGAGGTACTGATTCCCTTTCCCAGCTGTAGCCTCGACCCTATGTCTCACGCTCCAGGACACTGCCCTTGATGCGGTAGAGGCGGGATACCTCGCTTAGTCTGAGGGAAAACCTAACCTTGGGGTGTAAACGGATTTATAAAAGAAAGAAAGAAAGAAAGAAAGAAAGAAAGAAAGAAAGAAAGAAAAAAAATAAGAATTGTTCCAGTTGTTAGGTACGGTACATCTTTAGTTTAAATTCCCGATATTCTGTATGGATGTAGTGTAATCTACTAGAGGCAGATCAAACTTGTTATATCCTAGAAGTTTTACCTGTTGAAACCAGATGATGTCTCTAGCTGTAATTTTCTAGCGCTATTGTGTTAACGTACTATAACTAACATCACTGCAATTCATACACATACATAACACTATCCTCCACCACAATAGCAAACAGTTTACTATAACTGGCAGATGCCGCCCATCCTCGTTGAAGGGTTTGCCGTACAAGAGCTGCACCAGACTAGGAATAGCCACACGAAATTATTATATTATCCCCATATAGCAAATTTTCTGAGCTTACGAGCTACTCTATTGTAAATTTCTGGGCTTCTAAGTTCCTTTCGTGGTATTTCTCACTTGTTGAACTTTTGTTGTTTGTGTCAAACGACTCAATCAATAAGAAAAGAAAGAAAACACATTTTTCAGAAGATAGTTTGGTCAAATTTTTAACTTTGGCTCATGCTTTGTCCACCCATTCGTCCCTTAGGTTTCTTTCTCTCTCTGCTCCAGGGAAATCACCGTAATAATAATAATAATAATAATAATAATAATAATAATAATAATAATAATAATAATAATAATAATAATATTTTATTTTTTCATTTCTTTCTTTCTTTCTTTCTTTCTTTCTTTCTTTCTTTCTTTCTTTCTTTCTTTCTTTCTTTCTTTCTTCCTTTCTTAAACCTTTTACCCTCCAGGGTTGGTTTTTCCCCCGGACTCAGTGAAGGATCCCACCTCTACCGCCTCAAGGGCAGTGTCCTAGAGCGTGAGACTTTGGGTCGGAGGCATACAGCTGGGGAGCAGGACCAGTACCTCGCCCAGGTGGCCTCACCTGCTATGCTGAACAGGGGCTTGTGGAGGATGGGAAGATAGGAAGGGATAGGCAAGGAAGAAGGAAGGAAGCGGCCGTGGCCTTAAGTTAGGTACCATCCCAGCATTTGCCTGGAGGAGAAGTGGGACACCACGGAACACCACTTCTAGGATGGCTGAGGAAGGAATCGATCCCCCCTCCCCCTCTACTCAGTACACCTTCCATGGCTGGGTGCACCTCTTTCCAGCCCTCGTATCACTTTTCAAATTCCTTGGCCGCGCCGGCAATCGAACCCGGGCTTTCGGGGGTGGCAGCTAATTAGACTAACCAGTACACCACATAGGCGTACAATAATAATAATAATAATAATAATAATAATAATAATAATAATAATAATAATAATAATAATAATAATAATAATAATAATAATAATGTTATTAGTTTTACGTCTCACCAACCAGTTTTAAGGTTTTTGGAGATGCCGAGGTGGCGGAATTATCTTCCGAGTTCTTTATAGTGCCAGTAAATCTACTGACGTATATGAGTACGTCCGAATACCACCGCACTGCGCTGGGATCGAACCCGCCAACTTGGAAGGCTAGCACTCGACCTCCTGAGCTACCCAGTCCGACGGCACAAGAGGAAATAGATCGATGCTAATGTGTGCGCCCCTTCATTGGCTGGACCGGGTAAATACCAGGCCAGAGGAAGAGGAGTCCGTGCCTAATTGGCATGTAGCTTATGCTAGTCCTGGCGGGCGCAATTGACTGAGACTAATCGATGTAGCTGTAGGGTCGCTCAGAGCTGTCATCACTTCAGCGTGGGAAAGGAGCGTGCAAGGGACACTTCCACATCCGACTTGAAATATTAAAGACTCCCTCTCCCTCATCTAATGACCAGATACCAGACTTAAATGGCAATATTTCAATAATTACCCTGTGCATGTCACTTTAAATAACACACTTCAAATATGTAAAAGGGTTCGCACAACTTTTGAAAGGCCCCTTCATACATCTCCGTAAAAATAACTGGGAGGTTGATGGAAAAGCACGAACAGGTTCAGAAAAATTAACACTCAAATAATATGGAAATATATCTTTCTTGCATTACGAACCACATTACCTTTCAAGAGAACTGTTTGGGTTTCTATAAATCTTGAGTCAAAGATCAAATAACATCCATTTACCGTCCAGGGTTTGTTTTTCCCTCGGACTCAGCGAGGGATCTGACCTGTACCGCATAAGGGGCAGTGTCCTGAAGCGTGAGACTTTGGGTTGGGAATAGACTATAACTGGGGTAGAGGACAAGTACTTCACCCAGGCGGCCTCGCCTGCTATACCGCTTTTCACAAGAGTTTAATCCTGATGCCTATACACGTGGACATGGACGTAGTTGATTGGAGAAGCAACTGTCGCACTCACTCGACTGTATGTGAGCTCGAAGAAAAGTAGTACGTCGCATTAATTTTATTTTATTTTAGTTTATTACATTTAGAGAGTTTGGAAGAGTACGTAATAATATTAAAATATGGTTGTCATATATACCGGTATATATATATATATGGGTTTGTTTTAATGAAATAGTGATTAAATAACGAGAAATGAAGGCACAAGGCGTGGTGTAATACAGGAAGTCTTCTCGTAATGAGGGAAAGTCCCAAGCTGTACAGAGTGGAGACTGCAGCAACAGTCAGTGTCAGTATTCATAGTGAGAGAAATGGAGCAAGATGTAGGACCATCGCGTATAGTGAAGAACAAAAGAGGAAAACCGCTCAGAAGTGACCACAGGCAGTGCTTTGTGAATGTGTTCAATAAACTAAGTCGTTTATTCAGAAGTTCAGATGTTCGCACTGTTGTCGTATGCGATGCGCAGCGCTGTACGTCGGAACACGAGACGTTGACGGGGTGGAGGTCGGTACTACACGCTCAGCGAATCACAACTCTTTCTTTGGCGGAGGCGTGGACATACCATGTTTACATCAGGATTAAACTCTCGTGAAAAGACATATGCTGAACAGGGGGCTTGTGGGGGATGAGAAGATTGGAAGGGATAGGCAAGAAAGAGGGAAGGAAGTTGCCGTGGCCTTAAGTTAGTTGGCATCCCGTAGAAGAAGTGGAAAACCACGGTAAACCACTTCTAGGTTGGCTGAGATGGGAATCGTAACTCCTCTACTCAGTTGACCTCCCGAGGTTGAGTAGACCCAGCTCCAATCCTCGTACCATTTTTCAAATTTCGTGGCAGAGCCGGGAATCGGACCCTGGCATCGGGGGGGGGGGATGGCATCAAATCACGGACTATATCATAAATTTAATGGTAATAATAATTTTGGTCCGCCTCTGTGGTGTAGTGGTTAATGTACGGCGGAAGAATCAGTCCTGGAGGGTAAACGGATTAAGTAATAACAAATAATAATAATAATAATAATAATAATAATAATAATAATAATAATAATAATAATAATAATAATAATAATTTGCTGAAAGATGGTTGACCTGCTCGGAGCAGTTAGCTGATGACGTGTGAACTGTAGAAATATGCCAACATTTCTACAAGATGCGTTTAGAAAGTTTGGTGAATGATAGTCTACCATAATGCAAACAAAACAGAAGTTACAAACAAATTACCTTTAGTCGCCTTCACAGTACTCTTCTTTTGCCACACTACATTTTTGACGACGTGTATACAGCTGCTGGGAAAGTGGGAGTGAAAGCCTCTTTTGGAATCGATCGAAACACTGATGTCACACATCACGGGATATCCAATATCTCTCAGCACAGTGTGTGCCTTCCAGGATTCCTTTGAGGCGGGGAAATAATAAGAATTCTGCAGGCGCCAGATCCAGGAAATACTGTTGATATTCGAGAACAGTTACGCGCCGCTTAGCCAAGAGGTTGCGCACACGCATAGCAGTCTGTGGGCGGGTTTTTCGTGGAGGAGAATCCACTTTCCAGTCTTGTACAATTCTGACCGAATAGGCTGGATGCGTAGCAGCAACCATTTTGAAATGTACTCGTAGAATGCGGTGTTGACAGTTTGACCCTCCGGTACGAATTCCTGGTGGATCATGCCATTGCTGTCGTAAAAGGTGATAAACAGTGTCTAGATCCTGGAGTTTTGGACGTGACTCTTTTTTGGGACGTGGAGACCCCGATGCACACCATGCGACTGATTAACGCTTAGTCTCCGGATCGAACTGGTAGTGCCAGCTTTTATCACCCGTGATGAAGATTTTCAGAAAAGATGGATCTCGGTCACACATGTTACGAAAATCTCCAGCAATCTCCATCCGTGTTGCCTTCTGCTGGTCAGCCAACGTGCGTGGCACAAATGCAGAACAGATTGTCCACTTACCCAAATTGCTGTGAACGACGTTTGCACTGCCTTCTCGGTGACAGTAGCCAATTTTGTGCCGCACTTGCTTGTTGTTTTCTGCACTTCTGCTTTCTGACGGTCGAAATGGACGTTGCGCATCATCAAGAGATTTTTGTTCATCCTGAAAGCGTTTGAACCAGTCGTAAACACATGTTTATTTATCGACTTTTTTTATATAGCGTGGCTCAGGCTATGAAGTCTGCTGTTATGCCAAACCATCTTATACGAAGGTTGGAACTTAAATAGTGGCAACTAATTTATTTACAACAGATACAAAAGAGTTATGTTACATGTTAGCAACCTTTACTGTCTTTCAATGTAGTCACCGGCGTTGTGTATAATTCGTTGCCAGCGATGTGAAAGTCGTAGTATAACTTTAGCAGAGCCTGTTCTGTTGATGGTGCGAATGGAGCGGTCTACTGCCTGTCGAATCTGTGCAACAGTTCTGAAGCGAATGCTCACGAATCGTCTGGTTTCTACTTCTTCTTCACTCGTACGACCTCTGGCACATTCGATCTTGGTCCAACTCCGTTGTTCCTGTGTGGAAAACATAGTGACGTTACGTTAGACCGCTAGCTCACACGTGACTGTGTTTCTCTCGCTTGTGCGCACGCAGGTGATGTGGGAAGGGCGAGTCCATTTGCTCTGAGGTAAGGTAGGTATGTAACCAACGTGTGCTATCAGCGACAATATTAGATTCCGTTGCATAGCGTCTCCACAGCAGTGTTACCACTATTTAAGTTCCAACCCTCGTACGTGCTGCATTGTACAAACTGCAGAGTATTAAGATTCCTAATTACATATAATTAATTATGAAATTAAACTTAAATACTAGTTATAAACAAAAGACAAATTACTGAGAGTTACTATTAAAAATATTAAATATTAATTTCTTAAGTCTATGTACCATTTATAACATATGTTTAAAAATACATGTCCACTATGTATGTATCTAATTACAGAGTGAAGGAAATTTCAGGAGCGTATGGTTGCAGTTATGAATGAGTTGCCGTAACCTGTCGTGCGGTAAATTGAGAAGCTCAGCAGGGAAGAGGTTTCTGACCCCCAGGTTTGGGGATGACAAGTATTTAAGATCTGTTCTCAGATAACTTGGTGCGTCTGTACGGAGGACGTTGTGGACAAGCGAAACACAGTGAAGATTTCTTTTCTCCGCCGAATATAACCACGACAGCTATTCAATACAGGGTGATACATGACAATACCTGGGCATATTTAATACAAAACGGACGCATGTATTATAAGCCCGCTGAAATTTAGCGTTAAGCGTGGTGTTTAGGTTGTTGTATATTACGTCACCATAATCGAAGATGGGTAGAATTAAAGCTTTGAACAAGTAACTTTCTCGTATTTAGTGGAAGGAGATCCCGTAAACTTTTAAGGGAGTACAAAGAAAAGAATACTCTTTGGCAAATTTTCGTCGTGTGCTGCGTCCAATTTAAGTACTTATGAAAAATCAGGCCAAGGTTCTGCTTGCGGCTTCTGTTCCGTATACTTGCACCAAAATTGCATGCGTATCCTGCACCGTTCTTCATAATTTGTAACAAAACTTGATATTTATGCCTTGCTCCATTGCACTATGGCACGAGTCACACGCACAACGTTCGACTGGCCGCAGCAGACTAGCTTCAGCTCCGTGTCTTCAACGCTACGTGACGCTTATCTGGATGTCTCTCTACTCATATAGGCATGTAAGCAGTGTTAGCACACGTTGCCATTACCATACTTTATACACACACCTTCTATTTTTAAAGTCACAAAAAACGTTTATTCTGAAAGTGAGATTTTGACAACACAAATAAAATGTCACTCTCTACAAACCTATTCTACTAACTATGAATATAAAAATATTAAGGTTTTAATACTTTCGTTCGATTTACATTATACATGGTATATCTGCGTTGATGTTACAGACGTTCGGGGATGATGCAGGACGGCAAATGGATGAATTTGAGATAAACAACCATAGTCCTGAAACGTTCGAGTCAAAGATATTAATGATCCAAGTTTTTAACGCCCGTCCGTTCTTAACAGACGCCGGTATGTCGGAATTTCGTCCCGCAGTAGTTCTTTAACGTGCCGGAAGCCAACGACACGGGGTTGTCATCTTTCAAGACGCTTAAAAACCAGCGACCTCAGTCGGGTTTGAACTCGTTCATTTGGGGTTAGTAGAACAACGCCATATCTACTACACCACTGCGGCCGGCAGTCAAAAGTTAAATCAAAAATCGGTCTGATACCTCCGACTGTACTGTACACTAAGAGTACAATAGGGGAGACAATTCCGACCAGCAGAAGAGGCTGGGATAATAACTCAACGACTCCAATGCAGATGGCGTACTGTGTACTGACGTGATCGGTGTGCGATGTCTGTGCTGTAGGCTTCAGTCTGTGTTTACGGGTTGAAGTGGTACGTTCATCTGCCCTATCCGAATTGAATTGTACCCGGTTACAGAATTTGCAGATATCGTCGCCATAAGACCTATCTGTGTCGGTGCGACGTAAAGCCCGTAGCAAAAAAAAAAAAAATTGCAGATATGTTGTTTGTGTATAGGGAAGCAAACGGAAGCAGCAGCGAAGCCGAACGGTTGTACAGGACCAAATATCCACGTAGGAGACATCCAGCTCACACCATGTTCCAACGATTAAGTGAAACAGGGCAATTGGTACCACAGTACAATGACCGAGGAGGACGATGAATTAAACGGACTCCCGACTTAGAAGATGAATGTGTGGCGAGTATTACGTGAAATGCAGCTACACCCATACCATCCGCAGAAAGTACAGGCTTTGAGTCCTCCTGACTTCGCACCTCGAGTCGTGTTCAGCCAATGGGTCTTGCAGCGCCTTGCAGTAGATGCTTACTTTCCTGCGTATGTACTTTTCACAGATGAAGCCTGTTTCACCAGATACGGAATGCTAAACAGTCACAGTAGTCATATTTGGGCCGATGAGAATCCCCAAGCTACATTTGTGAAGAGCCATCAGCACAAAATTTCAGTCAACGTGTGGGCAGGCAGAGTCAATGATTACGTAGTAGTTCCATTTCTTCTTCCCCCGGCTAAATGCAGCAGTGTACACAGTGGTTTTCAGAGATGTACTACGTAGGCACCTGGAAAACATCCCATTTGCCCTTCGTCAACGGATGTGGTTCCAACATGACGGAGCCCCACCTCACTTTTGGACTGAAGGTTCGTGAACACCTGGATCAGATATTCCCTGCAAAGTGGATAGGAAGAGGAGGTCCTGTTTTGTGGCCCGCTCGTTCACCTGATCTCACTCCACTTGATGTATTCTTGTGGAGCCATGTGAAAAGCCTTGTGTATGAGACACCTGTCGAGACTGAAAAGGATCTCCTGGCAAGAATTCTCGCTGCCTGCAACGCTGTTCGAACGACATCGGGGAAATGCGAACGGATACGGCATAACTTTGAGCGACGATGCCATGCCTGAATAGACGCAGGGGGACGCCATTTCGAACATTTGTTGTAAATGGAGCGGCATGAGAAACTTGTGCAGGTAAACGGACTTAAATGAGTAGAATTTTGCTTAACTCTTGACTCGATCGTTTCCGGAACGTGGTTCCTTATCTCAAAGTGATCCATTTGCCGTCCTCCATCATCATCACGGACACACACTCTATAGAAAGTGAGAGATAAATGTGCATAATATTAATATAATATTTTATTAGCGCAAACAATGGAATTGTTGGATTCCTGCTGAGAATTACTCATGATGTCATGTTGCGGACAGCTTATGAAACAGCGGTAGGCATGCAACGATGTTCTGTCTTAATTGCTCATTCTACCAAGGTTCACTGAAATGGAACTGGCCCAACCCAAATATTTCCACTGTTATGCCTGTTGCTCACGGTAAAATTTTCTGTCAAATTTATTGTACAATAATATAATTTTATAAAATTTCTGTTGCTCATGGTCAAATTCAAGTTTTATAAAACATTTGATAAAACTTTTCATAAAATAGGACATGTTCTATTCCGTAAAATTAATTTTACGAAACGAACCAATCAGCGAAGCTGACATCACGATGATGTTGGCGCTACGTCGTGAGAAGATTGTGAAGCTCGATTGTAAACAAACACTTCTTTCTAAAATGGCAGGATCCGGGTGGACTAAGGAAGCTGTTAGTGTTTTACTGACGAATACCAGAAATATCCTTGTTTGTACGAAGTTAAAACACCACTTTACCACAATAGAAATGCAAGAAGCGAGGCAGAAAACCCAATCGCCGAATCCCTAGATGAATGCTGGACTTCTAACCTCAACTAATTTTCGACCAAGAACAGCAATCCTCTACCTTCTTCTCTTCTTGTGATCCAATCCCGAGTCCAGCATTTCCTGGCATTTCTTTTCTTCCTTTTTACCACTGTACAACATATAAGTGCAGCTAAAGCAGCAGGTTTTGCTTTGTTTGTTAGAGACATACTCTCAAACACACTGTAAGTTGAACAGCTGATTCTTGGTTTAAAAGTTTATCGATTGATGGCAGCACATACAAATCTTAGTTCAGAAGTGAGTTCATAGATGGCCATCCTGATGCATCGACGGATTTTTAAAAATATTTTTACCGTGAGCAACACAACTTGTTTTTACCAAAATTTTATAAAATTAATTGTACAACAAATTTTACGAAACATTTTACAGTGAGCAATAGATATTAGACGACCTAATGTTATTTAACCTTACGCATCGGTATAACTTGGAATGACTCCTGTCCTCGCCAGTATATCATTAGAAGATGCCTCTGCTGGCGAGATATAGTGCTTGCAGTGCATTATGTCTTCTGGTATGTGCTAGATAAAATGTGTTACTTTCACTGACTTGACTCACACATCCTTGGCTTTGACAACATGAAAATGACCTAGTTATGAGAGATGATAGTAACACCATTCCTTATGCAGCCAGTCCCTGTTATGAATGGTATGAAAATATCGCTCATAGGGTCGGTTGGTACATGCATTTCAGTGGGCTTGGCAGACAAACATATAATAGCAACTTCTGGCTTGATGAGGAAAGCAACGGGAGACTACCTCACTCCTCATTTCCCTAGAATGGCTGTTCAGTGACGCCTGGGCCACCTATGACTGCTTTTGGCGGAGCTGTGGAGGATCAAACCAGCCTTTGGGCTGAATGCCTAACACATTATTATTATTATTATTATTATTATTATTATTATTATTATTATTATTATTATTATTATTATTATTATTATTATTATTATTATTATTATTATTATTATTATTATTATTATGCTATTTGCTTTACGTCGCACAGACACAGATAAGTCTTATGGCGACGATGGGACAGGAAAAGCCTAGGAATGGGAAGGAAGTGGCCGTGGCTTTAATTAAGGTACAGCCCCAGCATTTGCCTGGTATGAAAATGGGAAACCACGGAAAACCAACGCCCCCAACCGCATATCCAACTTGCCCGGTACACACACATTATTTTTATTATTATTTTTATTATTAGGGTCTATTATTATTATTATTATTATTATTATTATTATTATTATTATTATTATTGTTGTTACGGAGTTTTCCGTGGTAGTTAGAGGTGAAAGAAGGTGCTGGGATGAACAGGTCTCAACTTACGAAATTAAAGTTAATTTAAAATTTAACAAAGGTTATATTTTCTTTTCGAGGTCAAGAAATAACAAGTATAACAGGAACTCAGTTGTATATCAACAAATTAAGAATGTACAATTACAATTTGTCAATGGTTTTGGGCTTCGAGCCCCCAGACACACAATCCTTGAGCAAAGAGCCCAACTTTACTTATGTATAAGGTTCAACAAAGGGGCAGAAAACCCCAATCATACCAAGGAGCACTAGCTCCCAATTACCCAGTAAAGCCTCCTCGAGGCACACAGAGCCTAAATTTAAGAAAGAGCAACCCGCTCTCAAAGTTCAAGCCTATCAACGGCCACACCAAACTCCACCTTCAAGGTGTCCTCCGGACACCTAAAAACAGGGGTAAAAATACCCAACCTGCTGAGGCCTATTCATTAAAGAAACAGGACAATGACATGGCCCCAAAATACCAACTTGAGTGGAGGCATACTCAGCACTCCTAATACACTTTATTAAAACCTAATTTGGCCCTAGGCCGCTTATGCAAGGGCTAATCCCATACTACGGAGGTGACACGAGAGGAAATTAATTACATTATGAAGCGAAAAAAAAAGTTATGAAAACGTAGTCACCTCAAAAATAATATGAGAGGGAGCTCGAGAGGGTTAGGCACTCTCTATCCCGATTTGTAGTTAAAGAGACGGAATTTATACCAAGTGTCTTTTACATTCTAAAGGAAGGTTACATGGTAAAAGTTTCGAACCTGCCCCGAGGGTTAAACTGCTGAGCTAGCAAACAAAGAAGTTATTAAAAGGCCATTACCTGATGGATGAACTGCCGCCTGAAGAAAGGGGCGCTTCCCGCCCCCTGCTATATAATCACACTAGGAAGGATGTTACTGAAGTGGCGAGGAGACCGGAAAATCAGCAGTTTATATATCCTCGTGGAAGATTCGAGACGTTTCATGAATGATTACCACCCGCCCACAAAATTTATTTGGTTACTGAACACAGTTACAGAGCAGGTTGGGGAAGAAAGCCCCGATTGGTCGAAAATTAATTTAAGAAATTCGCGATTGGCTAATTTCAAAATTGGCGGAACGAACGGATTAACATTACCAACTCAAACAATGACAGAAAGAAATTTAACAAAGAACAAAATTTCTTCAAAAAAAAGTTCCTTCACTTCGCACCAGGGTGCGCAATTGTAGTTCTTAAGTGGTGCCATCTAGAAGAGAATGTTCACACTTCTCACTACAGAGAAAACAAATATAAATCGAAAAAGACACAGTTCAGAACTCTTCAAAATTTACAGTATAGAGATCTTCTGAGAAACTTTAGAATTAACATGGTTGTTAAAGTTCAGGCTTCCTCCAGTAGAGGAGTTTCAACTGGCGCAATGTTTGAATTAGCGGAGCGGAGGTGTACCGCCCGGTACAATTATTATTATTATTATTATTATTATTATTATTATTATTATTATTATTATTATTATTATTATTATTATTATTATTATTTCTATTTGTTTTACGTCGCACCGACACAGATAGGTCTTACGGCGACGATAGGATAGGAAAGGCCTAGGAAGTGGAAGGAAGCGGCCGTGGCCTTAATTAAGGTACAGTCCCGTTATTTGCCTGGTGTGAAAATGGGAAACCACGGAAAACCATCTTCAGGGCTGCCGACAGTGGGGCTCGAATCCACTATCTCCCGATTACTGGATATTGGCCGCACTTAAGCGACTGCAGCTATCGAGCTCGGTATTATTATTATTATTATTATTATTATTATTATTATTATTATTATTATTATTATTATTATTATTATTATTATTATTATTATTATTATTATTCATACATTTCTCCACAGGAAATATGGGTAGTAATGGGGCACGGGATGCAACAAGTGCCTTACATAATTAAATTATTTACACATTATAATACAAACGTTGATGTACAGGTATATACAAAACTGTAGATCACGGGATCTTCATTCTTGCGGGAGGAACGATCGCACAATGTTGCATGTTGACACGAGGACAGAATGTTGCATAATTTTGTAGATGTTCGGTGGAAGACCCAGTTCTCGCAGACTCTTGTGAAGTATGTATGGAATGAGGCCGTTGACTGTCAGAATCACAGGGACTATCCGTACCAGTTTCATCTTCCAGATCCTCTTGATCACTTCTGCAAGTTCTTTGTACTTGGAAATTTTTCACGGTACTTTCTGTCAATGTTGGTGTCATTGGGGATAGCGATGTCAATAATGAAAGTTGTCCCAGTTTTCTTGTTTACCAGTATCATGTCTGGTCTGTATTGATTGACTATTCTGTCTGTCACTACAGCAGTGTCCCAATAAAGCTTAATCGACTCGTTCTCCAGGAGTGGTGTTGGATGGTACTTGTAATAAGGGATACGCTCCTGAATTAATTGGTTTTCCTGAGCAAGTGCCAGGTGTATGATTCCCGAGACATGATTGTGTCGTCTCGTGTATTCTACGGGGGAAAGTTCTGGGCTAGCCCGCTGTGATATGGTCGATGGTCTCGAGATGAACGGAGCATCGTCTGCATTTGTCGGAGAGTACGCTGGTGTCTTTGATGATGTACTTTTTGTATTTCTTTGTAGCTATTACTTGGTCTAGTATAGCAACTGCAAATCCCTCTGTCTCCCCAAATAAGCGCCCACTTTGTAACCACATACAAGACGCATTCTTGTCTATGCTCTGTTGGTTTAGATTGCTGTAGTATTTTCCGTGGAGGGTCTTCTCTCGCCAGGTCCTTTCTCCTGCAGGGATACTTGGTGATTTGTATGTGGATCAGAGGCATTGTGTGAATACAGAACAGTGTACTTGTCAGCAAGTACTACAGATTTATGGAGAAGGCTGTTTTCTTGCTTTTTATGAAAGTGTCTCCGTAGGTTCTTTATCTGATTCAGGAGCAGGACTTGAAGAACCAGTACTCCTCGGCCTCCCGATTTTCGTGGAATAGTGACCCTTTCCATGCATGAATTTGGATGATGTAATCTATAGGTGGTGAGCAAAGTTCTCGTTTTTCTTTGTATGCTGTCTATTTCTGTAGCAGACCATTTCAGAATTCCGAATGAATAAACAAGAGTTGGAATAGCATACGTGTTTATTGCTTTAATTTTGTTCTTGGCATTATTACTATTATTATTATTATTATTATTATTATTATTATTATTATTATTATTATTATTATTATTATTATTATTATTATTAGACCAATATGTAACAGCATATATATAAGTTCAGTGAGGAAAACAACGGGAAATTCCTTCACTCTTCATTTCTTTAAAACACCTCTTCCTTGACCATCTGGACAGCAGTCGTTTTGGAAGGTCAATATCCTTAAAGGCAGTGTGTGTGACACGGTTGGTTGGTTGGTTGGTTGGTTGGTTGGTTGTTTGTTTGTTTGTTTGTTTGTTTGTTTGTTTGTTGGTGGGTGGGTGGGTGGGTGGGTTGGTTGGTTGGTCGGTCGGTCGGTCGGTCGGTCGGTCGGTCGGTCGGTCGGTCGGTCGGTCGGTCGGTCGGTAATAAAATGAAATGGTGTATGGCTTTTAGTGCCGGGAGTATCCGATGACAAGTTCGGCTCGTCAGATACAGATCTTTTGATTTGACGCCCGCAGGCGGCCTACGCGTCGTGATGAGGAGGAAATGATGATGAAGACAACACATACACCCAGCCCCCGTGTCAGTGGAATTAACCAATTTAACCAATTATGATTAACATTCCCGACCCAGCCGGGAATCGAAACCGGGGCCCCGGTGGCCAAAGGCCAGCACGCTAACCATTCAGCCATGGATATCATAATGTGATATTTTCACCGCACTTTTTGATGCTTCTTGACGAATCAAGAATTGATTATTCAATTCATTTATTTCTTTGACCTAATTTAACACCATACCCACCTAGCTCAAGACGCATACCATAAGCCATAGGTTTAGACTTCAAGTATTTTACAGTGGCATCTTCGCATTCATTGTAGCTTCCGTGGCTCAGGTGGCAGCGCGCCGGCCTCTCACCGCTGGATTCCGTGTTCAAACCCCGGTCACTCAATGTGAGGTTTGTGCCAGACAAAGCGAGGTTTTTCTCCAGATAGTCCGGTTTTCCTTGTCATCCTTCATCCCAGCAACACTCTCCAATGTCATTTCATCTGCCAGAGGAGTGCGACAGGCTTTGGCAGCCGGCATAGTTTCTATCCTCGCCGCTAGATGGGGGCTTCATTAATTCCATTTCCTGACCAGGTTGAAACTGAAAACAGACTGTGGATTTCCATCTTTGCATTCATTCTAGAAAAATGCTGGGATAATACATGATACAGTGTATCTTCACGCGCTTAACTACTGTTATACGCTGTTCGCCACATACATTACAGCGCACTGCAGTCGTCTCAAATGGAAGCAGTTTATGAAGTAAAAGTATCTTAGCTTGACGCAAGTGATAGCCCATCTAAGGCAGTGAAATTTTCTGCGGAGCGCAACGGATTGACCCGGTGGAATAACGCGACAACATAGCAGCAGCTTGGTTGAACAATTCTGAGTAGCCTCTAACGCTTCTAATTTGGTACTAGCTGCATTATACATATTGCAATACACGAAAGATTTCGCAAACGCATTAAATAACCATGTATGATCCCTAACTTGATCACTGAGAACTCAAGTTGTACAGCCGTATGAGAACACACTTGCATTGTATAATCATTGAAATCGGTTCGGCTCACACGAAACTCCACGAGTTGCATTATAAATCTCGGGCAGGCCGAGGTAATGAAGTGTGAAGCCGCACCAATTTCTCGCGTCACTACACCGTGGGAGCACGCTACCCCCCTCTCCCCTTCCGGCCTCACCACCCATTCACAATAAACCATTATTTAAAGCCACATATTTCACACCTATCTGCCCCCACACTTGTACCATTCATCCTTATTCGCTACAGTTGTTCTGAACAAAACAAACACTACGCTGAGGACCCTATTCTAATCTAAGTTTCACTTAACTGTTTACTCCAATTGAAATACTGACCAGTAAACTCCTGATTATTTGGGCGAATGAAGGGCAGAATATGTACAAAAAATCAGAATACACGGATAACTCAATTCGATGAAAATTCGTGGATGGAATTAAGGAAGACATGGCATTCGCAGCTCTAGAAAAGACATTCAATGATGCTTTTTTTTTTTGCTGGGGGCTTTACGTCGCACCGACACATATAGAGTGTATCGGGGTAAGATGGTAATCGGGGTATGACGCCTATTTGCTCCTGTTTCTTCACTGTGTCAAGAGAGCGCAGCACAGATCCGTCCACTACTTCCTTGAGTCAGTGTCTCGAGCGGAAAGCATTCAGTGAAGTTGGGACGGATATTTTTCGCCTTTGTGAGCCTAAAATCTGTGGTAAGTATTAAAATTGACACTGTAAAATAATTGCAGATGAATTTAAAAACAATAATAGTGATTCCTGTACCCATGTACCAGTTGTAACTAAGTGTTTATCATGTACTGTATATCTTGAAGTGTGTGTGTGTCAAGTTACTACCTGTTTGCTGCCATATTGGATCACATATTTCAACTGGCATCTCACCCCGATCCCTGGGGAAGACGCCATATTTTCTTCGGGGTAAGATGGATACTCATAATAACTTTTCCATATATATATTTATCTGCAGGCAATGCCTAGAAATTATGTAAGAACACAAATAGAGGTCAGTGGAGTGAAGAAAAGGCTCGACTGAGCAATGGAACATGTTGAACCTGGTGGCATGAACTGTTTCCGAGCTTCTCAGGAGTATGACAATCCATATCGGACCTTGAAAAGGCGGATAGAGAAAAACAATGAGAAAAAATGAGGCATTGGACCTCATAGTAAGACAGTTATTTGAGATTCAAACCATAAATAAATAAATATAGGTACATAATAAAATAAAAAGTCAGAAATAATGATAATTATAATCACTGATAATTACGATAAAATATTACCTTTTAGCAATAAATATTGTGTTTTGTTTCGTAGGTTGCCAAGGAGCAGAAAATGAGAAACAACTTGTACTGTACATTAAGAGACTATACAGGCTTCCGGATTTCCTGCTACTGGAGAAGGTTTGCGAAGACTAGCATTTCAATTTGCCGAAGCGAATACTATTCCTCATCCCTTCAACAAGAATGTTTGAACGGCAGGCTGGAATTGGTTGCAGTCATTCTTGAGACGTTTTCCATCGATACTGCAATGGGACCCAAAATAGATGACACTGGAAATTATTTCAAATTATTAGGGGATGTTCTCTTGCAGAATAATGACTCTCAACAGCCTGCTCGGGATTTGCATTTAGTACAAGTGTTGCAGCTAAACCAGGGAGCTCGTTTGAAAAGATAGCACCCATAGCAATTTTGGAACCACTAGAAAAAGGAAGGAAGAAAACTGCATCTGTGTTGATAAACTAGGAAAACCTGAAATGAGTGTGTTGTGTGCAAAATAAACTATTAAGAAAGAAACTGATCACAAGTGGACTGGATTCAGTACATTCACTGTAAGAAATAGCTTCACGAAACATGCACAGATGAAGCAGATACGTGTGTTAACGACTGTGCTGAAAAAAGGTGAACATCAACCGTAGAAGGGTTGGTAATTATAATGCATTATTGTTTTTTGCATTATTTTACAATAAATAGCATATTAGAATTAGTAACATTTATATATTTGTATCAAATTTATTTTGCCATCTTACCCCAGTCTTCGGGGTGAGATGCCTAATACGCTAACCTATAAAAAATATTATATTACAGGATACAGATATTATGCTTTTAACGTATACCGTGGTTTTTATTTTGAGAAAACCTTGCCAAACATGTGTGATAAATCTCGTTTTGAAAATCTCAGTATTTCCAGTCCTAACTTCATGCAGAACCAAAAAGTATGGCATCTTCCCCCGATGTACTCTAGGTCTTATGGCGACGATGGGATAGGAAAGGCCTAGGAGTTAGGAGGAAGCGGCCGTGGCCTTAATTAAGGTACAGCCCCAGCATTTGCCTGGTGTGAAAATGGGAAACCACGGAAAACCATCTTCAAGGCTGCCGATAGTGGGATTCAAACCTACTATCTCCCGGATGCAAGCTCACAGCCGCGCGCCTCTACGCGCACGGCCAACTCACTCGGTTTCAATGATGCTGGCTGGACGAAGCTATTTGAGACTCTGAAGGTGATTTGTATCATATATCGAGAACGAATAATTATCTACAGTCTGTACAAAAATCAGTCTGCAGTGATAAGAATGGAAGGCTATGCAAAAGAAGCTGCAATCCAGAAAGGAGTGAGGCGAGACTGCAGTTTCTCCCCACTCCTTTTCAATGTTTATATAGAAAAGGCGGCAAAGGAAATCGAAGAAGAATTTGGGAAAGGAATCACAATCCAAGGAGAGGAGAGATTTGATTTGCTGTTGATATTGTTATTTTATCTACGTCTACAGAAGATCTGGAGAAATTGCTGAATGATATAGACACAGTCTTGGGGAAGGAGTGCAAGATGAAAATAATCAAATCCAAAACAGTGCATTCGAACGAAGACAGATCATGCAGGAAATATTAGATTAGGAAATTAATTCTTAAAGGAAGTAGATGAATATTGTTACTTAGTAGAATGACTAACGATGGTAGAAGTAAGAAGGACATTAAATACACCAGCACAAGCAAGGAAGGTCCTTCCTAAGAAAATAAATTTGCTCACTTCGAACAGTGATACAGGAAGTAGAAAGGTTTTTGAAGACTACGGTACGTTGCATTGTATGGAAGTGAAACATGGACGATAGATAACTAGCTCAGAAAAAAAAAGGGAATAGAAGCTTTTGAAATGTGGTGTTACATAAGAATGCTGAAGGTGAGACGTATGGAGCGAATTACGAAATGGAAATGGCGTATGGCCCTTAGTGCCCGGAGTGTCGCCAGGTGCAGGTTTATTGATTCGACGCCCGTCATGATGAGGATGAAATGATGATGAAGATGACACATGCACCCAGCCCCTGAGCCAGCGAAATTAACCAATGATGATGGAAATTCCCGACCCTGACTGGAATCGAATCTGGAACCCCTGTGACCAAAGGCTAGACGCTAACAATTTCGCCCCAAATCCGGACAAGTCGAATTACGAACGAAGAGACTAAATCGAATTGGTGAGAGGAGAAAAATTTGACGAAATTTGACCAGAAGAAGAGACAGAATGATAGGACACATCTTAAGACACCCAAGTCTTGTTCAGTTAGGTTTTAGTGGAAGTGTATGTGGTAAAAATGGTAGGAGTAGATGAAAGTATGAATATGACAAGCAGATTAGAGTAGATGTAGGATGTGGCAGTTACGAAGAAATGGAAAGGTTAGCACAGGATAGGGTGGGATGGAGGGCTGCATCATACAAGTCCATGAACTGATGACCCAAACAACAAAAACAACAACGACATATTAAAAGCAATCAGAGGTATTTATGTTGACAATTGCGCTGAAGTGATAATTGATGGTAGAATGAGTTCTTGGTTCAAGGTGCTTACAGGGGTTAGACAAGGCTATAATTATTCACCTTTGTTGTTCGTAGTTTACATGGATCATCTGCTGAAAGGTGTTAAGAGGCAGGGAGGGATTCGGGTAGGTGGAAATGTAGTAAGCAGTCTGGCCTATGCTGACGAGTTGGTCTTACCGGCAGATTGTGCCGAAAACCTGCAGTCTAATATTTTGGAACTTGAAAATAGGTGCAATGAGTATGGTATGAAAATTAGCCTTACCAAGATTAAATTGACGTCAGTAGGTGACAAATCCAAGAGAACTGAAAGCCAAATTGGGGAATACAAAGCTGAAAAAGGTAGATAATTTCAAGTAATCAAGATGTGTGTTCTTCCAGGTTGGTGGGATAGTGAAACTGAATCAAGGTGCAGTAAAGCTAATGCAGTGAGCTCGCAGTTGCGATCAACAGTATTTTGTAAGAAGGAAGTCAGCTCTCGGACGAAACTATCTTTACATCGATCTGTTTTCTTTACGGGAGCGAAAGCTGGGTGGACTCAGGATATCTTTTGTATATAAGTTAGAAATACAGACATGGCCGGTGGTACAAACAAAATGGGAACAATGGCAGGAGGGTACTCGGAATGAGGAGATAAATGGTGAGGAATGAACTGGATGAATGAAGCTGCACGCATAAACTGACTTCCGTAGGGAGGTCATGTGAGGCGAATGGAGGAGGGTAGATTACCTAGGAGAATAATGGACTCTCTGTTATGAAGGGTAAGAGAAGTGGGGGGGGAGACAAAGACGACGATGGTGACACTCAGTTTCTGACGATTTAAGGATACGAGTTATAGAACTAAACGATATCAAAGAACTAATTACACATAGAGGATTGTGACGGCGGTTTGTAAATTCACAAATACTTACAGACTGAACGCTGGAAGACATAACAGTCTATAATAAAGACGTATGTATGGTGTAATTGTTGTTATTTACTAACAGTTGGGAACGTATCCTACATCATTTCTTACTCTGACGACATCCATGTTGAAAATACGAGGTATCATTTTCCTCGAATTAAAATGTTTATAAAACCTCTTGAAGTTTGAGTCACCTATGAGGATTGAACCTAGGACATGGTAAGGACCCAATTCTTGTAAAAATTAATATTTGGCCGCAATTTAGGCTTACTCTTTACTGATTATTGCAAATGACAAGAAGTATGGATTTCGTGCAACAGGAATATGGCCAATAATTTAAAATATATTTAAAGAATAGGGTCTAGGGGTTCCTTACATTGTGGGTAACAGACAATCAAGGTCCAATTTTAACCGAGGAGGTGGAACGCAGAATTCCAGAATTAACGAATTCTGAACCTTTAACAGAACATCGCATTTCAAAGGCATCAATTCCTGGACCAAATCGCCGAAAAAGCAGATCGTAGAGGATCTGAACGCTGCAACGAAGAGTAAGAAAGCTTGCAAGAGGAAATTGTTTCAGGAGAACGGGAAACAGTATAATAATAAAGATACTCCAGAAGAATCCACCTCGAACAGCGGTGATAATAAATCTCTCTCTATTTTTGTTAAGACATATATGTGGGTAAAGGTACAGTGCTTTTATATTTTTATCATGACCATTGCATAAACAAAATGTTACACAAGTTTTAAATAATAATAATAATACTAATAATAATAATAATAATAATAATAATAATAATAATAATAATAATAATAATAATAATAATAATAATAATAACGGCGTGGAGCCTCCGAAGAGGTTCCAGCGTTGGTGGGGGCGGTTGAATAACACCCACGGTATCTCCTGCCTGTCGTAAAAGACGGCTAAAATGGGCCCCAGGAGCTCTTAACTTGGGAGCGTGGGATAGTGACCACAGGGTTCTTAGCTGAGTCTTGGCATTGCTTCCACTTACCTGTGCCAGGCTCTTCACTTTCGATTACATGACAGTTCCCTACAGTCCTTAGACGCGGCTACCTGATTAATAACTCAGAAATAATCTCGACTAACAATTCCACACAAATCCCCACCCCACAAGGCTACAGCGCGACCCCCTCCCCCACCAAACTACCTCCCGGTGCCACAAATAAAAAATATTAATAATGGATTTTTTTGTTAGTTGTTTTACGTCGCACCGACACAGATAGGTCTTACGGCGACGATGGGACAGGAAAGGGCTAGGAGTGGGAAGGAAGCGGCCGTGGCCTTAATTAAGGTACAGCCCCAGCATTTGCCTAGTGTGAAAATGGGAAACCACGGAAAACCATTTTCAGGGCTACCGACAGTGGGATTCGAACCTACTATCTCCCGAATACTGGATACCGGCCGCACTTAAGCGACTGCAGCTATCGAGCTCGGTAATGGATTATTATTAGTCTATACTGTACTAATAATAATATATCTATACTAATAAAGCACGTGTGTGTGTGTGTGTCCGACTTATCTCGAAAACGGCTACTTATATTTTATTTAACTGATGTGAACGAGCGCAGAGAGCGCGAACTGGCGGAGCGATTTGCTCGCCTGTAACATCATGGCTCGCCCCACGGACTTCTATTGTTATTCTTTTGGAGTGAAGAAAGGCGCTCGGTCTAGGTCTGCATTACTAATACGGTCCCAAAAATATTAATGATGTAGTGTAATTTCCATGAAAATAAAATAAATAATGCAAAGAGTCTGATTTCCATCACACTTTATCCGGACTGTGGACTGGCAAAATAATAGAACTGATAATTTTGGTGTTGTTATCATTTTGGCGTGTTTAAAGTTAGCTCTTTCGGCTTCGTCATTGTTTGTGTATTTTTATGTTTTGTATGTTTTTGTAGTATTGGTTTTGGTTCAATTGTCTCAACAATAGTAATTATAAACTACTCCATTTTCTGTGAATAGGCAAATGCCTTCAGAAAACCTTTCATTTTTCATTTTCGATTTTTTCTGGATTTTCTTAATCCCTCCGTCTAGTTTGTCATATTTTCGGTTTTTTTTCCTTCTATGTTAAGCTCCGCCATCAAAAATGCACAGTTTGTCTTCTCAGCTTCCATTTTCAACACTTTGACAACCTCTTTTAATTTGGAGTGTGGTCTCCCGACAAAATTGTTGAGTCAATTGTTCCAGCCCTCAACAACGTTCGTTGTCCTGTGCCGTGGTTGTGGCAATTCCACATCTCGATTAGAATGTCTTGGTTGTCTAGCCAATTTTCAACAAAGTAGTCAAAAACACTGGCTAAGTTTGGAACTTTCTGGAGCTTGAGAGTGTATTTCCACCCAGCAATCGAGCACACCTTCAGGCTTTAGAAATGCAAGTGCTGCGCACATACGGATATGAAGGCTGATTTCGCTATTTTCTCGGTAGTCCACCGACAATCCGAGACAATGTACTTTTCTCCATAAGCATTTTGTCATGTGAAAATGACAGCCATGTATTTTTGTTGTTGGAAATACTTCTTTTTTCTAGTGGCTTTACGTCGCACCGACACAGATAGGTCCTATGGCGACGATGGGATAGCAAAGGCCTAGGAGTTGGAAGGAAGCGGCCGTTGCCTTAATTAAAGTACAGCCCCAGCATTTGCCTGGTGTGAAAATGGGAAACCACGGAAAACCATCTTCAGGGCTGCCGACAGTGGGGTTCGAACCCACTATCTCCCGGATGCAAGCTCACAGCCGCGTGCCCCTAACCGCACAGCCAACTCGTCCGGTGAAAATAATTCTTGCAGAGAAGAAATGACAGCAGTTTCAAAATCCACGTTTATATTTCCTGGTCTCCAATCCGGAACAGCCTGGAGGAGGAGTCTGCTTCTTCTTTTTGAGGGTGAGGGGGAGATGTGTGTGGAATTGTCAGTCGAGATTATTTCTGAGACATTAATTAGGTAGCCGCTTTCATCGATCCTATACGACCTCACTTGGTCAACTCTTGTTCTTTTCCGACCCCGGGGCTGTTAAGGTTTACGAGGCCTAGGCAGTCTTTAAATTTTCACACCCTTCGTAGCCCTTGTCATTCTTTGGCCGATACCTTCATTTTTCGAAGTGTCGAATCCCTTCCATTTTTTTCTCTCTAGTGTAATATGGAGGATGGTTGCCCTGTTGTACTTCCTCTTAAAACAATAATCACCACCACCTCCGAAGGGGCCTGGTAGAGGTCTTTCGAGTTGACGCCATCAACCTGCGTGTCTGTGAGGATTGGGGCCTACCTATGATGTAACCTAATACTGAATACGGCATGCACGCACGCACGCATACACACACGCGCGGCCCCCAAGCCACCCTAATTAACCAATGAAGGTAAAAATCTCCGACCCGACCTGAAATTGAACCCGGTACCCTTATGACCAAAGACCAGCCTGCTAACCATTTAACCATGGGTTATCATTATGAAAGATTGTCCGGCTCCATGGCTAAATGGTTAGCGTGATGGCCTTTGGTCATAGGAGTCCCGGGTTCGATTCCCGGCACGGTCGGGAATTTTAACCATAATTGGTTAATTTCGCTGGCACGGCGGCTGAGTGTATGTGTCGTTTTCATCATCATTCCATCCTCATCATGACGCGCAAGTCGCCAACGGGTGTCAAATCGAAAGACCTGCATCTGGCGAGCCAAAATTGTCCTCGGACACTCCTCGCATTAAAAGCCATTGCCATTTCATTTCATTATGAAAGATTTAAAAAAATATGCCCCCAAATAAAAAATAAAAGTACTTTTAAGTTGCCAGTGAATGTACCTACTCCGTCTTAGCAACGAAGTATTATTTTATGTCAACCGCCTTTGTCCTTTTTGTTTCTGCGAAAAGAATAACTGAAAATTGAGGAGATCGACTCTAAGAGTGTGGTAGTGTGGTTACTAGATTAATGTTAATGTGTGCCTGTCGCTGATTGTATTTTCTGAAATTGAACAAGCTCGAATGATGTGGAAGGATAAGTTTCTGAATGTTGAATTAAAGAACGCGGGGGATACAGCGGTACATGCTAGTTGAAACATTGTATTAAACTGACTATTTAATGTGATATCTGAGGAGCATATTTTCAAAACGTCCTTTCTCCACATTTTTAGGAAATTGACTTATGGGTACATTGATAATGTCCATCTCTTTCTCCGTGGAATGGTGATGAGTTTTTTTAAGGCAGAATGTCCTTTTTATAAGCACAAAACACGGTTAAATATGTGCTATGTTTCCAAAGAGTCTCTTCTCCACAGCAATATGGCTGACTGGAGTGCATCACAATTATGTTTACAAAATGTCTCTTCTCCTCTATACTGCATAACAAGGACTGCCATTATTGTTTCAAAGCTGTCTCTTATCCTCCAACACAATTAGATATAAAGGCAATGCAAAACGAGCATTCTATGCAATTTCATTGCAAATATGGTAATAACTGTGTAGTGGTAACATTGTTGCATGTCTATTAGATTTAGGAAAACAATTGAACTACAGGTTATGGTGTAATAATACATTCAAGTCCTTGTACTTCGTGTGCGTTTTTTGCCTAGTTATTGTACTTTCACACATATTGTGTGATATATTTAATAAGTTTGGACATACTTTTTGTCAGGTTAAATTCGTTTCCACGCAAAATAATGGCAGAAAAAAAGTCAAATGAAGATAGTGTGAAAAACAGTGTAGTAGTTCCTGCTCCCTTGAGAAAAGGGAGAAAACGTACTAGGAATGAGGAGGAGTGGAGGAAAAATATTAAGAAACGAAAACTCTATGCTCAGAAGAGACTACCACAGATGCCGAAGTGTACGCATGTCAGCAGTATTTTGAAGTGTAAAGAGTTATCTATGCAGGATGTTCAAATGTATTTCCGAAACGTCTCTTATCCTTTTTAAATTTCCAAAATGTCCCTTCTCCAACACATTTGTATTAATATCTAATTAACGGTATGGTATTAAATGCATTCTTTGATTGTGGAGAATTATGAAATGTATAACAATTAGCTAGAAGAATGTTTGAAAGAGTCAAACTCAAAATTACATTTTCTATTCGTTTTTATCCGTTCTGTAAACTAGAAGCTGCTGGAGAAAGGACATTTTGGAAATATGCTCCTCATTTTACTTGAACTGGGGAACATCATTACTGAAACTCAACGGGACAGTCCCTCACCTGTCCCCAGCCTTATTTACTACGGACTTTTTCCACATAAACTTGACCACTCGCATGCGGCTGAGTCAGGGCCGGTCGGCCGGCTGACTGGCTTCCCCTATACCCACGGACCACCTGGTTGTCAGGCTCGCTTCCTGTCCTCCACTTCCCACGCTTTAGTTAGGACTCCGCGTTTGTTTACAAAGATACCTTTAGAGCAAGGTATTTTTGTATGTAAATGTTATAAATACGAATCGGTTCGTCGTTTTATCAGGAGGTTCTCTAGGCAATTTGCCTTCTTCCAGAATTTCAATTCACGATCTTGCGAACAAGTTTGAGACTATCGGTTCAGTGCTAAACCAGAAACGTAGTCATAGCACAAGGAAAATTGGACGAAATCGGCGCAAAACTTCAACGTCAACGTTCATCACGAAAATCACTACCTAAATTAGAAAATAACAAAGAGGAATTTAAGAAAAGCATAAGAGCTGCAATAATAAACATTGCAGTGGCCGAACTTAATCATGTTGATCGAAATGTATTGACTTTTTACAACGTCTGTTTAGCTGCGGAACGACGACATTTCCAGCATTTGCTATGAGGCGAGAATTTAGTTTAGTTTCTTATACTGTGCATACAGCTTTACAGATTTAAGAAGCGAAGATAGAGTGCAGGCCGGTAGTGGCTGGATTGGCCGCGGGTGTGGGGGAAGCCAGCCAGCCGATCAGCCTCGACATATAGGTTAGACATGTTTGTGAAATTACTGACTGGTCCGATAGAAGGCAGTTAGAGTTTAAGAGAGGTTATTCCACTGAAGCTCAACTTGTAGGATTTCAGCAAGATATAGCAGATATCTTGGATTCACTAGGTCAAATGGACTGTATCGCGATTGACCTGCCTAAGGCGTTTGGTAGGGTACGGTGGAGACTGCTCCCAAAAATAAGTACGGTTGGTCTTGATAAAACAGTGACTGAATGGGTGACTATATTTCTAGAAAATAGAACTCAGAGAATTAGACTAGGTGAAGTGTTATCTGATAATGTAATCATTAAGAGGGGAATTCTTCAGGGCAGTATTATTGGACCTTTATGCTTTCTTGTATGTAAACTATATGAGTAAACAAGTGGAATCAGAGATAAGGCTTTTTGCGCATGATGTTATACTGCATAGACTAATAAATAAGTTACAAGATTGTGAGTGACTGCAAAAGGACCTCGATAATGACATACCAATGGTATGTTGATAAAAGGGGTTAAATGTCAGGATTTCCCTAATAGGAAAATTCTTCTCGGTTTTAATCACCGGGTTGATTGGGTGAAAGTTCCTAATGGGGGATTACTGCAAGTACCTAAGTGTTAATATACGGAAAGAACTTCATTAGGGTAATCACATAAACGGTATTGTATTTAGGAGTTACAGTAAGTATGTAAAGGAGAGGGCATATAAGTCTCTGGTAAGACCCCAACTAGAGTATGGTTCCAGTGTACCCTCACCATTCTTGATTCGAGAACTGGAGAAAGCCAAAGAAAAACAGCTCGGTTTGCTCTGAGTGATTTCCGACAAAAGAGCAGCCTTACGAAAATGTTGCAAAGTTTGGACTAGCAAGACTTGGGAGAAAGGATACGAGCTGCTCGACTAAGTGGTATGTTCCGAACTATCAATGGAGAGATAGCGTGGAATGGCATTAGTAGACAAATGAGTTTGAGTGGTATTTTTAAAGTAGGAAAGATCACAATATGAAGATAAAGTTTGAATTCAAGAAGACAAATTGGGGCAAATATTCGTTTATAAGAAGAGGGGTTAGGGATTGGGATAATTTACCAAGGGAAATGTTCAGTAAATTTCCAACTTCTTTGCAATTATATAAGAAAAGACTTGTTAAACAACTGATAGGGAATCTGCCACCTGGGCGACTGCCTAAATGTAGATCAGTGGTGACTGCTGGAGATTGACTCAGCCCTGTGAGAACGGTCAGATTTTATTCGGAAAACCCTGTATATGTTGTGGTATTCCTGATATATTCTAAACCGGGCTCTTTTTTAGATGAATTCATTTAACGCTCATCTCATATTAACAGAAACCATTGTAATGTTTATCAAATCGCGTTCCTTAATTCGTGGTTCCTCTATAATATGCTTCTGAGTGTTCAGTGGATGCGTTACGGCATGCCAGCGTTTGCGAGTTAACAGAGTGTGATGTAATCGACTTGCTGTCATGGTTTAAGAAAACTCTCTACTCTGTTTGTCGACAAGTGTGTGTAAACACATCAGGATATGCTGGCTGATAGGAAGTGGCGTATAATATGTTTATCTTGTGGTTCGCTGACTGGTGTGACTGGATAATGCGTTTACTGTGCAGGCCAAACCGCTCGCCGCCAAAGCCGGTGCACGCGCCCACAGCCCCCTGCGTACTCTCAGCAAGCGTGACCCAATAAATTCGCGCTTTTGTTCCACATGCTCTTGTTCCCAACACACGTGACATGAGTAGTACATAGGATTTAAACCGTGAACTCGTGGTTTCAATATTTACACTGAATTTTTATGAAGTCCTCGCGTGCGTTATATTACTGAATAGTGTCCGCCGCAGAGGTCTGAGGTTTACATCTTTGAAATAGGGTCTGAAAGCAATAAAAAATCCTAAAGTACCTAAGTGGAAAGCAAGATGGAAGTATTGCGCTTATTTTGAAGTCATTGAGATTAGAATTTGAGCAATATAATCATTGTCGTAAAAAGCCGACTTATGGACGAATTTATAAAATTCTGAAATAAGCTATGTAAGCTTACGATAACGTAGAAGAAAAAGAAAAAGAAGAAGACGTTGATGATATTATTATTATTATTATTATTATTATTATTATTATTATTATTATTATTATTATTATTTGTACAATGATATCGTGGATCACAGCGGTGTAAAAAGGTGCTCGGGTGAATGAGCAGACAAGAAATTAACCAAAGCATAAGTTAATGCCCAAAATCAGGTACAAAACTAGAGAGAATTACCAACATGATAATATACGAAGGGATGAGCATTATAGCTCTGACACAGGTTCACTACTGTAGTTTATAAGAACCTGTTTGCTCCACTAACTTACATAGCCTAGGAGTCCGAGCTACAAAATGAATACAGTCCAGCCTCTCAGAGGCATATATTTCTTCCAGCGCACAAAGTGATATCCGACAATCTTCAAATAGGTATTTACATATACTTATCTCTGTTTTGGACTTATCTTCTGCTCAACAGTTTTTCACTTTCTTTTCCAGAAACATAAACAGGGGCAATAAGTGCCCATAATAAATGGCCTTAAAGTAAAAAGAAAAAGGTTGAACATCATTGGCCATGAACAAAACGGTAGGAGACGATACACTTGCACTCCTTCTAGAAGTTTTAAAAACTCTAAGTGGCTTATGACCCAATGACACAGAGGCTAAGCCTATTCTACGCCGGGGTGACTACTTGAAGAACATTAAATTCCAAAAGATTGTTAAGAGTTTTAGATGATTAGAAATTTTCGTCATCCCATACCAAGTTGAATGGGAATCAACAGAGGGTAATCACTCTTTGTTCCCTGCTTCCCAGCAGGGATTTGAACGGGGTCCTCAGACTTGCCGAAAATCTACACTTAAACCATGAAATTAAAACTTTACATGAATAAAGGAAGTTTGAAACCTTCCTCTCAAGCTATCTGCCAGAGCTATCAAATTCTGCCATTGCCTTTTGTTGCTGGGCCTTCCGAACGCCGACCTGCGGCCCCTTCCTCCTAGGTACACGCCGTACACAATAAACTGGAACGATGAAGATGACGATGCAGCCCTAAAGTGCCCAGCTTTTATAATATTTCGGGGTCTAGTTTCCTGAACTCTTTATATCTAGATAGGCTGGATGCCTGTACACATCGCCAATTTTAATCGCCTAGAGAAAATATTCACAAAATTTCTGATTGGTTGATAGATACAGGAGTTGGAGGGGGCAAAAGTGTTGACAACATTGACACAAGAACAAAACAATTTTCAAAATTAAAGGTTGACCAACTGTGAAAATACACTTTCCCTTAAGAATTAATTGTCCTTAATCCCACCAGAGGGGGCACTTAGGCCGATGGTAGAGACATCTAACAGTTCCGAACCCAAGTATCTTGCATAACATTTGATCAAGTTCCATTACATAGATGGCCTTATAGAAGGCGCGCAGTTTAACTGGACGGAGAAGGTGTACCGCCGGTACAAGTATTATTATTCAATCAATCAAAACTGATCTGCGTTTAGGGCAGTCACCCAGGTTTGCAGATTCCCTATATGTTGGTTTCCTAGCCTTTTCTTAAATGATTTCAAAGAAATTGGAAATTTCTTGAACATCTCCCTAGGTAAGTTATTCCAGTCCCTAACTCTCCTTCCTATAAATGAATATTTGCCCAAATTTGTCCTCTTGAATTCCAACTTTATCTTCATATTGTGATCTTTCCTACTTTTAAAGACGCCAGTCAAACTTATTCGTCTACTAATGTCATTCCACGCCATCTCCCAGCTGACAGCTCGGAACATACCACTTAGTCGAGCAGCTCGGCTTCTTTCTGCCACTTCTTCCCAGCCCAAACTTTGCAACATTTTTGTAACGCTACTCTTTTGTCAGAAATCACCCAGACCAAATCGAGCTGCCTTTCTTTGATTTTTTTTTTCCAGTTCTTGAATCAAGTAATCCGGTGAGGAGCCCATATACTGGAACCTTATTAATAGTCGTATTATTATTAGGTTATTATTATTATTATTATTATTATTATTATTATTATTATTATTATTATTATTATTATTAAATACTCTCCTCTTTGGCGCTTCTTCAAAGCACGCCGATGACATAAATGCATGTGGCCAAAACCATAAGAAATGGAAATAGCTTTTTCTTTTTTGCAAGAGATTGGTAACGGTGACAACCCTTCTGTGGTGAGGAATCAAATGTTATGGAATTACCAGCCATAATTTTAGCACATGATGGTATCGTAATTGCAATGTATGGCAAAACATCCACTTCTGCGAAATATGTCATTTTCTAGAAAGTTGCTCTTCTTACACGAAAAAAACCCCCCACTGTAATGAAATTAATTTGAAAGTCACTGGGCTTATACCCGGTGATTCAAATATTATATACACTAGTGAGGATCCCATACACTGGAACCTTATTATTATTATTATTATTATTATTATTATTATTATTATTATTATTATTATTATTATTATTATTATTATTATTATTATTATTATTATGCTAGGGGTACCAGATCCATAATAGACTATATCTTAACAGACTTTGAATTCAGGAAATCTGTTAGGAATGTACGAGTTTTTCGCGGATTTTTCGATGATACAGACCACTATCTGATCTGTAGTGAACTAAGTATCTCTAGGCCTAGGGTAGAGAAAGTGAAATATGTCTGCAAACGAATAAGGGTAGAAAGTCTCCAGGACGAAGAAATTAGACAGAAGTACATGGATATGATTAGTGAGAAGTTTCGAACAGTAGACTGTAAGCAGGTTCAGGATATAGAAAGTGAATGGGTGGCATACAGGGATGCTGTAATAGAAACAGCAAGGGAATGCCTAGGAACAACTGTGTGTAAAGATGGGAAAAGGCGAACATCTTGGTGGAATGATGAAGTGAGAGCAGCCTGTAAACGTAAAAAGAAGGCTTATCAGAAATGGCTCCAAACGAGGGCCGATGCAGACATGGAATTGTATGTAAATGAAAGAAACAGAGCGAAACAAGTAAGTTAGTTGTTGAATAAAAAAAAAAGTCATGGGAAGATTTTGGTAATAACCTGGAAAGGCTAGGTCAAGCAGCAGGGAAACCTTTCTGGACAGTAATGAAGAATCTTAGGAAGGGAGGGAAAAATGAAATGAACAGTGTTTTGAGTAATTCAGGTGAACTCATAATAGATCCCAGGGAATCACTGGAGAGGTGGAGGGAATATTTTAAACATCTTCTCAATGTAAAAGGAAATCATCATGGTGGTGTTGCAGACAGCCAAGCTCATGGGGAGGAGGAAAAGGATGTTGGTGAAATTATGCTTGAGGAAGTGGAAAGGATAGTAAATAAACTCCATTGTCATAAGGCAGCAGGAATAGATGAAATTAGACCTGAAATGGTGAAGTACAGTGGGAAGGCAGGGATGAAATGGCTTCATAGAGTAGTAAAATTAGCGTGGAGTGTTGGTAAGGTACCTTCAGATTGGACAAAAGCAGTAATTGCACCTATCTATAAGCAAGGGAACAAGAAGGATTGCAACAACTATCGAGGTACGGTATCTCATTGATTAGTATACCAGGCAAAGTATTCACTGGCATCTTGGAAGGGAGGGTGCGATCAGTGGTTGAGAGGAAGTTGGATGAAAACCAGTGTGGTTTCAGACCACAGAGAGGCTGTCAGGATCAGATTTTCAGTATGCGCCAGGTAATTGAAAATGCTACGAGAGGAATAGGCAGTTGTGTTTATGTTTCGTAGATCTAGAGAAAGCATATGACAGGGTACCGAGGGAAAAGATGTTCGCCATACTGGGGGACTATGGAATTAAAGGTAGATTATTAAAATCAATCAAAGGCATTTATGTTGACAATTGGGCTTCAGTGAGAATTGATGGTAGAATGAGTTCTTGGTTCAGGGTACTTACAGGAGTTAGACAAGGCTGTAATCTTTCACCTTTGCTGTTCGTAGTTTACATGGATCATCTGCTGAAAGGTATAAAATGGCAGGGTGGGATTCAGTTAGGTGGAAATGTAGTAAGCAGTTTGGCCTATGCTGACGACTTGGTCTTAATGGCAGACTGTGCCGAAAGCCTGCAGTCTAATATCTTGGAACTTGAAAATAGGTGCAATGATTATGGTATGAAAATTAGCCTCTCGAAGAGTAAATTGATGTCCGTAGGTAAGAAATTCAACAGAATCGAATGTCGGATTGGTGATACAAAGCTAGAACAGGTCGATAATTTCAAGTATTTAGGTTGTGTGTTCTTCCAGGATGGTAATATAGTAAGTGAGATTGAATCAAGGTGTAGTAAAGCTAATGCAGTGAGCTCGCAGTTGCGATCAGCAGTATTCTATAAGAAGGAAGTCAGCTCCCAGACGAAACTATCTTTACATCGGTCTGTTTTCAGACCAACTTTGCTTTACGGGAACGAAAGCTGGGTGGACTCAGGATATCTTATTCATAAGTTAGAAGTAACAGACATGAAAGTAGCGAGAATGATTGCTGGTACAAACAGGTGGGAACAATGGCAGGAGGGTACTCGGAATGAGGAGATAAAGGCTAATTTAGGAATGAACTCGATGGATGAAGCTGTACGCATAAACCGGCTTCGGTGGTGGGGTCATGTGAGGCGAATGGAGGAGGATAGGTTACCTAGGAGAATAATGGACTCTGTTATGGAGGGTAAGAGAAGTAGAGGTAGACCAAGACGACGATGGTTAGACTCAGTTTCTAACGATTTAAAGATAAGAGGTATAGAACTAATTGAAGCCACAACACTAGTTGCAAATCGAGGATTGTGGCGACGTTTAGTAAATTCTCAGAGGCTTGCAGACTGAACGCTGAAAGGCATAACAGTCTATAATGATAATGTATGTATGTATGTATGTATGTATGTATGTATGTATGTATGTATGTTAGATAGATGGCCTTATAAAAGGCGCGCAGTTTAACTGGACGGAGAAGGTGTACCGCCGGTACAAGTATTATTATTCAATCAATCAATACTGATCTGGTTTTAGGGCAATCACCCAGGTGGCAGATTCCCTATATGTTTTTACGTAGATGATGGAGAGGAAGGCGAGTAAAACTAGGTGTATGTTTGGCAGCTAAGTTCTCTCCGACACGATGCAGCATCGTATGAGTCCAGCAGGGACACGGTATTTCCAGTGGTAGTAGATGGGTGAGATAGCCTTTTCCCTTTTACAAGCGTTATGACGGTGCCAGAGTCCTGAAATTATAGCACACTATAGTGTGATAGAAAATAACATATGACTGGAACTGCCTCCTAATTGATAGTCTCGCCCTTGAAGCCGCCAATTGTCCTGTCCGCCTGATGATGCAGAGGGCTAATCCTGGCCCGAGTCGCAGATTACAGAGCTTGACAATAACATGGCCGCCTAGAGGCTTATTACCGCAGTACCGCCACGTGCTCAGACCAGCGCCGTGCATGTTTTAGAACACGCCCGCTCGCTTGCAGCACTATAATCCAGAAGGCGCTGGGAATCACTGCCTCCTTGGTCTCCGCACTAGGGAAAGAACAGTGCTTTATTTGCAGTCGTGTGCGACTTACATGCCGTTTGTAGATCCCTCTTCATTCTAGACATAGCCTAGTCCGGCTCCATGGATAAATGGTTATCGTGCTGGCCTTTGGTTCAAGGAGTCGTGGGTTTGAGTCCCGGCCGGGTTGTGGATTTTAACTTTCATCCTCACAGATTTGTCAGTTGCCTATCAGCCGTCAACTCGAAAGATCTACATCAGGCCTCTCCGGAGGCCACACGCCATTATTATTATTATTATTATTATTATTATTATTATTATTATTATTATTATTATTATGCTGGGGCTGTACCTTAATTGAGGCCACGGCCGCTTCCTTCCCATTCCTACGTCGCACCGACACAGATAGGTCTTGTGGCGACAATGGGATAAGAAAGAGCTAGGGATGGGAAGGAAGCGGCCTTGGCCTTAATTAAGATAATTGGTGTGAAAATGGGAAACCATGGAAAACCATCTTCAGGGCTGCCGCCAGTGGGGTTAAAATCCACTATCTGCCGAATACGAAATAGAAAATCACGCGGTAAATCCCATTAAGAACACGTCACGTAGTTATAGTATTAGTAACAGCAGCATTGTGTGGACGAGCAATATCCTGCTGAAACAGGGCAACACTTTCATGTTGTAGAAGTGACAGAAGGACTTGTCGAACACAAGGGCGTATTTGTAGTGGAGTGGGGTGGGAGCAGGTGGTCCAGACCACCTCCGAAATTTCTTCAGTCTTTCAGTCAGTGTGATGTAGGCTAAGCCTATTTGTGAACACGTTGCAAAATCAAGTCACTGCCTCCACTAAAATAGACGTTGTCTGTAGAATCAAATAATATGTAAATTATACAACAACTTATAAATTATTATAAACTTCAGTTAGCAGCCTACAGTGAGCTGGACAGAATTTGGATAGCGTAACGTTTGTTATTCTGATGATTATATGAAGCTGTCCGGCTCCATGGCTAAATGGTTAGCGTGCTGGCCTTTGGTTACAGGAGTCCTGGGTTCAATTCCCGGCAGGGTCAGCAATTTTAACCATCATTGTTTAATTTCCCTGGCACGGGGCTGGGAGTACGTAAGATCTTCATCATGATTTCATCCTCATCATGACGCGCAGATCGCCTACGGGGGTCAAATCAAAAGATCTGCACCTGGCGAGCCGAACATGTCCTCGGACACTCCCGGTACTAAAAGCCATACGCCATTTCATTTCAACAGCATTGTCGGATTCATAAATAGTCATATTTAAATTCTTTAACGAAACTACATCTTCTTCTTGTCCGTTACACCCACTTTGGGGTACAATAGATCTATCAATGATCAGTGAGTCGTGTTTTCCTGTCCTCCCATTACTTTTTCATCCTTTCAGATCTTGCCTTCCTCTCCTCTTCAGAAATTCTGTATAGTCGTTTGGGTCCTGAAACCTCTTTATTTTATCTTTAGTTATTCTCTTCGTGGATCCAGCTGCAAGCATCGCTTCTGTAATTTGGAACTCTCGTAGGTCCTTCTCAAACCAAACCAAACCAAACCAAACCAAACCAAACCAAACCAAACCAAACCAGACCAAACCCCATAACACTACAGCCCTTGAAGGGTCTTGGCCTACCAAGCAACCGCTGCTCAGCCCGAAGGCCTGTAGATTACGAAATGTCGTGTGGTCAGCACGATGAATCCTCTCGGCCGTTATTCTTAGCTTTCTAGACCTGGACCGCCATCTCACCGTCAGATAGCTCCTCAATTCTAATCACGTAGGCTGAGTGGACCTCGAACCAGCCTCAGGTCCACGTAAAAGTTCCTGACCTGGCCGGGAATCGATCCCGGGACCTCCGGGTAAGAGGCAGGCACGCTATCCCTACACCACGGGGCCGGCTTTCGTAGGTCCTTCTCAGTTTCCTTAAACCAGTTCGGCTTGGTTTTCTTATTACGGAAATAGTCGAAGATTATTTTAGTTACCCTTATCGGGTCCATTCTTGGGATGTGGCCAAAGAAGTCAATTCTCCTTTTCCTTATTGTGGCGGTAATCCTTTCTGTTTTCCTATAAATTGTTTCATTGCTGATGTGTGAAAGTTAGTTATTATGGAATTTGTGGCCTAGAATTCTTCGTAGTATTTTCCCTTACTTGATCTCCAACTTTCCCATTGGACCATTTGTAGTTATAGACAGTGTTTCTGAAGCATAAAGGGCTTCAGGCTTGACTACTCTATTATAATGTCCGATCTTGGAATTCCAGGACAGGGATTTTTTGTTATAGGTGTCTTTCGTAAGCTGGAAGGCTGTTTCTATTTTGGTTCGTCGAGATTCCATTATTTTCTTCTCAAGACCATTCCATTCCAACTGATCCATTCACCAAGGTATTTGTAATCTCTGACGATCTGCATTTTTTGTCCGGCTCTATGGCTAAATGGTTAGCGTGCTGGCCTTTGGTCACAGGGGTCCCGGGTTCGATTCCAGGCAGGGTCAAGAATTTTAACCATAATTGGTTAATTCCGCTGGCAAGAAGGTTGGGTGTATGTGTCGTCTTCATCATCGTTTCATCTTCATCACGACGCGCAGGTCGCCTACGGGAGTCAAATCAAAAATCCTGCATCTGGCGGGCCGAAGTCCACGGACACTCCCGGTACTAAAAGCCATACGCCATCTCATTTTCTATTTTTTGTTCCCCCACTTTCAAATATTTTGGAGGATTCTTAATGTTGGTTATTATTTTGCTCTTTCCAAAGGCGATTTTGAGACGTATCTTTTCTGCTTGCTTTAGTAGTTCAATGGACTGTTCCTTGGCTGCCTCGCACGTCTCAGATAGTAAGGCCATGTCGTCTGCGAAAGGTAAACATTTGATCTGCAGACCCCTGTTTACCGATCCCAATCGAATTCCACCACTAGTTGTCTTATCCCATTCTCTTACTACCTTATCCAAGGCACAACTGAACAGTATGGGGAAGAGTCCATCACCCTGTCGGACACGAGTTTTGATCTCAAAAGGAGCTGACAATTCTCCCATGAATTTGATTTTAGAAAACGTATTAGTGAGAGCGCAAAGTATATTTAGAGAAAGTAATTACTGAATATATTAAATACGTTGGGTAAATATCACCACGTAAGTACTTCGTGGAGAATGGCACAAAATAGGCCCGGAAGTGACAGAAAAACTGGTGACATCCATGCCGAAACGCCTTCAAGCTGTGATTGATTCCAAAGGACGTTCGACGCGCTACTAATACTTCGAAAATGACTGAACGTTCCTTGAGTTGTTATTGTGGACGAATACTTTTGCAACGTGACTTTTCTGCAAGCAGTGCGATTGTCTTTTATTTGTTCCAAATGCCAGTGCTTAGGGTGCTATAAATTATGTCCTCAGATGTTCAGATGGCAAATAAAACATACTATTACTTGTTTACAGTTGACCTCTTTATTGTATTGATGCTATTGGCTATTGTCCTCGCATGATGAGCGCGGACGAATAATTTTGCGAGCGGCTGTAAATGATGAATTCAGGAACTTCAGTTATGAAGAACGGAGTTGAATTGAGTGTCCCCTTGTCTAGCTTGTCTCGGTGACATTATTAGAATGACTCTAGTCGTTCTTCATATTGAAGTTCCTGAATTCATCATTTATATGCACACATTGACAGGTCCCCTGTTCAACTCTCTCCAACAACAAGCGGCTCACTACTTTAACAACAAACCATCTATAATAAACATGACGAAAAAAAGTATGTACTCATTTTACTCTTATAAATCTGAATTTACAGAGGTGACACGAGATCGACCACATGTCAGTTAAAATCAATTAATGATTTTTAACATTTAAAAAAAATTGTTACGAAATTGCCCTTTTAAACAGAGAATGCAGTATCAAATAGGTCAACTTAGTCAACTATTTACAAATTCAAATTGACGGTCCATATAAGGATATCCATTTTAGGTATGTTATCTGAATAGGAGTGAACAGAAGTAGAGCAGTTAGAACACCCTAATAAAAGAGTTTTCGAACATAAACATTGAAGTGTATCATCAAGAATACGTGTTCAACGAAGAACCATAATATGAATAGACAATAAGACTGATTTTAAATAACACCCAAGTGATTCAACAGTGTTAAATTCATAGTCAGCTTGTGTATCCCAGAACTTTTATTTAATGATTAACATTGTCTAATTGCATTCTAATTCACATAAGTAGTTATTCTAGTCAAATGGGTATTGTTAATACATTTTAAAATAACTTTAACTAAATAGTTTAATTTTTTGAAAATAATATAATCAGAATTCTGGTTGTATTAATGATTTTGACTCGAAAAACTAGCTGATGATGTCCTAAATGAGGGCGAAACATATCCCAACAACTGAATCGACGTAACGTACAGATTCTACTTGCAAAGAAAAATAAATTGTATTGAAAAGGTGGATACCATAGAAAATTGTTTTGAATACATATCACGCTAGGGTAAGCCATGATTATAACAACTTTTGAAATATTTAGAAAGATCACACTTTCTTCTACACAAAAATGGGTTCTAGTTATCATAATAGTGCAGAAAGTTTTAAATATAAATTTATGAAGATAATAAGTTTTACAAACGAAAAAATAACCTGACGCACCTATGGATGCCAGATCGGTTAACATTTCGAAATTTGCCTAATGTTGTGGACACATCTACTGAAACAGGAAAATACAGATTCTAATCTAATTGGTCAAGTCAGTAGCGGCGATTGGGAATTAGAAGTGGGGGAGGGGGAGGGGGCACAACAATTTATAGAAAACAAAATAGAACCGAGGCTGGAGAATACAGTGAGTCTGGGAGGGGGTTGTACACAACAAAATAGAACCGGGGCTGGAGAATACAGTGAGTCTGGGAGGGGGTTGTACACAACAAAATAGAACCGAGGCTGGGGAATACAGTGAGTCTGGGAGGGGGTTGTACACAACAAAATAGAACCGAAGCTGGGGAATACAGTGAGTCTGGGAGGGGGTTGTACACAACAAAATAGAACCGAGGCTGGGGAATACAGTGAGTCTGGGAGGGGGTTGTACACAACAAAATAGAACCGAGGCTGGGGAATACAGTGAGTCTGGGAGGGGGTTGTACACAACAAAATAGAACCGAGGCTGGGGAATACAGTGAGTCTGGGAGGGGGTTGTACACAACAAAATAGAACCGAGGCTGGGGAATACAGTGAGTCTGGGAGGGGGTTGTACACAACAAAATAGAACCGAGGCTGGGGAATACAGTGAGTCTGGGAGGGGGTTGTACACAACAAAATAGAACCGAGGCTGGGGAATACAGTGAGTCTGGGAGGGGGTTGTACACAACAAAATAGAACCGAGGCTGGGGAATACAGTGAGTCTGGGAGGGGGTTGTACACAACAAAATAGAACCGGGGCTGGGGAATACAGTGAGTCTGGGAGGGGGTTGTACACAACAAAATAGAACCGAGGCTGGGGAATACAGTGAGTCTGGGAGGGGGTTGTACACAACAAAATAGAACCGGGGCTGGGGAATACAGTGAGTCTGGGAGGGGGTTGTACACAACAAAATAGAACCGGGGCTGGGGAATACAGTGAGTCTGGGAGGGGGTTGTACACAACAAAATAGAACCGGGGCTGGGGAATACAGTGAGTCTGGGAGGGGGTTGTACACAACAAAATAGAACCGGGGCTGGGGAATACAGTGAGTCTGGGAGGGGGTTGTACACAACAAAATAGAACCGGGGCTGGGGAATACAGTGAGTCTGGGAGGGGGTTGTACACAACAAAATAGAACCGGGGCTGGGGAATACAGTGAGTCTGGGAGGGGGTTGTACACAACAAAATAGAACCGGGGCTGGGGAATACAGTGAGTCTGGGAGGGGGTTGTACACAACAAAATAGAACCGGGGCTGGGGAATACAGTGAGTCTGGGAGGGGGTTGTACACAACAAAATAGAACCGGGGCTGGGGAATACAGTGAGTCTGGGAGGGGGTTGTACACAACAAAATAGAACCGGGGCTGGGGAATACAGTGAGTCTGGGAGGGGGTTGTACACAACAAAATTGAAACACAATACAGTAGCTAAAAAATAAGTTTTTGATGATCTCTGAGTGAATTCGATAGAAAAGTAAAGGTTGACAGTTTATCAACTTAACTGCAACAATAATATTTTTTGTTGTTGAGATTTTGACTCAATACTGGACAATAAACTTTCACCAAAGGAACAATTACACATGTACGCAACTAAGGTTTTATGCCATAAGATACCAATCACGCTTCCACACGTATCTCCACTACTCGCTGTGGCGTTGAAAAATCGGTTAGTTTCGTCGAATAACATTTTGTGCGTATTTCCACTAAGGAATTTTTTTAAATATATAAATAAATTGAAGGAATGATTTAGATAATAGACGGCAGGATTTTTATAAATAGCTTTTCTTATAATTCCTAGTTTTAGCAGGCTAAAATGGAATAAAGATGTAATTTTTTCTCCACGAAAGTAGGCGGGCAACTGCCCGCCCCCATCGCCCCCCTTAATCGCCGCTACTGTGTCAATTGACACCGGTATCCTTGTTCACAATCAGGAATTTGCTTCCCCACTGTTCGTTGTTTGACGACGGGGTTGCATCGAGTTGCTGCAGGTACACGGGAAACAGCCACATTTTTAGGAAGCGGTATAGAACGGTATTACAGAACCCACTTCAGAAAGCAGTATACAGTAAAAGTACGTTACACTTCACACCAATTTGAAATTAGCTCACTATCTACATTTACTTGCCTGAAGCGCCAGAATCATCATGTTTACTTAGTGTGTAATTGTTATCCTCATTCTCATTTTCAGAACTCGTGTCTTCCATGAGAACATTCATTATGGATTCGTTGTCGAAATTTCGTACACTTAAATTAGACATGCTAAATATTCACAAGAATTACACAAACAAGCCTGCCTCTCGAACGCACACTCTTCCTGTCCGCATGTACCGTGCGTACTTTCCCGCCCATTTTACAGCTGAGAGTCAACGATGATTCAACCCCAGGTTATGTAGGAACATGGTTGTGTTATCAATGCCTTGAAAGATCTCTCGACTTGTGCATTCAACAGTATCCTAGTGAAGTCACAGCTCGCTGAAACGGCAACTACTATTGTTTAGCTATAGTGAAAAGGTGTCCGTAGATTGTCCGAGCTCCGTTAGCAGCAATGAAATACCGCGCCCGTAGTTTATACGAGCAGCTTCTCCAAGATAAATATTCAGAATTCGTGAAATTTCGGCAAAATATCAACTGTCGGCAAATGATAACGGACCTCCCGCCAGATACATTTCTAAATACGCACCTGGCCCGAGGAATGTCCTGGATGCAGCGAACGCTGTTTAACAGCTCTGCGCAAACACTAAGGGTGAACGGGAATTAGACCTACAGCTTATCGAGGTCGACGTCGCACACGTAAACGGTCATCCCTTCTGTGATGGCAGAACTGGTCTCGTAGCTAAACACAACAGAGCACGACCCCACAGGAGACATGCACGTCAGCTCTGAGTCAGACAGTCACCTTTCAGGTCGCAAACTGCATTTCCGTGAAGAACAAGGTCATATTCGGTGACAATGAAAGGGTAAGGGCCGAGCGATTTGGCCGTGCGCTTAGGAGCGCGCAGCTGTGAGCTTGCATTTGAACCCCACTATCGGCAGCCCTCAAGATGGTCTTCCACTTTCACACCAGGAAAATGCTGGGACTGTATCTTAATTAAGGGTTCGGATGCTCCCTTCCCATTCCTAGCCCTTTCCTGTCCCATCGTCGCCATAAGACGCGAACTTTTTCCTGATACCTGAGCTCCCTAGTGCTGAATCGGTAGACCTCGGTTATCTTCGAGATTCGTATCGGCAACCTTTGAAACACAAACTATGAATCGCTTATGCATCGCCGTGAGACATCTGGCGTACACTTTGGTACAATTACTGTTGTTGTTTACACAGCAAAGCCAAACTACAGAATTCATACTAGGAACAAGATTCGCATCGAGAAATGTTAAATAATGTGTGTGTTACACAGTTGTTGGCTGAAGGCAATAACAGCTTAGAAAATTCATATCGATCAAGCATATTATCGATTCAATTCAGATTTAATTTCCATTCAGTTGGCAGTATAAACGGAACCGGGAGAGCTCCCTCCTTACTCCTCACCCCCGTAAAACTTGGTATCAAGGAAAGGTTCTGTATCTGTGTCAGTGCGAAGTAAAACGAATTGTAAAAATAATCTCTTCAGGTAAGCAACTTAATGTTGAAGACATCCTAAGGAAATGACCTACGAATTTTAGGTAAAGAAAATATATGAGTATTAAAGTATGATAATTTATATTCTTTATTTATTCATAAAAATTGCAATCCTTTTCTTAATCGTCGTTATCCGGTCGATTAGATTAGAAATTTGCCTTTTTCTACCACTACGAGCGCTAATGTCAGTCAATGGAGTTACGCCCTTATTTATAAACAATCAAATGATGCCTGAGGGCATTGAACCAAGGAACACATTAAAGAAATAATTATGTAAATAAGTTAATTTGGCTAGGATTTGAGTCAAAAAGAAAACGAGTAGAGAAGCGAGCGATTTTAGGCTGTTTTTCCGGAACTGAATTTACGCCGGAAATGATTTTCGATTTTTTTTTTTTTTTTTAGTTTGATAGAGTTATCCAAGACTCATAACTTGAACCCCTTTCCGGGCCCATTAGCCCTTCTACTTTCGGCACAATTGAGGAAACTGCTTTATTTTACGTTTTTCGTAGTATGAGGATCCCTACTTTTTCTGCTAAGGAATGTTTTCGACATTAAAAAAGGGTAAAGGACTAGAATATGAAAGGTAGTGACCACGGCCTTAATTAAACTACTGAGTGGCATTCTCCACATTGATTCAAAGGGTGAGGTTCTGCTGTCACTGTTTCTTTCTAGAAGTTGCAGTCGTCTGTTCCACATCTTCTGGATGACAACCAAGTTATCACATATGGTGGTGTATTAAACTGCTGGACTGAGGGTCCTGTGTAAATCTCCTACGTGTTTCATTCTTTAGAGTAATGCTCATTCACATTCTGCTGTTGATACTGCAATAGTGTTGACTTCTGCCAAAAGGGGAGGAGATCATATGGTTTTCCTCTTCATTTTTGTTTTTAAGTTCCAATTAGTTTATTTGAATCTTAAATGTTACGTTGATCCCACATTGCCTGAGACTTCCCTCTCCGCGTAATGCATCTAATACTTCTGGCTATTCAGATGGATGCAGAACGTTAAAGTGATTTAGGCCAAGTAAGAATATCATAGATATCGTTCTCCAAATTCTCAGAATTTGTTCACACGCAGCTACCTACACATGGCAGATGCCGCCCACCCTCATCGGAGGGTCTGCCATACAAGGGCTGCACCCGGCTAGAAATAGCAACACGAAATTATTATTATCAGTGTCTAAATTTGAAATTGACGACCAAACACCAGCAGAATTTATCTGGCTCTTCGGCTGAATGGTGACCGTTATTACCGGGCCCCGGGTTCTATTTTCGACCAAACCGAAGATTTTAACTGTGTCCGGCTAATTCCTACGTCTCCGCTAAGCTTTTGTAAATACAGCTGATGATGACTGCAAAGCAATCGAAACATGTACTGTTAATGATTTCATAAAATTGCCAAAGGCAAAGAAAGTATCGATTAGAAGGACAAAATATCTTTTATTATTATTAGACTGTCATATCGATACGGACATGAAGTGGACAGTTTGTAATTAAGGTCAAGGGTTCAAGCCTGGCAGAGTGGTCGGAGTTTTAAAGGACAGAAAGAAGTCGATAAAAGTTAAGTTAAACTCAGTCATAGTTCAACCAATAGAGTTTCAGTTTCTGCGCCATCTGATAGAACATTAAAATTGACACGCTGGCAGCCTTTAATGGGGTTAAATCAAAATGCGTACACTCGGTAGCTGAGGCTATAACATAAATGTGCCTGATGAAACAAAACCCTCCTTGGTATATCAACTAACTTACTCCTAGGTGGTGAAAGCTTGATTCCAATGTTCGTAAAATAGGCTATATCGGTTTTGTTTCTGAAAACTCTCCGAGGAAAAATAAATACATGATATTAATAATAATAATAAATAAAAATCCTCAGACTGTCTCCAGTTACTCTATCGGCTCAGGAATGGAATGAATGAAGCCCCCCATCTAGCGGCAAGGATAGGAATTGTGCCGGCTGAAGCCTCCTCTGGGGCAATGATTAATGACTGAGAGATGAAATGAAATGATATTGGAGAGTGTTGTTGGAATGGAAGATGATGGGGTAAACCAGAGTACCCGGAGAAAAACCTATCGCGCCTCCGCTTTATCCAGCATAAATCTCACATTGGGGATTTGAATCACGGAATCCAGCGCCGAGAGGCCGGCGCGCTGCCGCCTGAGCCACGGAGGCTACTATTATTATTTTTTTAAAATTTTTTTTAAAGTTCCGTTTGGGCCTGCTATGGACCACGTGGTTCTTATCTCTAGCAGCTTTCTTCTTTGACCAGTACTCCTTCATTCTTGCACTGTGAATGTCTTTTCGCTCCTGAGTCCATTTCACACCTCCTCCCGGACGTACTGTTTTTTCTGTTAGTGACTGGAGAGAGTTTGATGAAGAAAGCTATTAAGGCAGTGAGGGACAAGATAATGGGTTAGAAACGCGCAAATAAAGCGTCTAACATTCCACGAGCAACGCTGAAAGACTATGTTAAAAAGAATACCAAGAAAACACTTTTCATAAATGGCCTTCAAGTAATTCGTTATAGGGAAAGTGTTTGGAAAGGTTAGAAAGGAAAAATATATTAAAATTAATTGTACTTTTCATTTTTTTTTTTTTTTTTGGTGGAAGATGAAATTACGAGCACTTTTTTGGCAGGTTAGTTTGTGTAGTGTTTATGTTTATGTCAAATTTTGACTACCTTACGTTATAACAGTTCCATTGCAACTTGCCCGTAAGTGGAGAATATATTCAGTAATGTTGTTGTTGTTGTTTGAGTCATCAGTCCATAGACTGGTTTGATGCAGCTCCCCACGCCACACTATACTGTGCTAACCTTTACATTTCTACGTAACTGCTGCATCCTACATCTGCTCTAATCTGCTTATCATATTCATATCTTGGTCTACCCCTACCATTATTACCACCTACACTTCCCTCAAAAACCAACTGAACAAGTCCTGGGTGTCTTAAGATGTGTCCTATCATTCTATCTCTTCTTCTCGTCAAATTTAGCCAAATCGATCTCCTCTCACCAATTCGATTCAGTATCTCTCCATTCGTGACTCGATCTATCCATCTCACCTTCCGCATTCTTCTGTAACACCACATTTCGAAAGCTTCTAGTCTCTTTCTTTCAGAGCTAGTTAACGTCCATGTTTCACTTCCATACAATGCCACGCTCCACACGGAAGTCTTCAAAAACATCTTTCTAATTCCTATATCATAGTTCGAAGTGAGCAAATTTCTTTTCTTAGGAAAGGGATTCTTTGCTTGTGCTAGTCCGCATTTTATGTCTTCCTTACTTCTGCATTCGTTTGTCATTTTACTACCCAAGTAACAATATCCATCTACTTTTTTAAAGACTTCATTTCCTAATCTAATATTTCCTGCATCACCCGACTTCGTTCGACTGCACTCCATTACCTTTGTTTCGGACTTATTTATTTTAATCTTGTACTCCTTACCCAAGACTCTGTCCATACCATTCAGCAATTTCTCCAGATTTTCTGCAGCCTCAGATAAAATAACAATATCAATAGCAAATCTCAGGGTTTTGAATTCCTCTCCTTGGATTGTGATTCCCTTCCCAAATTCCTCTTTGATTTCCTTTACCGACTGTTCTATATAAACATTGAAATGGAGAGGGAACAAACTGCAACCTTGCCACACTATTTTCTGGATTACTGCTTTTTTTTTCTTTAAGCCCTAGATTCTTATCACTGCAGACTGATTTTTATAGGCCTACAGATTGTAGGTAATTCTTCGTTCTCGGTATCTGATCCAGATCACCTTCAGAATCTCAAATAGCTTGGTCTAATCAACATTATCAAATGCCTTTTTTTTTTGCTAGGGGCTTTACGTCGCACCGACACAGATAGGTCTTATGGCGACGATGGGATAGGAAAGGCCTAGGAGTTGGAAGGAAGCGGCCGTGGCCTTAATTAAGGTACAGCCCCAGCATTTGCCTGGTGTGAAAATGGGAAACCACGGAAAACCATTTTCAGGGCTGCCGATAGTGGGATTCGAACCTACTATCTCCCGGATGCAAGCTCACAGCCGCGCGCCTCTACGAGCATGGCCAACTCGCCCGGTCAAATGCCTTTTCAAGACCTACGAACCCATGTATGTTGGCTTGCCCTTCTTAATTCGATCCTTTGTATACCAATTTCTAGCCTTGTCCATAATATTCCTGAATTTCTATAAGTCGAAACCTGCTAAGGGAAGGAAGTATGGGTCCCTACCTCATTAATAATAATTATTATTATTATTAATAATAATAATAATAATAATAATAATAATAATAATAATAAAATGTCTTGTCCGCGCGGTGACATCCCCGAGGCGATGCTAATAGGCTTGTCTATTTACAAATACGCTCTTCCCATCGTGAAATCTTAATTTCCAACAACAATGGCTCTATCTCCTCCCCTCGGCGCACACGCCGCCCCTCTGTGCCTGCCGTTGATAGACGCTGATCGAGTACAGTCGTAGCCGAACACAAGGGAGATCCATCGATCGCCCTGGCCGGAGAGAACGCAGGTTATCTCGCAATAAATAATGTTTTCTTTGTTTTATTTAGAATTGGTTTAACGTCGATGTTATAGGAAAGGGTTAGGAGTGGTTAAAATTGTTTTCTTCTTAGCTCTCCTGGCATTTCAATACAATGGAATCAATTACCTACATTGTGACGACCGCAGGTCTATTCCGCATTCGTATTGATGCGTTGTAGAAATTACTAGGCAACCTTGTAGAAGGCTTTAAAAGAAATAATAATGTTACTAATGAATCCATATTGTTACGCAGCATTCGTTTTAAATAAGTCAGATAACTCGTCTTGGTATGCCTGTCGTAGCCATATTGTTTCGCCTGACCTTTTCAAAAGTTTTATGAACATTTAATACCGGTATTGTATTTTATAACACAGTATTTACTGTGTTTCGACCATTCGGACGTATCTGGATCTTAACCTTTTCAAACGATCTGCCCGAGATAGTGCACCATACAATTGGCCGTGGCTGGGGAAGTAAACACACACTTTTTCAAGAGTTTGCCCTTGCGCTTTATTAATGGCCATACAGAGGCTAGTCAGTCGACTTGATGCTTACCCGCCCAACTTGGCAGGTTCAATTTGAAGGTGCTCAAATACGTCCGCCTTGTGCCGGTAGATTTACTGGCTCGTAGAAGAACTCTTGCGGGACTAAATACCTACTAATCGAGCTACATATTTTCACGATCTACCCATGGGTTTAGAGAATTGTTTCCAGGTTATACTAGTCCATTACGCTTGCATCACTAGGTCTGTCTTTCCCTACAGACAGTATTAAGACATATGTGTACGAAATTTGACAGAAATCGCAGGTTCGCCAAGGGCGCCCATACCCGGGGGCAAGGTGGGGCCGCGCCCCCCCCCCCTAGCTTTCAGGGAAAGGCAAAAATCTAGTCTAGTCAGATGTTTTCCTTTCAAGAAAATGATTTAAAAGTCAGTAGTATGTAGAAGCGGTAGTACCGTTCCCCACCAACAGGCAGAGAACACCGTGGGTTATTCTACCACAGAATGCAAGTCGCCATTATCTTCCAAAATATTAAATATACTACTTACCCCCAGGTCTGGCCCCCCCCCCCCCCTACAAGCTGGCATATGGGCGCTGATGGATTCGCCTACAGTCGCCGTCGTTTTTAATCGCTCAGATTCATCGATATATTTCAGTGGCGGCTCGTTTGGGAGGCGCTAAGGCGCGCGCCCCCCACGGGGTTCCATTAAATTCGGGAATTTTAATCTTAAATGTTAACAAGGGGAATATTTTATATTTTACTATAAGATTCTAATCAAGGGCGCGAGTTGTACTGTACTGCGGCCCGATACGCTGGTGGCCCGGCGCAGGAGGGCGCTCTCTCATAGCGGACCAAATACTCCGAGTCTCGCTTGACTGGCCTTGAGGGAGCCAATCAGAGCCAGAGTGGAGTTGTGCTGTTCTAGCGGAGATTCCGGCGCGTTTCTGCCGCGGCCTATCGTTGTAGCCAACCTACCCGAAACATTGGTGATTTTATTTCTATTTAACAGGGGTCAGTTTGTGCCATTTCTCTCCTAAAAATAGGAACTACTTAACTCAGGCACTTACGTGAGTTAAATGTGTCGGTATATGTTTAAAATAGTCTTGTAATTTTTAGGACTATTAACTAACGAAACGAGTAAGGAGCGTAACTAGTCTCCTCGCACTTGACTCATGTTGGCCATACTCACTGGAGAGCGCGATGTTTAGCTTTGTGTTGATGAATGATCTCGTGAGGTGACTGAAAAGGAAGGTTGTGGTATATATGTAGGCGTAGTGTTATGTTTGCACTTCGTACAGTATGATTACCGTCGAACATATTAAAGAACTAACGTTTTCTTGTCTTTCTATCGAGTAGAAAGTCGAACTGAAGGAGTGTGGTAGACTTCTTGTTGAAAAAATCGGAGACCAAGAAAAATGACAATGAAAATAGGGCTTTCCAAAGACAAATTAATTCTTATGACTATATAACAAACCGAGCTCGATAGCTGCAGTCGCTTAAGTGCGGCCAGTATCCAGTATTCGGGAGATAGTAGGTTCGAACCCCACTGTCGGCAGCCCTGAAAATGGTCTTCCGTGGTTTCCCATTTTCACACCAGGCAGGTAATTAACAGGCAGATATTAATAATAATAATAATAATAATAATAATAATAATAATAATAATCAACATCAAAATCAAAACAATTGCATATGCATTGCGCCGTATAGTGTTCGAAGTGTGTATCTTGATAACATGGTTTGAAGAACTTGTACCGTAATTAAGGCCACGGCCGCTTCCTTCCCACTCCTTGCCCTTTCCTGTCCCATCGTTGCCGTAAGACCTATCTGTGTCGGTGCGACGTAAAACAACTAGCAAAAAAAAAAAAAACCAAACACCCCCCCCCCCCCACTATATAACAAGAACCCGCGGATATGTGGAAGTGATATCTCAGAAACCTTTTACTGCTTTCCTTGCCTGCTATTCTCCCGTTCTAGGAAAGGAGATAAATGGATCACCACAGGGGTGCTATCAATAGTACCATGGACTTTGAAATGCTTGGTAAAGTCAATGTCGTGTCTTGTTTAAGTGATCACTACAGTGAAACTATTCGTAAACATTATTCGATAGTGGACAAGAACAGGCAGATAATAATAATAATAATAATAATAATAATAATAATAATAATAATAATAATAATAATAATAATAATAATAATCAACATCATAATCAAAACAATTGCATATGCATTGCGCCGTATAGTGTTCGAAGTGTGTATCTTGATAACATGGTTTGAAGAACTTGAGATATTTGTGGAATTATGAAAGTAAGGCGCGCCCCCCACTGCTGATATCCACGAGCCGCCACTGATATATTTACATACAGAAATTGCTCCTTAACTGTGTGCAACCCGCTAAGTACAGAATGTGTTGCGGGCTGGGGCAAGCCTTCGCTTGCAATTATTAGAGTGGTCAGGTAATGACTTGATTTTAAAATTATCGGTATTAAAAGTTGAATGAACTTAGAGTCCTATCACTGCCTCATGATTCACCGGTAGGTAATTCTGGAGACAATGAATGAAGCTAATCGGTTCAGTAAAAAGATGGGACAGAGTGGACAAAGCCGATTTTTAATAAACTTTTATAATATAAAGATTGTTTTTACGTCCCACAGTTTTTACGCTACTTCAGAGATATCGAATATCGGAATTTTGTCCCGCAGGAGCTCTTCTATATGGCAATAAATCTACGGACACGAGGATGACGTATTTGAGCACCTTCAGATTAGTGTTGGCTACTGAATGCATGATTCGAAGCAGTGTATCGATTCATTCAAGTGTCCGAGTGAATCGATTCACTGGAACGGCGAGCTCACGACACACGATTCAGCTTACTCCCAGCGGACAGTGCTGAGTGGCGCACTCACCGGACGTTGACGGGGAGCCGAGCTTCCGCTGCAGCGAGACAGTGAATCATGGCACATCGAAAGAATCGTGAACGAGCGCGGCTCAGTGAGACACAAGATACACACGGCTCCTTATCGGCCCACTGGACACGCGGAGAGCCGAGCTTCCGCTGCAGCGAGACATACAGTGAGCCATGGCACACCGAAAGAATCGTGAACGAGTACGGCTCAGTGAGACACAAGATACACGGCTCCTTATCGGCACACTGGACAGTTGGACAATGGCGGAGAGCCGGGCTTCCGCTGCAACGAGACATACAGTGAGCCATGGTACAGTACACTGAAAGAATCGTATGCTATAATGGATTCTCGAGCTCAGCTCATTTGAAAATAATACCCATTTGCAAACACTGTCCTCTTCTTACAGGGAGGTTTAAATAATAGATGGATTTATTTGCAGTGTTAAAAAGGTAGTCAAATCATAATTCTGAAGTAGCTAGTAAGTAGGTAGGCTATTAGGTTATACTATTTATTAGTTTAATGAATCTTCTATACTAATATTATAAAGAGGAAAAATTTGTTTGTTTGTAACGAATAAGCTCAAAAACTACTGAACCGATTTTAAAAATTTCTTCACCTATAGAAAGCTACATTGCCAGTGAGTAACATGGTCTGTATTTTATTTTCAAAACAATTCGAGGTGGGGGGGGGGGGGGCACGGGGGGAGAGATATAAAAATAATAGGTCAATATACGCAAAATATAGAATTTGTCGTATTAGGACGAGACAAAGCTCAATTTAATCTTCTTGACGCAAAGAACAAAACTCGGTAAGCCCAACGGGCCCAAAAACCATGTTTTAAGGCCCTAAAACCAACCGTTACGGAGATATTGGCACCATACTACCCCTGCTTTAGCAATCGAATAAAAGAAACGAACTGCCGTAACCATGGCAACATCAACTCCAGGATTCCAGAGCAGCGAGATTATGTATATACGTTTGGGCAGAGTGGTGGTGGTGGTGATTATTGTTTTAAGAGGAAGTACAACTAGGCAACCATCCTCTACATAACACTAATCAGAGTGAAAAATGGAAGGGATCCGACACTTCGAACAATGAAGATATCGGCCAAAGGAAGACAAGGGCCACGAAGGGCGTGAAAATGAAAGACTCCCTAGCCCTCGCAAAGCTAATAGCGTCGGGGTCGGAAAAGAACAAGAGTTGACCAAGGGAGGTCGGATAGGATAGATGAAAGTGAGGAGCCTGGCACAAGTAAGTGGAAGCAATGCCAGGACTCAGCTGAGGGCCCCGTGGTCGCCAACCCACGCTCCAAAGTTCAGAGCCCCTGGGGCACGTTTGGACAGAGCTGTCAACCAAAATTGGTACAAATAAGACTTAATATCTGGAAAAAATATACTGTTGTTTAAGCCACTCACAGGTCTCCTTTGGGCGGTGATGGAAAGGGGGTGAAGTATAAAAATTTTATCTTACTATATATAAAAATGGATGTATGTGTATGTAAATGACACATCTCCTCCTAAACCACTGGAGCAATTTCAACCAAACTTGGTAGGCTACACGTATTAGGCCTACTTACTATCGGGAGACGAGCACTGTGGTGGTAAGCCATCCCTAGCGCGCTTAAGGCAGGGGGCTCAGGGGGTTAGTTTTAAAAATAATCGAGAATAGTGTCGAATTCATAGTTTTCGGGGTCGCTGAGTTGAAGAGTAATACTCCAGAATTTGTTAAAGTCCAAGTTATCCCCCTTTTAGGTGGGGAGCGAGGGGGGGGGGTGAGATATAGAAATAATTAAAAACAGTTTCGAATCCATAGATTTCAGGGTCTCTGATATGAATAGTAATACTACGGATTTCTTTTTGCAAGTCCAAGTGGGGGGGGCGAAGGGGGTGAGATAAAAAATAATCGAAAAACTATATATAAAAACCTTTTCTTCTTCTTCCTCTATATAAAAATGGATGTGTGTGGGGGGGGGGTGTAAATGACACATCTCCTCCTAAACCACTGGAACAATTTCACCAAACTTGGTACACTTATCAATTAGTAGGCCTATCAGGAGACAAACCGCGTGGGGGTAAGACACTCCTAGCACCCTTATGGGCAGCGGGCGAGGGGGGTGGTATAAAAATCTAGAATATTATCGAATCCATAGTTTTCGTGGTCGTTGAAATGAATAGTGACACTCCGAATTTTTTAAAGTTCATGTTCAGCCCCTTTTGGGGTGTGGGTGAGGGAGGGTAGTGAGATATAAAATCGAAAACAGTGTAGAATCTACAGTTTTCTGGATCACTGAAATGAATGGTGACAATCCAGATTTTTTCTCTCTTAGGGGTGGGGGGTGGGGCGAGAGGGGGACAGTCTCATTGACAGTTGAAATCCTGTACATCGTATCTATAGTGCGACGGCTAAATACATATAGTTATCACTTATTAATTCTTGACAGGATCAAATACTTCCCAGTGGATTGGATCTTCCATATGGACGAAGTTTTACTCGAAAATTAAATAATCTAAAACTTGAAATCAAACGCATCTAAACAATTCTAAAACTACATAATAGATCGTAACATATCAATCTGCAAGTCAAAAAGGAATTCTATAAAAATTCATATCACACATAACTAACTGGTAACGCAAATCTTAAAGGTAAATATTCAGAAACCATCCGGGCAACGCCGGGTACTACAGCTATTAGTATTATAACTTAGTTGACATTTGACAATTAAACTCTACTCTAGCCTGCCCTATGACTATGAGTCATGCTCATGACCACTCAAAAGTACCTGTTTTAGATTGGGAAGAACGGCTCAGTATTCTCTCAGTTCATATGTCACATCGTTGCACAAGACTTCAATCATATGTGGATAGACGCAATAACTTAACCAACAGTGTGTTGGATCAGAAAACCAGCGGGCTACTATACATCTCGGGTAGCCTATACAAAATATGACGATTTAAAAAAATCCTCAGCTGATAGAAAAATACAGTACATATTTTCAAAAATGGCTGAACGAGTTGTCGTGCGCTTAGTAGGCTATTGCGTAGCTATGCGCTTGCAATCGGGGGATGGTGGGTTCGAATCCCACCGTCGGCAGCCGTTAAGATGGTTTTCCGCAGTTTCCCTATTTTCACACCAGGAAATGCTGGGACTATACCTTAATTCAGGCCATGGCTGCTACCTTCCAAATGCTAACCTTTCCCACCCTGCGTCGACGGAAACTTTCGATGTATTAGAGTGACTAGCATTTTTTTTTTCCTAAGAAAGGAGTTCATAGTATGAAGACCAGATGGCAGCTGCGAGCACTGAATGCTGTTGCTGCTGTCTTACCAGTAAGCATACATACTACACAGATGCAGTAGGAGCGGTGACTAATGTGCCGTGAATCGGATCACTGTATCGATTCAGTAACGTGAACGGAATCAAATGAATCGATTCAGTAAAATGAATCGAATATCCCATCGCTACTTCAGATACCACTGGACCGAGCCGGGATCGAACCCGTAAACTTGAACTCAGAAACTCAGTCCAGCCTTTGGAAGAATCGCAAGATCAGCTCTGAGTCAAACAGCCACCTTTCACGTCGTACAAAGTGCATTTCCCTGAAGAGAAATATTTCATATTTATGCTAGCAGTTCGACCTTTATGTTTTCTTATATATATATAAATGATATGAGTAAAGGAGTGGAATCGGAGGTAAGGCTTTCTGCAGATGATGTTATTCTCTTTAGAGTGATAAATAAGTTACAAGATTGTGAGCAACTGCAACATGACCTCGAAAATGTTGTGAGATGGACAGCAGGCAATGGTATGTTGATAAATGGGGTTAAAAATCAGGTTGTGAGTTTCACAAATAGGAAAAGTCCTCTCAGTTTCAATTACTGTGTTGATGGGGTGAAAGTTCCTTTGGGGATCATTGTAAGTATCTAGGTGTTAATATAAGGAAAGACCTTCATTGGGGTAATCACATAAATGGGATTGTAAATAAAGGGTACAGATCTCTGCACATGGTTATGAGGGTGTTTAGGGGTTGGAGTAAGGATGTAAAGGAGAGGGCATATAAGTCTCTGGTAAGACCCCAACTAGAGTATGGTTCCAGTGTATGGGACCCTCACCAGGAATACCTGATTCAAGAACTGGAAAAAATCCAAAGAAAAGCAGCTCGATTTGTTCTGGGTGATTTCCGACAAAAGAGTAGCGTTACAAAAATGTTGCAAAGTTTGGGTTGGGAAGAATTGAGAGAAAGAAGAAGAGCTGCTCGACTAAGTGGTATGTTCCGAGCTGTCATTGGACAGATGGCGTGGAATGACATTAGTAGACGAATAACTTTGAGTGGCGTTTATAAAAGTAGGAAAGATCACAATATGAAGATAAAGTTGGAATTCAAGAGGACAAACTGGGGCAAATATTCATTTATAGGAAGGGGAGTTAGGGATTGGAATAGCTTACCAAGGGAGACGTTCAATAAATTTCCAATTTCTTTGAAATCATTTAATAAAGGCTAGGAAAACAACAGATAGGGAATCTGCCACCTGGGCGACTGCCCTAAATGCAGATCAATATTGACTGATATTGATTGATTGACATCTTCGGTGAGAGTGAAATGGGGAAGTGCTGAAATTTGGAAGACAGTGGCCATGCGAGGATGTGAAACCACGTAAGACCTTCTTCAGGGCTACTCACGGTAGAATAAAAACCCATCATCTGCTAAATTCAAGATTAGGCCTAGAAATATCCGAACCGAACCGCATAGCTAAGTCACTCGGTAGACATAAGATGGATAAGCAGGCAGACAGGCACCAAAGGGAAAGGTTCTACCTCATATTACCTCATGTTACCTCGGTGTTCAGATACATTCGTTGGGGTAATTTTAAAGCCGGAAAAATATGAGGCATTCTCTGATTTTCTCCTTTTATGGATCCTTCAAATAACTGTACGTCTGCGAAGGTGTCCGTCACTGGCTGCAGAGCATGAAGCTTGTAGAAAATATTATTTTGAAGAGTAGCCTAAGCGAAATTATGTACATAACAAATACTATTTAAAATGAAGGAGTGTTTTATATATAGTCCACAGATTTTACATATTATCAATAGTGTAAAAGAAAATAATAAAAAACCCTTTTGGCCTTCCTATAAACTCCCAGTCTATTCAGCGATTTTTAAATGATATGCATATACCTATTGAAACCTGCTTCTGGATGTGTAAACTACAGATGTGAAGTTTGGCCGAGACATAACCAACAGTGTAAGAGAAAATTGAAAAAATCTTCTGTTCTTCCTATAAACCCCCAGTCTATTGAATGATTTTTCAAATGGTATGCATGTCGAAACCTGCTCCAGGATGAGTAGTCTCACAGTATGAAGTTTGATGGAGATCTATTCATATCTGTGGTGGAACAAATAAAACAAGCACGAAAGCTAAGAACTACTGATACGATCTTGAATTGACCTGAAACGGATAAATATATCAAAATTTGGCGAAATAAATGACATTACAGACAACGGACCCCCTAGAATTTTATTTATAAGAAGATAGATGTTATCATGAAAGGCAGCACAAGGAACTTACGAAGGTACAAGCATGAACACAACACCATTCGTAGATGAAATTTTGATTTGAGGAAAGGATGTGAGAGAAATACAAGAACAGTCTGATGCAGTAAATGAGGAGCTGAAAGAGTGGAGAATTAGAAACAAAATAGACAAAGAAACACAAGAAGGAGAAGGAAAATGAGTAATAGAAATCGGAGATAAAAATATTGTGGAGAATTTCAAGTAGGCCCTATACTATGTAGAGCGTGAAATTTAGGAGAATTCAAGACTGGGTACAGGGAATCGATAGGAGGATAAGCCTATAGCAAGGGTATTTTTATTTTCTCTTACAAATTGCTTTAGGCCGCACAGCCACAGATAGGTCTTACGGCGACGATAGGATAAGAAAGGGCTAGGGACCGGAAGACAGCGAACGTTCCTTAATTAAGATACGCGCTACAGCCTCAGCATTTGCCGGTGTGAAAATGGGAAACCACGGAAAACTATCTTCAGGGATGCTGGCAGTGGGGTTCGAACCCACTATCTCCCGAATGCAAGCTGACGGCTACGTGACTCAAACCGCGTAGCCACTCGCTCGGTAGCACGCGTTTTCTGCCACAGGGTTTGACAGCCCTCATCACCAAAGAAGGCTAGAGAAATGAAGTACAAGATAAATTATGTATCTGTGTACTGGCTAATGGTGAGAATAAGCGAAAATTAGGTACAAGACCTCGAAAACCAGGAATCTGCAGCTGGGTGCGAAATCGCGGGAGGAAGCGAGGGTTTCCCCCCACCGATGATTTTATCTCAATGCCCCCCACCACTAAAATTGCCCAGGGGGGATTCTTTCATTATAAAATGAGGAAAATGTGCCGCATATATTACTGAAATCAATGTCTTTTACTGTGCATATTTTCATAAAAACTTCAACAATAATAAACATAAGATAAAAATAATAGGATGACTGCCAGACCTTGAGCAATGAAACAACACAGCGACGGCAACTCCGCATATGCAGCTTGTTCATGTTTCATTCCGGCAAGTCCATCTGAAACCCGGGAAGAGTTTTCCATTGAACATCATAACAACAGAATTCAAACAAAAAACATTTTAAATTTACTTTTTTAAGGGAGAGGGGGGTAATTTACTTAGAAGGTAATTATATACCCCTATATACTGTTTGAAATAAACACTAGTAGTTAAGCCCTTCGATCCTTCTCACCCCCACAATTTTTTCCAATTTCGCACCCTGATCTGCAGTAAATTTGAAGAGGATTTTACTGTTCTGCAGTATCCTTCGAAACTACGTTTTCCAAGGCAAATCCTGCCATGTATGAATCATTACATATATTACCGATGGGTCGTCTACCAGACCGTAAATTCAAGGTACAATAGCTCTGTTTATTAGAAAGAAAAAAATCTCCATTGTTTATTCCAGGGGGGAACATTTCCCGCTATTGATCATGTCCTAGCCCTCTCCGTATCTCCATGGCAACAAGGTTCAGCCAATGAGAATCGCTGAGGGGTGCGAGGCACGCCCATCGTGTTGCGGACTGTCTGTGGGTGCTTGTTTCCCCAATATGGTTGGTCGATCAATAGGAGACACGCCCCACCCTCCGTTGTATTCACCTTTCTTAGTTGCACCTGCACTCGTATAATGATAGAGGGATTTTAAAATAAAAATTGAGAACTTTGAAATGTTAATTAATTCTGAATAGATTCCTCCACGTCACTACTCAAACTAGAGCATAATATCACCGTAAATTCACCAACTGTGTGCAAAATTGAAGAATCGAATATTGGCGCTGTCGATTCACATTTAAAATGTCAAAGACTCTTACCAGCCAGATTACGGCTGCGTTAAAAAGTCTGGTGTCCTCTTCTATAGGATGACCAGACGTCCTGTTTTATCAGCACATATTCTCCTTTATAGACGATTGTCCGGGGTCCGGGGGGATTATTAAAAAAACGAAATGTCCTCCTGTTTTAGAATCTGATTATTTTGCGGTAATTTGTTTTACTGCTTTGTTTTTATCAATTCCTCATTACGAGACGGCATCATCGATATAGAAATGCGATTATTGATATACAGTAGGTCTACATGCGATTATTCTATGCATGTCTTGTATTGTGATAATAGACGCTATTTACCACTCTGTATAGACCTAGTGCATGCTTCTCCCTCTGCAATACCCTGTGCTATATTAATGTGTGAGAAGTGACAGGAGATAACCGGGATTTGAAGGAAGCATCTTTTAAATGGATGGCTCTAGAAGGTGATATTCGTTATTATGATGTTGAAAATGCATTCCGTATTTGCAAACTAAGTCTAAATCCTCTCAAACTGATGAGGTAAAATATTTTGATCAGTTCTGCAATTTCGAACAATTCCTGAATGACAGTGGTAATGACCCTGAATTTAACATGTTATCTTGTAGTCAGACGGCAGCGCGTCGGCCTCTCACAGCTGGATACCGTGGTTCAAATCCCGGTCACTCCATGTGAGATTTGTGCTGGACAAAGCGGAGGCGGGACAAGTTTTTCTCCGGGTACTCCAGTTTTCCCTGTCATCTTTCATTCCAGCAACACTCTCGATTATCATTTCATAGCATTTATCACTCATTAATAAAAATCACCTTGGGAGTGGCGACCCCATTGTAATAACAGCCTCTATGTTTCATTCATTTCATCCCTGACCCGGTCAATGACTGGAAAGCAGGTTGTAGGTTTTCATTTTCATCTTGTAGTCAGAAATGGACAAAATATTTCAATTCACTGAAGTCAGTTGATTCTAGATCAGAGTAATTAAAACTTGTAGAGTTTTTTATATACCACGGCACAATACAATTGCAGAAATAATATTTTCACTGATCTCAGAACAATGGACTGATAATATGAACCGTTTCAAAGTAGAATCTGTGAAAATACTCTTAATCATTGAATATTAGCCTATCTAAAGGAATTATTTCATAAGGCCTATATTTAGACACGCCAAAACTTCTGAAGGTAACTGAATATCCAGAGCGTGTAAATTAGTTTGATTGTTTAATTTTTTAAAACAATTTACTGTATAATATGAGAAGAAGAATTTGCTTTACGTCGCACCGACACAGATAGGTCCTACGGCAACGATGGGATAGCAAAATGCTGGGAGTGGGAAGGAAGCGGCCGTGGCATTAATTAAGGTACAGCCCTGTGTGAAAAAGGGAAACCACGGAAAACCATTTTGAGGGCTGCCGACAGTGGGATTCGAACCCGCTATCTCCCGGATGCAAGCTCACAGATGCGCGCCCCTAACGGCACAGCCAACTCCCCTGGTGTATATATAATATGGAAAGGGATACATTTTGTTTATGTATGTGGAAATTAGAATATAGCCTATAAGTCCAAATTCAGACTCTCAGTGGAGGATTTTTGTGTCCTCTCTTTTTCGGTATTGTCCTTCTCTTTCAATAGTTCTTTTTTCTTTACTATCTATTTGCATCTGGTCACCCTACTTTTCTATAAATTTATTTATTTATTTATTTATTTATTTATTTATTTATTTATTTATTTATTTATTTATTTATTTATTTATTTATTTATTTATTTATTTATTTATTTATTTTTGCTAATGGTTTAACGTCGCACTAACACAACGAAAGTTTTCGGCGAGGTAAGGATCAGGAAAAGGCTGGGATTGGGAAGGTAGCATCCGTAGCCTCAGTTAAGATACAGCCGCAGCATTTACCTGGTGTGAAAATGGGAAAGCCATGGAAAACCATCTACAAGCCTGCCGATCGTGGGATTCGAACTCTCCATCGCCCGACTGCAAGTTCACTCTCACGCGACCCTAACCACACAGCAAAACAGTAGATAATTTATTATTATTATTATTATTATTATTATTATTATTATTATTATTATTATTATTATTATATCCGGCTCCATGACTAAATTATTAGCATGCTGGCCCTTGGTTCAAGGGGTCTCGGGTTCGATTCCCGGTCGAGTCGGGGATTTTAACATTCATTCGTTAATTCCTATAGTCGGGGGCTGGGTTTGTGTCGTATTCAGCATTAGATTTCATTCTAGGTAGGGACCCATCCTCACAAATGTGCAGGTCGTCTATAGGGCGTCAACTCGAAAGACCTGTATCAGTCATCTCCGGAGGCCAATCGCCATTATCATTGTTAGGCCTACTAGGCCTATTATTATTGAAAGTAAAAGAAACACAATTACCATATAGGCTATTGTTTAAACATAGTCTAATTCTTAACACAATTTGAGTTTGCCCTTAATTTGGACTGATCTGAGAGGTTATCTAAGTTGTAGGCCTAATGGTAAATTAAAGCAATTTTAATACGTTATGAATTATTTCTTTTGACAACACCTCATTAATGAACAATAAGTGAATACTGCATGAATAGAGATAGGCCTGCATGTCACTTGTCACATGTGGAGCAATAAGAGAAATACCCTTGACTTATTTCTGGCCAAATACCACAATATAAAGAAATAATTATTTCACAACAGATCTTCGTGTACACTTACCTCAATTCTCTTTAATGCTTTTGATGAGCTGTTGATGGCTGAAGCTCTAGAATTGTGGTTTTAATCTATTTGGTTGGCGTAACCCCAAAACCCAATTGTCTTACCTTCGTACCCCCCCCCCCAATACGAGTGTATTGCGATTATACCAGAAATTAAAAATATGATTGTTGCTGGATGCCACATAAATTCAATGAGTTATATAGGCCGTACCCCTAATATCTATGCAAATCTCATAGCATAATCACTGTACGGGGTAGTATATACTTGTTGTTCGCTTAAGTAATTTTGCATTTTAACCTATCATTACCTAAAATTCAGGACTCTAATAATAATAATAATAATAATAATAATAATAATAATAATAATAATAATAACAATCCGCAGTTTATCCCTCTTGCTCAGATTCTCTGCACGCCTTGAGGCATGAAAGAGATGTGGCATAACTGAAATAACAAATTGCCATGTTACAGCCGAATCCAAAACGCATTGGGCCTTCATATATTGAGCACCTAAATATTTCTAACATACGAGCGTTTTGATCTTTAATAGGCTAGGAGGATAAAATAACAACCAATTAATTTGTCTCTACTGGGATAATCCATTTATTTTATCTTCTTTAGTTAGGCTATAACAAAAATCTCTCAGTTCCTGTAACTTTTTTGCTGTAGGTTTTTCTCGTCAGTAGTACAGACCGCCATGAAGAATTATAACTTAAGTTTATATAACAACCGGCTAAAGAGGTACTTTTTACGAGTAGTAAATTTAATGCACGAGCTGTTTAGTCACGAGTTATATACCTACATTACTTTGAAAATAAACAGATTTTTGGTTATGAAAAATGAAATTTAAAAAACTTACAGTAGTTGTATGCAACATAGTTTATTTAGACACCTTACACACTCTGGACGTTTTAAATGTTAGCGGTTTCGAACAGACGTTATTATCAAGAAACCTATCCGCAGCTCAATATGGACGGATCAAATACTTCCTGCACAATTCAGTCTCGTATTTCAGGAATTAATACAAAGAATATTTCCAACAGTAAACTACCATTCATATTAATTTCTGCTGACAGTTAATAAAATCTGTTAAAACTTTGAGTAAGTATTTGTTGTCCAGGCTTTCTTTCCACGCCGTAAAGAAGTAACGTTTTACACAGGCGAATATAATGTAGGCCTAGGTAATTCTTTTAAGTTTAGCAAATGTGAGTAAAATTACACTTTACAGACCGAGTTGGCCGTGCGGTTAGGGTCGCGTAGCTATGAACTTGCAACAATTTGAATCCCACCGTCGGCAGGCGTTTTCCGTGGTTCCCCGTGTTCACACCAGGGTCTGTAGCTTAATTTAGGCCACGGCGGCTCCTTCCCATTCCTAACCCTTTTCTATCCTTCCATCGTCGAAAACTTTCAATGTGGCAGTGCGACGTTAAAAAACTAGCAACAAAATCAGTTGCACATTAGGTAAAGGTGATAAAAAATAAAATGTTTATGATCCTAATGAAGGCGATTTCTAAAGTTCAGAACCTAAAGTACGAAATGTTCAGAGTCATAGAAATAGAGTTGAGATGACTACCCCCTATGTGGAGTTTTGAGAGTAATAAAATGGCGGCCAATCTGCCTCCCCCTCCCCCAAACCCTGGCGGGGTATATAAACCGAGGGTAGAGGGAGGAGATCGCAGAGCTACAGCAACGTCGCCCCGCAGAAGACACACCATTGTGAGTTCAGTGCAGTTATATTAATCAATACTACAGTAGTTAGATCTGTGTGTAACCTCTGCTAGTCACGAACATAATATAGCTACTTTACTGTTCACATGTGTTGTTGGAAAGTGTTTCTCCCTGGTCAGTATCGCCAGATATACGACGAAGGTAATCGGGATAATTTTTTTTGGATTGGCGTTGGATAGAGTTGAAAGGGATACATAATGTCTTACGTACAAATGTAAAAAAAAAAGCTATTTGCGCAACTTGTGCATAAACTTAACTTTTTTGCATGAATTGAAAGGTTTAAGTACGAGGCATTAGGTCAGTGCTTAAATTAGGCTTCAGAGTGAAAATAAAGTTCACGTCGCAGAAGTCGCATACAAATTTTTATCTATTGCCATAACAAAAATATCAGTTCTTTCTTTCTTAGTCCGTTTACCATCCAGGGCAGTGTCCTGAAGCGTGAGACTTTCGGTCGGGGGAATACAACTCTGAAAGAGGACCAGTACCTTGCCCAGGTGGCCTCAACTGCTATGCTGAACAGGGTTCTTATGGGGGGATGGGAAGATAGGAAGGAATAGATATGGAAGAGAGAAGGAAGCAGCCGTGGCTTTAAGTTAGGTACCATCCCATTTGTCTGGAGGAGAAGTGGGAAACCATGGAAAACCACTTCCAGAATGGCTGAGGTGGGAATGTAACCCCCCTCTATTCAGTTGACCTACAGAGGCTGAGTGGAACCCGTTCCAACCCTCGTACCACTTTTCAAATTTCGTGGCACAGCCGGGAATCGAACCCGGTCCTCCAGGGTGGGTGGGGGTAGGGGTTGAGTGGCAGCTAATCACACTAATCACTACACCACAGAGACGGACAATATCAATTATATGGTGAGAAATATATAAAAAAGAAGTACGGGTATGTATAAAGCGTTACTGTTATTGGAATATCTTCGTTTACGTTGTTAGGGCCTATAGGATGTAATCTTTGGTATTATGATCATAAACTGGGTGTGTTTTGAAAGACATAGAGAGGGCTATGATATTTAACAGGCCATTAATTGTGTGGAGGAATAAAAATATTATGGTGTATTACTTCGAATCGTTCATTTTTGTCTTCAATATATAGGCCTCTATGAAATAACCTGCAGAAGGCTATGTACAAAATATTATTAAGTATTCAAACTCTTTGGATATTTCAATCGTGAAATTACCAGCGTTTGCACTATCTGTGCAGTGCGCTCGTCAGTTGTTACCACACGTTGGCGGCTAGCACGCCGTTGATACACCTTCAGTGGCCCGCAATTACTGAAATGAAATAACGGCTTCCTTCTAGGAACTTAATTTTTGATATAGATAAGTTGTTGAAAAATCTTGCCTTATTCTAGAGCAATAAAACATGTGCCACATTACAGTAGCCTATAATGTGTTGCTTTCTCTTAGTACTTGAATAGGAAATAATCACTAACAACGTGATGTAGTTACAGATCTGTGCCAAGAAGTGTGCGCTGAAGTTATTTGATCACATTGTGTGGTTAAATGACTTTATTTTAACAGTGTCCAGAGAAAGCTTGCTTCTCAAATGCAAATCTGTTTAGAAAACGCATAGTTTTTGTTGCAGCAGTTGATAAATGAACTTTTTAATGGTTTAGCTTAGACTACCGGTCATATTTTTATGACTTCGTTACATGTTCCAGTAGGTCCCCCCCTTTTTTTTTTTTGTGAAGAATATCGTCATAGAATTCACCACAACTGAAATTTGTAATGTTATAGGCCTACTGCTCTAAAATATTGCTTGAATATATCACACCTTTGATCTATTACGTTCATCGACCACTGAGTGTTCATGAGGGAAAATATCCTCTCGATATTACACTAGCATTATGACTAGGAATTTAAAAATGAAACTTAGTTAGCTTACAGTAGTTCTGAAAATTGCTTTGAATATTTACATGATTTAAAAAGCGACACCCAATTTACAACTTCCTTCCCACCTAATTCTTTCTGTGGCCTAGAGCCGGGGTGAGCAGCTCAGGCGATAGGACGCTGGCCTTTTGAGCCCAACTTAGTTCGATCCTGGCTCAGTCCAGTGGTATTTTAAGGTGCTTAAACACGTCAGTCTCCTGTCGAAGATTTATTGGCAAGTAACGGAACTCCTGCGGGACAAAATTCTGGTACCGTGGAGTGTCCGAAAACCATAAAAACGTAGGTAGAGAAATGTAAAACCAATAACATTATTATCTTCCCGCACATCTTGTTTCAAGCATAGGCCTACTGACTGATCAAATAATGAAGAATCGTGTTTTTTTTTTGTTTTTTTTTACTATTCATAGTAAACTTTGAAATGAGGATTTAAAGAATAATTTTTATAGATTTCTAGTGGGGCACTTTTCTCGGAATGCGAAGTCTGAATAATTCCTATTTTTCAGGGTGAATTACAATCCTATCCGTAATGTTCTATACATCATTTTCAGTAAATTATCACTTGTGTTCTAGGCTCAAACCAAAAGAATAACTCGTGTTAGCTGAAATCAAAGCGACTATCTTTAGCCAGTTACATAGGCCTATTGCTATTCAATTAGAACCTATATTTTTATTTGCGTCATAATTCCGTCATAATTTCTTTTACATATTTTCATTTTTGTACTTTGCTATTCGTTACATTAAAGAGTTTCATTGTTGTACAATAAAGCAGAATAAATCTTGGAGTGCCCCGAGAATTCTGTGGTTGTCTATAAATTTCGAACGGTAGAGCGCTGGCCTTCTGAGCCCAACTTGGCAGGTTCGATCCTGCCTCACTTCGGTGATACTTGAAGGTGCTCAAATACGTCAACTTCGTGTCGGTAGTTTTACTGGAGCGTAAAAGGACTCCCGGGGGACAAAATTCCGGCACCTCGGTGTCCTCGAAACCTGTAAAAGTAGTTAGTGGGACGTAAAAATCAATAACATTGTCTATAAATTATTATTATTATTATTATTATTATTATTATTATTATTATTATTATTATTATTATTATTATTATTATTATTATTATACTTTTCCCTACACACTCGTGGGTTCGCAGGTACGATCCGTGCCACACACACACACACACACACACACACACACACACACACACACACACACACACACACACACACACACATATATCTATACATATAAAATAACTTGTCCTGACTGACTGACTGACTGACTGACTGATTCATCATCGCCGAGCCAAAACTACTGGACATAAAGAAATAAAATTTTGGGGATATATTCACATTATGATGTAGGTGCTCGCTAAGAGAGGATTTTTGGATATTCCTTCGGTAAGGGGGTGAAAAGGGGGGTGAAATTTTAAAATGAGTGTATCTATATCTCAAAACTTTAAACGTTTATAGATGTGAAAATTGGTATTTAGAATCTTCTTTAAAAATAAGGAAACACGTATTTTTTTGTCTTCAGAAAATCCCAATAGGAGGGGTGAAAAAGGGTGAAAATGGGGGAAAATGGGTTGAATGCCTTTAATCAGGATACCGGTACTTATATATCAGAAACCGAAGATATTACAGACCTCAAAATTGGTACTTTTGATCTCTTTTAAAAATAAAGAAACACGTATTTTTTTGTTTTTGGAAAATCCAATTAATGGGAGGGTGAAAAGGGGGTGAATGTTTAAAATGAGTGAATCTATATCTCAAAACTTTTAAAGGTTATAGATGTAAAAATTGGTATTTAGAATCTCCTTTAGGAATAAAGAAACACGTATTTTTTTGTTTTCGGAAAATCGCAATAGGTGGATTGAAAAGGGGTGAAAAATGGGTTGAATGCCTTTAATGAGGCTACTTATATTTCAGAACCTGAAGATATTACAGACCTGAAAATTGGTGTTTGGGATCTCCTTTAAAAATAAAGAAACACGTATTTTTTGTTTGTGGAAAATCCAATTAATAGGGGGTGAAAAGGGGGTGATTTTTTAAAATGAGTGTATCTATATCTCAAAACTTTTAAAGTTTATAGATGTAAAAATTGGTAGTTAGAATCTCCTTTAAAAATAAAGAAACACGTATTCTTTTTTTTTCGGAAAATCCCAATAGGAAGGGTGTAAAAGGGTGAAAAATGGGTTGAATGCCTTTAATGAGGCTACTTATATTTCAGAACCTGAAGATATTACAGACCTGAAAATTGGTATTTTGGATCTACTTTAAAAGTAAAGAAACACGTATTTTTTTCGTTTTTGGACAATCCAAATATTGGGGGGTGAAAAGGGGGGTGAATTTTTTAAAATGAGTGCGTCTACATCTTAAAACTTTAAAATTTACAGATGTAAAAATGTTAGTTAGAATCTCCTCTAAAAATAAAGGAACACGTATTTTTTTATTTCCTGTAAATCCTAATAGGATCGGTGTAAAAGGGGTGAAAAATGGGTTGAATGCCTTTAATGGGGATACATATATCTCAGAAACGAAAGATATTACAGAACTGAAAATGTGTATATGAGATCTCCTTTAAAAGTAAAGAAACACGTAATTCTTAGTTTTTGGGAAATCCAATTAATGGCGGTTAAACAGGAGTGACAAATTGGGGTGAATTTTTTGAAAGACTGTATCTACAGAATATCTTGGAAACGTAAAATGTTACAGACGTAAAAAGTGGGTGTTTGGAATCTCCTGTAAATGTAAATAAACATAGGTGATTTGTTTTTGGAAACTCCACGTAAGGGGAACTCAAAAGGGGTGAAATTTTAAAATGAGAATTTTTACAGTATATCTAAAAAAACTTAATATGTTACAGAAGTGAAGGTATTTTTTATCTCTATTAAACATAAAGAAACGTGTGTTTTTAGTTTTCGGAAATACCACTTGGGTGGAGGGGGGGTGGTAAAAGTGACTGAAAATGGTGTTGAATTATTTTAATTAGGCTACTGATATCACAAAAATGAAGACGTTACAGACGTGAAATTTGATATTTGTAATCTGCTTTAAAAGTAAAGAAACACGTATTCTCGGAAAATCCAATGAAGGGGTGGGGGTGGGGGGAAGAATTGAAAAATTAATTGGCTTAATTGTATGAGAATACATACATCTAATAAAAACTTAAGTTGTTACAGACGTGAAAATTCGTATTTGGATCTCCTTTAAGAACAAAGAAAAGCGCGTTTTGGTGGGGAAACCATCTTGGAGGGCGGGAGTGTAAAGGAGTTGAATTCCTTTCATGAGGACACATAAATCAAAAACTGAAGATGTTAGAGTCGTGATCATTGGTATTTAAGGAGATCCTTTACTATTAAAGAAACAAGTATTTTTTGCGGGAAAATTCACTTGGCGGGGGGGGGGGGGAGTATTGTGATATGAAGTGCAGAAAGTAAATTATTTTTATTGGGATACTTATATCTCAAAACTGAAGGTAATAGACGTGAACATTGGTGTTTGGAATCTCCCTTAAACATAAAGAAACAAGCATTCTTTTAAATTTTTTTTGGGGGGGGGGGGGGTGGCGGTAAATAAACTTAACGGCGGTGGGGTGTAGAAGGAGGTGAGAACAATTGATTTTAGCTGTTCTTCTTTCTTTCTTTATTCGTGTCAGAAGTATCAACTTTACTTATAGATATTTAACAAAAAGCAACAAGATATCTACATTCCTACTATACAAATATACAAGTCTATTATACAATCACAGATAGAGCAGCAATATTCAAGAGCTAGATGATGCTTGCCCAGTATTGGGCGACGTCAATAGCGTTGGGGGAGGCTGCAATCAAGTCTTTCATAGAGCACATTGAAGGACATAAAACACACTGACATAGATGTTGGATCGTCTGCTGCTCTCCGCAATCACAAAGTGATGAATCACTTGAGAAGCCCCACTTCCGCAAGTTTACTTTGGTTCTGCCGACTTCTGTACGGAGTCTGTTAAGGGCTTTCCATACTGTCCACTTCTCCTGGTGTCCACATGGAAGACTTTCCTTTGGCTCTATCCAGTTGCAAAGGTGGTGGATTCTTTCTTTCCACATTGTGACTCTAGCATTCTCTGCTTTCCCCTCAAGGTTAACTGATGTGCGGAGAAAACTTTTCCTAGATTTTAGCCTCTGTGTGGCTGGTTGGTATCCATAGAGAGGATGTGCTTCTGAAGAAGATGCCTGGAGCCTTTCTTTGTTAGCTGCTACCTCCCTACGAATCTCACCGGGAGCAATACCAGCTAAAAGTTGGACCTTCTCAATGGGTGTAGGTTTCAAACATCCAGTGATGATCCTGCAGCTTTCGTTTAAAGCGATGTCGACTTGCTTCGTATGAGCTGACCTGTACCAAACCGGGGAGGCATATTCTCCTGCAGAATAGCATAGAGCTAGAGCTGATGTTCTAATTGTTTGTGGTTGTGTTCCCCAACTTGTTCCTGATAACTTTCGTAGAATGTTGTTTCTGGCAGCTATCTTTTGTTTCAGATTTTGGCAATGTTTCTTATATGTTAATGTGCGATCCAGCATAACTCCCAGGTACTTTGGTGTAAAGCAGTGTTCCAGTAAGTTCCCCTTCCATAGTACTTTGAGTTTCTGAGAGGCCTGCGCATGCCGCAGATGGAACGCACAGATTTGAGTCTTAGTTGGATTTGGTTTGAGTTGGTTTTTCTCATAATAGGTACCTAGCTCTTCTAATGCAGCAGTTAAAGAGATCTCTGCTTCATCAAAGGTATCAGTTTGAGTAGTAAGTGCAAGGTCATCGGCATAGATAAAGCTTTTAGTATTTTCTGGTAATGGCTGGGCATTAGTGTAGATGTTGAAAAGAATAGGAGCCAGTACACTGCCTTGAGGTAGTCCATTCCTTTGATTCCTCCATCTGCTTCGGCGTCCTTGGAATTCGACAAAAGCGACGATTTTCCAGGAGAGTAGCTATCATCTTGGTTACCTTGATGTCTGTAATCATTCTATAAAGTTTGTGTAATAATATCCTGTGATTTACTGTATCGTAGGCGGCTGAGAGGTCCACAAAAGCCACACCAGTAATCTTCTTCATTTCAAACCCGTCCTCGATATGCTGGGTTAGATGTAAAACCTGTGCTGTGCAACTCTTTCCTGGGCGGAAGCTACATTGCTGAGGGATTAGGACTTGGTCTACTACTCCCATTAAGCGATTGAGCAACATTCTTTCCATTATTTTGTATAGGTGGCAGAGTAAGGAGATTGGTCTGAAATTTTTAGGGTTCGAAGGTTCCTTTCCAGGTTTCAGAAATGCGATCACCTTGGATTTTCTCCATATTTTTGGAATTTTTAGGGAAGTAAAGCAGTTGTTGAAGAATTTTAAAAGCCATGCCTGTGTGGTTGAACTGAAGTGTTTTATTTGTTCTATTGTGATATCATCTAATCCTGCCGCTTTTCCATTTTTGGCGCATTGAATCGCTTTCTGTAATTCCGTTATTTCAAATGGCCGGGATAGGTTACTGGACTTCATTACCTCGCTTTTTAGGATATTATGTTCCATCTTCCTTATTGGGTGATTTGTTTTCCCATTGATGGCAAGCTGATTTGCGATTTGGTTTGCCGTAACATTTGCATGGACTGGTCCCTTGGTTGGATCGTTGCTAAGTCGTTTGAGAAGCTTCCAAGCCTTTCGGCTATCCCTTGACATGTCAGTTTCCTCCATAAGTTTGATCCAAGCATCTTTCTTTGCCTCTGCAATTGAGGAAAGCAGTTTCTTTCCAGCTGAGATAGTGTCTTCACTTAGTGGATCTTCCTGAAACAGTGAAATATATGTGTTCATTTGGGCAGCTGTGTCTGAAGTTAGACCTTGTATATAGTTATTAATGTACTTACAAGGATCCTCCGTTGCTCAGGCGGCAGCGTGCCGGCCTCTCACAGCTGGTTTCCGTGGTTGAAATCCCGGTCACTCCATGTGACATTCGTGCTGGACAAAACGGTGGCGGGACAGGTTTTTCTCCGGATACTCAGGTTTTCCCTGTCATCAGCCATTCCAGCAACACATAATAGTAATAATAATAATAATAATAATAATAATAATAATAATAATAATAATAATAATAATAATAATCCGGACCGTCGTCAAATGTGCGGACCGCGCTGGAAACGGCTCCTGGGCGGGTAATGACTAAGAATGCAGTCCGGCCGCGGGTTCAGTGCCGCCAAGGCACCCAATATGACACCACGCCGGATCTCCTGAAGGATTTTATCCATATTAAAAATGATTATAGGAAAAGATGGCAAAGATTTACGGACCCATCTGACCGGGAGGAATACCTGAGCCTAGCCCGCGAAGTACGAAATCGATTGCTGGAAAGGAAGATTGAAAAATGGGAGGAAACGTGCCGTAAAATAATAGAAAACCAGTCAGATCGGGAATTTTGGTGGATTCGCGCAGAAAACCAGTCAGATCGCGAATTTCGTCGGATTATATATCTAAAACAATAAGCATTCAATTATAAATTTCAGTATAATACCGTAGCGAAGCACGGGTATCTTGCTAGTATATATATTGAACCCTTTAGGTCCATATTGAGGGATACCTACCTTTCTTACCTATCAGCAAAGTTCATGAGATCTGTCTCTTGGGTCGTTTCGGGTTCTTCGTCACTTGCTGAGGTAAAGGTAGGGTTCAGTAATTCTAATCTATCTACTGGAATGAAAGGTCTATTTAAAAGATTCCTATTTATTCAGGAAAATTCTGAAGCATCATGGTATGTCAACAGTATCAGAGAAGTCAATTGTGTCCACTGGACACCACAATCACTTTTACATAAACGTCCGAACACTGGCGTGAGACTTTAACGTAACTGCCTGACGGGCATTCATACTAGAAACCATTGTCTCAATTATTAATCATTTAAGAAAGGAAAATCTGGAAATCCTTAAATTCGGCTTCCATGTGAGACCACATGTACCATCATAGTGATTCGTTATGGTCCAGCCCTCGTAACCCGAACTCTGGACTCTGAGTATAATTAAGGCCGTCCAATCGGTGTGTGCCACACAGTGGTTCTACGGCATGGACCCTTAATTGAATCGATGTGACTTGCGTCTATGTCATGGACCGACATCTAATCTTCTAAGTTACTTTAAAGTCATTGTGGATGATGATCGCAAGGAAATGATGCTACAATGGCATATGGCCCTAATCTAAGTCACTGAGGTTGATGAACCCCTGACCATCCAAGTTTCTAGGCTGAAGGCTAAACACAATTAAGTTACATCGGTTTATGACCAAAGTTCCACTTTACTATCCCCAGCATATTCACTGCTCAATCAATCAAAGTTCAATAATTACAACAATAGCAATGCTCACAAACTTTGTGGCAGTAAAATCCATTTCCTTCGGACATGTCCCCTTAATCGTTACCTTACATGTTAACATTCCCCAGAAAACAAACTAAAATTTCCAGAATGCATCTCCAAGTTATTCGCTTGATTAAAGTTATTTCAAATGCGGTTTCACTGAATTTAATAATTAAATAAATTTAAATGATTTAACAAAATATTAACGAACAACAAATTTTATCTCCGCGGACTCTGGTTTCTTCACAAATTTCTACGCAGCTGTGATGTGAGTTCAATATTGCGATGTTTATCTGGCTGGAAAAGAATTTTACATAATTCATGTCCAGCTATATATATCCTGTCTCGTGATATCACGCTTAAAAAATCTAATCTAGTCCTAACCGTTATTAACACTTGGATATCCTAATAATCTACGTACAAACCAAACAACTCGCCATATAATTACGATGTCATATCTCGTCATTACCATTATGAATTTTGCACACCCCTCACAGACAAACCGATCATCACGACCATCGCTCTATATTTTGGACAACCCTGAAATTGGGTTACTCTGTTCCTTATACTCAAAGTTCGTGATTTCAAATGTTCATTACGTCCCCAATTACAGTATTTCACAATACTTAGATCATTACCGGCTATGAATTTCAACTAAATCCAGCATTTTAACGTTTCCCCTGGCCGAGAATTACAGTACAATCTCAACTCCACTCCTTCCCGTTACATCCCCGCTCAGCCGAGGCCTCTCACCCCCAGCTCGCTTGGCAGTTACATGAAACACCTGTTTGTTCCAGTTGACTGGCTTCTCAAAATGCTCACCTTTTAAACTCTGCCGACATAATTAAACAAATACGATATTCTAGCCAACAAAATGCACAGATTATACTTCAAGATGCCCACACTAATTATACGCGTTGCCAATTGATACCGCTATGGATTTCTATGACTTTCTTTCCATTCTCAACATTATAAAATATTCCTCGGGCTATCATGTCCCGGCTTCAATGACAGGACTCTAACCTGATTCGCACATCTCATCTCAACTCATATAAAACATTCCTCGGGCTTCCGTGTCCCGGCTTCAATGACAGGTCCAACCTGATTCACAAATCTCATATCAACAAACTAACGTCTGTTTCCCAGCTCCACAATTATCCTCGACAAAGAACTGGAATAAAATCCTCACTAGAAATCCCGACGTCTAATATCGCACGATGCATTAATCATGAATAACTTCGCATAAATGATATCGTATTTAATAACTTGATTTTTATGAGAAATGACTGAAACATTCTACTAGATCTTTTATTGTCAGTCAGACACAGTTTAAAATGGGCATTAAAAAAACGTTTCTCTCCGTGACCAAATTCATCACCCTAGATTCTCACCCGACAGCGCGCTTCCACTCGACTGAAAATGAGTGACCATGGATTATTATTATTATTAACGTCAAATTGCAGACAGAAGAATTTTACGTCGAATGAACATCTTACTTTGACATCACAAAATACAGGCAGTACACTCACACGGATGACGATCTACATTGGACGTGATATCACTTCGGAACCCTATTCAATAACTTTTACAACATTATACGGCCCTCGCAAGACTTCAAAATTTTATCCAAGTGGAAAATAAAACAAATGACTCTTTTAGTCGTACTCTCACATTTACAAAACTTAGTGGGGGTGACCACTGCGTCGTATATCCCCATTCAAATACAAGAAATCACGAGACAAGATATAAGAGGTAGTAAGATGGAAAGTCACCTACCTCATGTCACGCCAGTATTCGTCATAGGGCTCACCTGTGACCCTGGCATTTTATTTAGCCATTTTTACATTCATGGCTTCACAGTTCATTATTAATTTTCTTCAGGTTTCCTGGAATAAAGCATTAAAAAAAAGAAAATACCCTTCACTTGTTTGTTGAGTGCACACGATGGACTATAGTTATTTACGCACACGAATTACTTAATCACATTAGAATTTATTCAGTACTTTGACCGTCCTATCTGGTACAATTATTTCACTCAAGAAAACTATCTCCTCATGGAGTCAAGACTTAGCCGCAATGGCTAAAATCTGCAGTTGAACTCAGTCTACTTTCGTTGGTTTGATTTCGCAGAGCAGCTCAACAATTTTTCGTCCGCTTTGTTTCACAAATGCCGGAGAAGGAACCTTCGTCATGGCGTCCCTTCATATTTATAGCAGTTACCCCCTCTCTTCGGATCTCTCCCTTTGCCGCCAAGAAAATTTCTATAAATTTTCTGACTTACCTAAACTGTAATTTCAAGAGTTTTGAAAGTGACTACATGCTTGCTACATTTCTGGCGGTAGTATTCACGGACATTTAAAATTTTTACGGGTTCGATTTGTGAGATGATTGACCCCCTTTGATAGGCACTATATTTTTGACTTGACGTGGTCACGCCATGTACACGCGCTTTGAAATAGTTCATAAAAATGACTTGTGATTCTTCCGCCGTCGACACTTGTGGTTGACGTCACGTACCCCAGAGCGTGGGACCGAAGGTAATCACCCCCCTCGTCACGTGTCAAATCCATGCTATCAAGAATCCAACTTTTAGTTTAATTGTTACATTATGCATAATGTTCTTAGGGCACAAAGGTCATGGGTTCAATATATATATATATATATATATATATATAATTTGTCCTGACTGACTGACTGACTGACTGACTGATTCATCATCGCCGAGCCAAAACTACTGTACACAGAGAAATGAAATTTTGAGGATACATTCATATTAAGATGCAGGTGCTCGCTAAGGAAGGATTTTTGGATATTCCGTCGCTAAGGGGGTGAAAATGGGGGTGAAATTTTAAAATGAGGATATCTATATCTCAAAAGCTAAAACATTTACAGACGTAAAAATTGGTATTTGGAATCTCCATTCAAAATAAAGAAACACGTATTTTTTGTTTTCGAAAAATCCCATTAAGGGGTGTGAAAAACGGGGGAAATTGTTTGAACACCTTTTATCAGGAGACTTATATCTCAAAAACTGAATATATTACAGACCTGAAAATTTGTATTTGGGATCTTCTTTAAAAATAAACAAACACGTATTTTTGTGTTTTTGTAGAATCCAGTTAATTTGGGGGGTGAAAAGGGGGGTGAATTTTTAAAATGAGAGTATCTATATCTCAAAACTTTAAATGTTTACAGATGTTAAAATTGGTATTTACAATCTCCTCTAAAAATAAAGAAACACATATTTTGTTTTTGTTTTCGGAAAATCCCAACAGGAGGGGTGAGAAAAGGGGTTGAACACCTTTAATGAGGATACTTATATCTCAGAAACTGAAGATATTAGGGACCTGAAAATTTGTATTTGGGATCTCCTTTAAAAATAAAGCAATACGTATATTTTTGTTTTTGGAAAATCCAATTAATGGGGGGTGAAAAGGGGGTGAAATTTTAAAATGAGTGTACTTATAACTCAAAACATTAAATGTTTACAGATGTAAAAATAGGTATTTACAATCTCATTTAATAATAATGGAACACGCATTTTTTGTTTTCGGAAAATGCCAATAGGAGGGGTGAAAAAGGTGGAAAAGGAGTTGAATGCCTTTAATGAGGATACTTATAACTTATCTCAGAAACTGAAGATATTACAGGCCTGAAAATTTGTATTTGGGATCTCTTTTAAAAATAAAGGAACACGTATTTTTTGTTTTTGGAAAATCCAATTAAAGGGGGTGAAAAGGGGAGCGATTTACTAAATAATGATACATTATTTGTTTTCACATGATGCACGAAGTCTCGAAGAGTCATAGTAAAATAATTTCTCTCATTACATGCAGCAATTTTGTTGAAAAGATGACGCGTTCTAACTACTGGAGAAATATTGTGGTTCACTGTTTTAGACTATTCGCAATAAAACGTTTGTCTTGCCGTAAATTCGTAATTTTCGCATTAAAGTTCACTCTAGCAAGTAGCTCACTCTCATCACTCCCAATATTTATGAGTTTGTAGAAAAATATTTGTTGCAGAATATCCCTTCTGTTACATAATGATGAAAGTTTAAATTCTTTTAGCAAGTTATTGTATCAAACCTTTTCTTTCAGTGTTTAAGTACGATGCATTTTGTAATACAAAATGCGAAAAAACTTTGTCTTAGCTTTTTAGATCTTATTTATATGGGACTGATAATGAAGTGTCCACACAACAATACATATTCAAATTTACTGCGCACAACTGTATTATAGACAGTATTTAATGTACCAACAATTTTTAGCTCCCTAAAATTCAGAACCACAGAACCTAAGGATCTGTAGGCTTCATTTGTAATTTTTTCAATATACCCCTTAAAGGAGAATTTCCAATTCTTCTACTAATTTAGACCTCCCTAAAACAGTGTTACCCATTTTATATTCAAATATTACTGTAGATTTACTCCTTGGAAAGGTTACTGAGACATACTTATTGATATTAAAATGTTGATGTTCCTACTCTACATATAGACTACATATTATTGATATAAATCTGTAATTTTAAAGCATCCTCATAAGCGATAGCATTTCTGTACAGTTTAACATCATCGGCATACATTATACATTTTGAGTAACAGATGATTGTCGGTAAGTCATGAATACACAGTGTGAAAAAAGAGGCCTTAAATTGGAGCCTTGAGGCACACCAAATATGTCCTTTTACTTCACGGTCTATGGAATGAAGTAGTTTGTATAGTTCACTAATTGTAGGATTTTCCAATTTACTCTCGATAATCGACATTTCACAATTTCCACTTTCACGCCTAGAGTTTAAACACTTAAAACATTGCCAAGATTTTTCTTCATTTTGTAGGAATTTAATGTTATGTGCCATGGAACCACTGACTACAATCACAACACTGAATTTTGGTATTTAAATCATGGCGTTACACAGCCTTAGAACACTGCGCAGAGACTCACTGTTCAATAGGCAGAGATAGTAAACCTTGAACTAGCCAACAGGTTTATGTTATCAGTAGTTCAGATGTAACTTCCGAGCAGTTCGATGATATAAGTGTTGGCAGCACTTGTGTTCACATACACATCAAATGCACTAACTTATGTAATCTCACTTTAAGACATGTTTACACTGATAACCACTCATGTGCTCTATTTCAAATATCAACAAATCAACGTGACCGCCAATCCCCCAAGTTGAGAGCTACTCGTCCCCTTTTAAATCGCCTTTTACGACATGCAGGGGATACCGTGGATATAGCCTAATGTATTTTATAACCTCCACCCACAAGGGGTCCAAGTTTACATGTTTACATGTGTAATACTCAGCGCATCTACGATCCTACCAAGGGAAACGTAGAAGAATAACAAGAAGAACTTGCCGGATTTACATAATTTTATAGACTACGTGTAAGCGTTTAGGGGAGAACGAACTGAGTCACACATTTACTTACATCATAAGGCGGTACACGTCAATAAAATATCCTAGACAAACGTGCGTGTAATATGGTAGGGCCTACATTTTACAGTTTCCAGCCAGTAACTTTAGTCTTTTCCTTCGAATTCCAGAGTATATGATACGCTATGAAGTGACAATTTCTTTTCTGATAATAGATCGCGCAGTCTTTGGAGCTCTCTCCAGCAATTTATTCATAGAAGGACATTCTCCCCTAAAAAACTGTAAATGTGACAGCGGATCCTCCTGGCATGAAGCAAAGTCATCCCCGTACAGGCCATGAAGGCCCTTGGAGGGGTAGAATGGTTAGCTCTACGCCCGTCCGCCTTTGCCCACAGGAATTAACCTGGTACTCATTTTTGGTGTAGGCTGAGTGAATCTCAGGGCCATGTCACTGCCTTCGTAATGTCCAGGCCGTATTGTACCTCTGATGACGTCACGCTTTGGGGGGGACTTGAAGGCGATACGCATACGCTCCGCTTGAATAGTACACTCGTTTAAATTATTTAAAGAACTGTTAACACCTTATAAAACCAAAACCTATCCTCAAGTATTTGTTAATTCTGACATACAATGCATATTCTTCTCCGTAACGTTCTATTTCTCGCGTATATACGTTCGTTTGCGTGAGTACAGCCTAACACTTTGAGACATATTCTTGCGATTTTATCCATTTTCTGGTCAACTGGAACATTCACATCATACACACTGACAGAAAACATGCAGCCAATTACCATTACTATTTATTACAAATATAAATTATTTCTGTACCTCACTGTTTCCACTCCATGAACACTGCAGCTTTCCTGGACCTCTTACAGGAAGTTACACCAGTATGGAGTAGGTCTGTTCTCTTTGAAGCACTTTGTTGAATACCCAAGCCGGTGTGAATGTTGGAAAAGTTATTTAAATGTATATTCACTCAAATATATATACACTGTCCGGCCAGGTCTTCCAATTTCTTCCCGCAGTCACAAATGACTAGGGAATCTGCCAACTGCATTGACTCCAAAGCCAAGGATTTTGTGACACACTTAGGATTGTCTGAATTTGGAAATACCATCTTATATGTATCTGGCACTAACACACAAAATACTTTGTACACCTCAATTCCAAGTTCTATTGACATGTCTGATGGATACTTTAAGCCCCCTCGATTTAGGAAATTCAGATATCTTACTTCTGGAGGTAATTCATAAATAAGATCTGAATCTGTCAGAAGATAAGATTTACATAAATCACACTGCTGTTTGATATTCATATATATATTTGCTATTTGCTTTTCGTCGCACCGACACAGATAGGTCTTACGGCGACGATGGGACAGGAAAGGTCTAGGAATGGGAAGGAAGCGGCCGTGGCCTTAATTAAGATACAACGTGAAAATGGGAAAGTGGTGGTGGTGATTACAGTTTTAAGAGGAAGTACGACTAGGCAACCATCCTCTATGAAAATGGGAAACCACGGAAAACCATCTTCAGGGCTGCCGAGAGTGGGGTTCGAACTCACTGTCTCCCGAATACTGGATACTGGCCGCAGTTAAGCGACTGCAGCTATCGAGCTCGGTGATACTCATGAATAAGACTTGCATTTTCAAATACACCGAATTCAGATAAGCCGTAGGTCTGGTTACATAAACATATAGGGCCTACCTAATGTTACCCATGTTTATAACATAAAAAAAAAAATTAACTCACCATCTGGACGAGACACTCTTATTTCTCTCAGGGTGTGATTTTCAGGAAAATGCTTGATACACACAACTGTGTTGTGATTAACTATTCAATTCTCCCTGGGAATAGCCTACTTCCATAACTTACCTCGTTCTTCATCAGAAGGAAACACAAATACCGTACTGTACTCTCCTTGTTTATAATTGGCTTTGCAGCCAGGCACACAGCAACTCTTAGGCATGGTGATTTCTCTCACTGATCATCTTAACTCAAGTATATACAATTCGTGGTTAATAATAAAACACAGAATGCACTAACTCAATTAATTTTACACTATAAATATAACTTTACACAAATAAACTACAAAATTAAAACACTGAAGAACGACCTTCTTAACCTATAGCTTCAAATAAATACACCCTCACACTAAGTTTTCTTCACTAATTAACGACTTTCCACTTAATAATGCAGTCGATGACGACTCATTCTCACATATATCTGAGTAAACATGCGGTCATCGTTAAAAATTTCAATAAAACTGCGAAAATCTATGTTTAACTCTACTAACTCATGTGCTAAACTTCCCCCCTAACGATCATGTGATTGCTTTCCCGCGCTCGTTACAGTACGGCCTGGACATCACGAAGGCAGTGGCCATGTGCACCTCTGGAAATGGAAATCTCGTTTCTTAAACTTTAACACTTCCTGACGGGGATCCGAACCTACGTCCTTCCGGACGAACCGAGCACGCCTTTACCGCCTCGGCCAAAGCCTGTGAAATTCTGGTGTCACCGTCTTTTCTACACAGCGTGGACAATTTTGCAGACATCCCCTCTGGTGAACCGGATTCTTCTTTCGTCACCATCTAATCAGTGCAATCTCAAACTATGCTAAGAGGAATCAGAGGAGGATCTGTATTAGACGTCTCTTTCTCCTCGAGAAAATCTTGGATGTTTTTGACTATGTTCCTTCCCTGGCTCCGAATAGTCACACCATGGCCTGCTTTGTCCTTAGGAGTTCCCTGCGACTACTTGGAATTCATGAATCAAACACGCACGAACAACATACACAGACGAAACTTAAAACAAAAAATTAACACTAAAATTAAAGCACTCGAACACTGAACTTTATAGCCTACCCATTAAACTGAACTGATTATAACACATGAATCAACGGGAATAACAACAATAACACTTACAAACTGTACGAGATGATAGTAGTTAAAAAGTAACACAATACTCACTTCTATTGCAACCAGAAAAGCGACTGAATCACATGCAAGGCCCGAGTAAATAACAGGTGAGAGAGCAATCGTAGCACTCAAATGTCAAAACCTTTCTCTTATCGGACACACACTGTAACTGTTGCCTTTGTTATGGAGTGCAACACTGACATAACCCCCAATTCGCAAACAATAAGCCAATTCGTTTTTAGTTTTTAAATATAGCGCGAGAAAGGACTCATTATACAACAGACATGTGTATAAATATTGTTGTTGTTTTTGTTTGGGTTATCAGACTGGCCGGATGCAGCTCTCAATGCTACCCTATCTGCTAACCGTTTCATTTCGACGTAACTACAACATCCTACGTCTACTATAATCTGTGTGCCATATTCATACATTGTTCTACCTCTGCCATTATTACCGCCTACACTTCTCTCAAAAAACTAACTGAACAAGCTCTCGGTGCCTTAAGAAATGTCCTATCATTCTATCTCTTCTTCTGGTCAAATTTCGCCAAATTGTTCTCCTCTCACCAATTCGATTCAGTAGCTCTTCATTTATGATTCGATCTCACCTTCAGCATTCTTCCGCAACATCACATTTCAAAAACTTCTATTCTCTTTCTTTCTGAGCTAGTTATCGTCCATGTTTCACTTCCATACAATGCCACACTCCAGAAGAAGGTCTTCAAAAACGTCTTTCTAATTCCTATATCAATGTTTGAAATGAGCAAATTTCTTTCCTTAAGAAAGCCCTTCCTTGCTTGTGCTAGTCTGAATTTTATGTCCTTCTTACTTCTGCCATCATTAGTTAGTCTACTAGCCAAGTAACAATATATATTCATCTACTTCCTTTAAGGCTTCATTTCCTAATCTAATATTTCCTGCATCGCCAGACTTCACTCCACTGCATTCATTCCATTACTTTTGATATAGACTTATTTATTTTCACCTTGTACTCCTTCTCCAGTAGCCTCCGTGGCTCAGGCGGCAGCGCGCCGGCCTCTCACCGCTGGATAGCGTGGTTTAAATCCCGGTCACTCCATATGAGATTTGTGCTGGACAAAGCGGAGGCGGGATAGGTTTTTCTCCGGGTACTGCTGGTTTTTCCTGTCATCTTTCATTCCAGCAATACTCTCCATTAACATTTCATTTAATCTGTCAGTCATTTATCATTGCCCCAGAGGAGTGCGACAGGCTTCGACAGCCGGCATATTTCCTATCCTCGCCGCTAGATGGGGGCTTCATTCATTCCATTCCCGGTCGAATGACTGGAAACAGGCTGTGGATTTTCATTTTCACTCCTTCTCCACGACTCTGTCCACACCATTCAGCAATTACTTACGATCTTCTGCAAATTAAAACACAATAACAATATCATCGGCAAATCTCAGAGTTTTGATTTCCGCTCCTGGGATTGTGATTCCTTTTCCAAATTCCTCTTTGGTTTCCTTGATTGCCTGTTCTATGTAAACACTGTAAAGGAGAAGGGACAAACAGCAGCCTTGCCTCACTCCTTTCTGGATTGCTGCTTATTTTTCATAGCCTTCGAATTTTATCACTGCATACTGATTTTTGTACAGATTGTAGTTAATTCTTCTTTCTTGGTGTGGTTATATTTTAATGTCCCACGACATGAAGCAAAACCCGCTATTTAATTTCAGTTTAGATCTATAGCACTTTCAGGACAGCGGAACAAATGACTGTAATCTGGTACTGTCCCAAAAAAATATGGGACAGACTGAAATCTTAATGACAGCAAGCTGATCGACTTTGGTACTTCCAGGTGGCCATGACGAGTAGCAGTAGCGCCTCGGAGGGCAGCGACCTAGTGTTCAACTATCACCACCAAACGAACGGCACAGGAGATGAGCGTCCTGGAGGCGGTGGAGGAGGTTCTAGAGTTACCACCTCCAGGGCTGATTCGTCCTCCACCCCCGCCTGTCGTCTGCCGCACTTCACACAGCCCTTCATGGGGGCAGCCGAGCTGAGCGATGACGAACTCAGTGACCTGCCATCCTGCGCGTATGCAGCTCGCAACACCTCACAGCAGCAGCTGCACTATCTCGGCATGGCGGGTGAGTACCCACCATTGACTGTCTCACAATAAAACAAAGGTACAAGCAACGAAGAGATATTTGTTCAAAGATAGAGAGAAATGTCTTCTCTACACGGAAAGGCATAGAATCATGGATATGCTTTTGAGCTTACACGACAAGAGAGTGAGTATAAATTCTGTGGTTGTTCACCTCTTAGTGAAAATTAAATAGCGTATGGCTTTTAGTGCCGGGAGTGTCCGAGGACAAGTTTGGCTCGCCAGATGCAGGTCTTTTGATTTGACTCCCGTAGGCGACCTACGCGTCGTGATGAGGATGAAATGATGATGAAGATGCAGGTACTTTGATTTGACACCCGTAGGCGACCTGCGCGTCGTGATGAGGATGAAATTATGATGAAGACGACACATAAACCCAGCCCCCGTGTCAGCGAAATTAACCAATTATGGTTAAAATTCCCGACCCTGCCGGGAATCGAACATGGGACCCCTGTGAGCAAAGGTCAGCACGCTAGCAATTTAGCCACGGAGCCGGATTCCCTTCTAAGTAGCCTCTTACGACATGCAAGAGGTACAGATAACGAATGTATCCTTTCACCCACTCACAGGGGATATAAAGAGTTCCGATAAATCAAATGAAATAAACCATTTTCTCTTCTCTTTTATTTTACAACTGGCTTTACGTCGCACCGACACAGATAAGTCTTATGAAGACGATGGGACAGGAAAGGGCTAGGCGTGGGAAGGAAGCGGCCGTGGCCTTAATTAAGGTACAGCCCCAGCATTTGCCTGGTATGAAAATGGTGAAAATGGGAAACCACGGAAAACTATTTTCAGGGCTGCCGACAGTGGGGTTCGAACTTACTACCTCCCGAATACTGGATACTGGCCACACTTAAGCGACTGCAGCTATCGAGCTCGGTATTATTATTATTATTATTATTATTATTATTATTATTATTATTATTATTATTATTATTATTAAACTCAAAAAGCAAATTCGTTGCGTGGTGTGCCCCACAACTTGTACTCAGGAGAAGATGGTTTCGAACCCCATCATTGGCAACCATGAAGATGGTTTCCCAAACAATAGGTAAGCTATAGGTAAAACCTGCTGTACACGATTGGATTTTTGTCCTATGTAAGACTTCACAAGACTACACAAGAATTTTCAATACTTCACAAGTTTGCTTGTCAAATCGCTTGCAATACGTGAGAAGTATTGAGAAATATTCAAAAGTCTTGAAAGTGAATTAGAACATGTTCTAATCGATCAAAGAAACGCCAAGTCTTTGACAGAATTGATCGATGGAAATCGAGTATTTACGGTGTGCGGTAGGCCGCTAAGCATGCTGGAATTGCCGGGGCTGAAATCAAAATAACAAAAATGGCTTCGTCTATATGACCGCCAACGGCCGTAGCCGTGTTGAAACACCGGATCCCGTGAGATCTCCAAAGTTAAGCAACATTGTGCGTGGTCAGGAGTTGGATGGGTTGCCACGCGCTGTTGGTGGGGGTAAGGGAATGGAGGAGCGGAAAGGAACTGGCCACCCTACCGCACGTAAACTCCGGCTCAGGAACACCTCTGCGGAAGTTCGGACCTGCCTTCGGGCAGAATAACCCTTACCTACCTATCTTTAAGACCGAGAGATGTTGTGTGTATTAATTGCTAAGTTTGAGGCACATCCCTGTCTACAATCAGTGGACTCCGTAGAGCACCACAGTAAAGTGAATAAAACGGTAGCGTACGAGGAGATTGCAAGAGAAATATCTCAAGAAATGGTCAGCTTTCATTTTTATTACCGTACAGCCTATAAGTAGGCCTAAACACTGTCAGCAATTATCGATTTATGATGATCTTCACATATTATTATGGAATTCCTAATATGTTTTCATGTAACCTATATCTATATATATAAAATAACTTGTCCTGACTGACTGACTGACTGACTGACTGACTGACTGACTAACTGACTGACTGACTGACTGACTGACTGACTGACTGACTGACTGACTGACTGACTGACTGACTGACTGACTGACTGATTCATCATCGCCGAGCCAAAACTACTGGACATAAAGAAATGAAATTTTGGGCATAGATTCATATTAAGATGTAGGTGCTCGCTAAGAGAGGATTTTTGGATATTCCTTCGCTAAGGGGGTGAAAAGGGGGGTTGAAATTTTAAAATGTGTGTATCTATATCTCAAAACTTTAAAAGTTTACAGATGTAAAAATTGGTATTTAGAATCTTCTTTAAAAATAAGAAAACACGTATTTTTTTGTTTTCAGAAAATCCCAATAGTAGGGGTGAAAAACGGTGAAAAATGGGTTGAATGCCTTTAATCAGGATACCGGTACTTATATATCAGAAACTGAAGATATTACAGACCTGAAAATTGGTACTTTTGAGCTCTTTTAAAAATAAACACGTATTTTTTGTTTCTGGAAAATCCAATTAATTGGGAGGGGGAGGATGAAAAGGGGGTGAATTTTTAAAATGACTGTATCTATATCTCAAAACTTTTAAAGTTTATAGATGTAAAAATTGGTATTTAGAATCTCCTTTAAAAATAAAGAAACACGTATTTTTTTGTTTTCGGAAAATCCCAGTGGGGAGGGTGGAAAAGGGTGAAAAAAGGGTTGAGTGCTTTTAATGAGGCCACTTATATTTCTGAACCTGAAGATACTACAGACCTGAAAATTGGTATTTGGGATCTACTTAAAAGATAGAGAAGCAGGTATGTTTTGGAAAATCCAAATCATGGGGGGTGAAAAGGGGGGTAAATTTTTAAAATGAGTGTTTCTACATCTTAAAACTTGAAAAGTTTACAGATATAAAAATTGGTATTTAGAATCTCCCTTAAAAATAAAGGAACACGTATTTTTTTGTTTTCTGTAAATCCCAATGGGAGGGGTGTAAAAGGGTTGAATGCCTTTAATGAGGATACACATATCTCAGAAACTGAAAATATTACATAACTGAAAATTTGTATATGGGATCTCCTTTAAAAGTAAAGAAATACGTATTTTTTGTTTTTGGAAAATCCAATTAATGGCGGTTAAACAGGAGTGACATATTGGGGTGAATTTTTCGAAAGACTATATCTACAGAATATGTGAGAAACGTAAAATGTTACAGACGTAAAACGTGGGTATTTGGAATTTCCTCTAAATGTAAAGAAACATAGGTGATTTGTTTTTGGAAACTCCCCTTAAGGGGAAATAAAAAGGGGTGAAATTTTAAAATGAGAATTTCTACAGTAAACAAAAAAAAATAACATGTTACAGAAGTGAAAAATGGTATTTTGTATCTCTATTAAAAATAAAGAAACGTGTATTTTTAGTCTTCGGAAATAATATTTGGGTGGAGGGGTGGGGTAAAAGTGACTGAAAATGGTGCTGATTTCTTTTAATTAGGCTACTGGTATCTCAAAAATGAAGATGTTACAGGCGTGAAATTTGATATTTGGAATCTGCTTTAAAGGTAAGGAAACACGTATTTTCGGAAAATATATCAGGGGGGGAGGCTGAAAGAATTGATAAATTAGTTGACTTAATTGTATAAGAATAAATACATCTAATAAAAATAAATTTCTTACAGACGTGAAAATTGGTATTTGGATTTCCTTTAAAAACAAAGAAAAACGCGTTTTTGGGGGGTGGAACCATCTTGCGAGGCGGGAGTGAAAAGGAGAACACATAAATCAAAAACTGAAGAAGTTAGAGTCGTGATAATTGGTATTTAGAAGAACCTTTACTATTAAAGAAACAAGTATTTTTTGCCGGATAATTCACTTAGGGTGGGTGGGGTGGGGGAGTATGAAAGGAAGTGAAAAAAGTGAATAATTTTTATAGGGATTCTTATATATCAAAACTGAAGGTAATAGACGTGAACATTGGTGTTTGGAATCTCCTTTAAACATAAAGAAACACGCCTTCTTTTAATTATTTTTGGGTGTCGGGGGGGGGGGGGGTAAATAAACTTAACGGCGGTGGGGTGTAAAAGAAGGTGAGACCAATTAATTTTACTGTTCATAATGTACTTATCAGGAGCCTCCGTTGCTCATGCGGCAGGGCGCCGGCCTCTCACAGCTGGGTTCCGTGGTTCAAATCCCTTTCACTCCATGTGACATTCATGCTGGACAAAACGGAGGCGGGACAGGTTTCTCTCCGGATACTCCAGTTTTCCCTGTCACCATTCATTCCAGCAATACTGTCCAATATTTCATTTCATTTGTCATTCGTCGATCATTGCCCCCAGAAGAGTGCTTCGGCAGCCGGCACAATTCCTATTGTCGCCGCTATATGGGGCTTTATTCATTCCATTCATGACCCTATCGAATGACTGGAAACAGGCTGTAGATTTTCGATGTACTTATTCTGATCATAAACCGATCATTTTTAATCTTTCCTGGGTTCGATTTCAACAGCCATTTTTCCTTCGGAGAACGTTCTTAGATTACAGTAGACTCTCCTGGCATATAAATAAAAATGTTAACACATTTGAAATAAACGATGGGAATGAGATTGACCGTCAAATTGTTCACCTCTATAATAAGGTTAATAATGCACGGATGTATGTCATTCATGCATCTTGCTGTGGTGTCCAGAACATCTAATAATATTATTATTAATAATAATAATAATAATAATAATAATAATAATAATAATAATAATAATAATAATGCTCTGGACCGTCGTCAAATTGTGCGGATCGCGCTGGAAACGGGTCCTGGCCTGGTAATGACTACGAATACAGTCCGGCCGCGGGTTCAGTACCGCCAAGGCACCCAAGACGACACCACGCCGTATCTCCTTCAGGATTTGATCCACACTAAAAATACTTATAGGAAAGGATGGCAAAGATCTAGGGACCCAACTGACCGCGTGGAATACCTGTACATAGCCCGGGAAGTACGAAATCGATTGCTGGAAAGAAAGATTGAAAAATTTGAGAAACTTTGACGTAATCTCTCAGAAAACGAGTCAGATCGCGAATTTTGGCGGATTCTCTCAGAAAACGAGTCAGATCGCGAATTTCGGAGGATTATATATAAAACGTTAAGCATTCAATTACATATTTCAGAATAATACCGTAGCGAAGCACGGGTATCTTGCTAGTATATATATATATATATATATATATATATATATAAAATAACTTGTCCTGACTGACTGGCTGACTCATCATCGTCCAGCCAAAACTACTGGACATAAAGAAGTGAAATTTTGTGGATACATTTATATTAGGGTGTAGGTGCTCACTAAAGGAGGATTTTCGGATATTCCTTCGCTAAAGGGGTGAAAAGGGCGGATGAATTCTTAATATTAGGATATCTATATATCAAAAACTTAAAAAGTTTACAGACATAAAAATTGGTATTTCGAATCTCCTTTAAAATATACACGTATTTTTTTGTTTTCGGAAAATCCCATTAAGGGGGTAAAAAGGGGGGAAATGGGCTGAACACCTTTTATGAGGAGACTAATATCTCAAAAACTGAAGATGTTACAGACATGAAAATTGCTATTTGGAATCTCCTTTGAAAATAAAGAAACACGTATTTTTTGTTTTTGGATAATCCGATAAATAGGGGGTGAACAAGAATGACAAACGGGGTGAATTAAAAAAAAAGACTATATCTGCAAATTATCTCAGACATGTAACATATTGCTGATTTTGAAAACTGGTATTTGGAATTTCCTGTAAAAGCAAAGAAACATAAATATCTTTTTTTTCGGAAAATCCAATTAAGGGGAACTCAAATGGGGGTGAATTATTAAAACTAGCATATCTACAGTATTAGTGATGGGACATTGGATTCATCTTACTGAATCGATTCATTTGATTCCGTTCACGTTACTGAAATGATACAGTGATCCTATTCACGGCACATTAGTCACCACTCCTACTGCATCTGTGTAGTATATACTGGTAAGACAGCAGCAACAACAGCATTCCGTACTCGCAGCTGCCATCTGGTCTTCATATTATGAACTCCTTTCTTAGAAAAAAATGCTAGTCACTCTAATACACGGAAGCTTTCCGGCGACGCAGGATGGGAAAGGTCTAGGATTAGGAAGGTAGCAGCCATGGCCTTAATTAAGGTACAGTTCCAGCATTTCCCGGTGTGAAAGTGGGGAAACTACGGAAAACCATCTTAACGGCTGCCGACGGTGGGATTCGAATCCACCATCCCCCGAATGCAAGCGCATAGCTACGCGATACTAACCGCACGTCCATCTCGCTCAGTCATTTTTGAAAATATGTATTTTTCTATCAGCTGAGGATTTTTTTAAATCGTCATATTTTGTATAGGCTACCCGAGATGTACACTAGCCCGCTGGTTTTCCTATTCAAGTGATTGCGTCTGTCCACATATGATTGAAGTCTTGTGCAACGATGTAACATATGAACTGACAAGTGAGAGAATACTGAGCCGTTCTTCCCAATATAAAACACCTAATTTTGAGTGGTCATGAGCATGACTCATAGTCATAGGGCAGGCTAGAGTCGAGTTTAATGGTCAAATGTCAACTAAGTTATAATACCAAGATTCACTAAACTAATAAATAGTATAACATAATAGCCTACCTACTTACTAGCTACTTCAGAATTATATTTTGACTACATTTTTAACACTGCAAATAAATCCATCTATTATTTAAACCTCCCTGTAAGAAGAGGACAGTGAATATAAGTGGGTATTATTTTCAAATGAGCTGAGCTCGAGAGTCCATTATAGCATACGATTCTTTCAGTGTAGCATGGCTCACTGTATGTCTCGCTGCAGCGGAAGCTCGGCTCTTCGCCAGTGCCCAGCGTGCCGATAAGGAGCCGTGTGTATCTTGTGTCTCACTGAGCCGTGCTCGTTCACGATTCTTTCGGTGTGCCATGGCTCACTGTATGTCTCGCTGCAGCGGAAGCTCGGCTCTTCGCCAGTGCCCAGCGTGCCGATAAGGAGCCGTGTGTATCTTGTGTCTCACTGAGCCGTGCTCGTTCACGATTCTTTCGGTGTGCCATGGCTTACTGTATGTCTCGCTGCAGCGGAAGCTCGGCTCTTCGCCAGTGCCCAGCGTGCCGATAAGGAGCCGTGTGTATCATGTGTCTCACTGAGCCGCGCTCGTTCACGATTCTTTCGATGTGCCATGATTCACTGTCTCGCTGCAGCGGAAGCTCGGCTCTCCTCCAGTGTCCAGTGTGCCGATAAGGAGCCGTGTGTATCTTGTGTCTCACTGAGCCGTGCTCGTTCACGATTCTTTCGATGTGCCATGATTGACTGTCTCGCTGCAGCGGAAGCTCGGCTCCCCGTCAACGTCCAGTGAGTGCGCCACTCAGCACTGTCCGCTGGGAGTAAGCTTAATCGTGTGCCGTGAGCTCGCCGTTCCTGTGAATCGATTCACTCGGACACTTGAATGAATCGATACACTGCTTCGAATCATACATTCAGTAGCCAACACTATACAGTATATCTGAAAATTTTAACATATAACAGACGTGAAAATTGGTATTTGGAATTTCCTTTGAAAATAAGGAAACAACACTGGTTGGGGGGGGGGGGGATTAAAGAACTGAAAAATTAGTTGAATTATTTGTATGAGAATATATATGCCAAAAATCTAAAGATGTTACAAACGTGAAAACTAGTATTTAGTATTTGGGATCAACTTGGTAGGGGGGGGGGGGGGGGTGAAAACGGAAATGAATTCCTTTAACGAGGATACATATATCTCAAAAACTAAAGATGTTACAGTCGTGATAATTGATATTTGGGAGCTCTTTTAAAGAAACGGCTACTGTTTGCTTTTGGAAAATTCACTTGAGTGGGGAATGTGAAAGTGAAAAAAAAAAAAAAAATTTAATTCTTTTTCTGGAGAAACTTATATCTCAAAACTGAAGGTTACAGACGTGGAACTTGGTATTTGGAACTTCCTTTAAAAAATAAAGAAGCAGGCTTTTTGGGTGGTGGGAAACCAACTTAACGGGCGGGGGTGGAGTGAAAACGGAGTTGAATTTTTTCATGAAGATACTTATATCTCAAAAACTGAAGACGTTACAGACATGAAAATTTGTATTTGAAATTTTCTTTCAAAGTAAAGAAACACTCTTTTTTTTTTTTTGCTATTTGCTTTACGTGACACCGACACAGATAGGTCTTATGGCAACGATGGGATAGGAAACGCCTAGGAATGGGAAGGAAGCGGCCGTGGCCATAATTAAGGTACAGCCCCAGCATTTGCCTGGTGTGAAAATGGGAAACCACGGAAAACCATCTTCAGGGCTGCCGACAGTGGGATTCGAACCCACTATCTCCCAGATGCAAGTTCACAACCGCGCGCCTCTAACTGCACGGCCAACTCGCCCTGTCTCAATCTTTTGTCTTTGGAAAATCCACTTAAGCGGGGGTAAATGAATTGAAAAATTAGTTTAATTCTTTGTATGAGGATACTTATATCTCAAAAATTAAGATGTTAAACATGTGAAAGTTGGTATTTGGAATCTCCTTTAAAAATAAAGAAACACGCACTTTTCGGAGGGGAGAATCAACTTAACGGGTAGGAAATGGGTGGGGGGTGGTGAAAAAGGAGTTGAATTACTTTTATGAGGATACTTATATCTCAAAAAGTGAAGATGTTACAGATGTGAAAATTAGTATTTGGAATCTCCTTTAAAAAATAAAGAAACACGCATTTGTTTTCTTCTGAAAATCGTCGTAAAGGGTGTGGGGTTGAAAATAAGTAAATAAGGAGTTGAAATAAGTTTATGAGAATACTTTATCTTAAAAACTGAAGCTGTTACATACATGAAAGTTGGTACTTTGAATTTCTTTTCAAAATAAAGTAACACGTGTTGTTTGCTTTCGGAAAGTCCACTTAAGGCGGGAGAGTGGTGGGAAGAAGAGGAATAAGAAGAAGAAGAAGTTGAATTATTTTTATGAGTACACAGTTACCTCAAAAACTGAAGGTGTTACAGACATACAGATATGAAAACTGCTATTTCGAATCTCCTTTAAAAATAATGAAACACGTATATTTTTGTTTTTGGAAAATCCAGTTAAGGGGCTGCAAAGAATTGGAAAAGCGGGTGAATTTTTAAAATGAGTACCGGTATATCTACATTATATGTCAAAACCTTAACATTTTAGAGGCAGGAAATGTGGTATTTGGAGAGTCCTTTAAAAATACAGGAACGTGTACCTTTTTGTTTTCGGAGAAGGCACTTAACGGGAGGTGAAAAGAAGTGGAAAATTGTTGAATTATTTTTATGAGGATACTTATATCTTAAAAACTGAAGATGTTACAGACGTGAAAATTGGTATTGGGAATCTCCTTTAAAAACAAAGAAACATGTATTTTTGTTTTCGGTAAATACGCTTAGATGGGGGTGGGGGTGGGGGAAAGACTGATCAAGGGGTTGAATTCTTTTTATGGGGATACTTATGTATATCTCAAAAACTGAAGAAATTACAGATGTGGGAATAGGTATTTGGAATCTCCTTTAAAAATAAAGAAACATGAATGTATATTTTCGACTTGAGAGAAGACTGTTTCTCACATGTACAGTTCTATGTCGCATGGTCATCTTAGCCCCAAAAGGTAATAGGCCTTACCACAAACATGGTTTACAAAGAATTTAGAAAATTTTCCCGTCTTCCTCCCACTATGCTAATAAACGGAACTGAAATCCACGAAAAAGATAAAATTCTAAACACATTTGCGCAAACTTTCGCGAAGTACCATTCTCCTTCCGAGCCCTGCAATTCAACTTTTTCTCCCCCATTTTCAATAGATCCAGTGTCTATTCAAACTTCTGTGGTAGAAGTGATACGGATCCTGTCATCGGTGGATATCAACAAATCATGTTGGCCTGACGAGATACCTGGCATCGTCCTCCGTGAATGTGTTTCCCAACTGGCAATTCCACTATGTGAAATTATAAATAAATCATTTAAGTGTGGGTGTTTTCCAGCTGAGTGGAAAAAGTGTTACGTAATCCCTATCTTTAAGAAAGGTGATAAGGTGTTGTTCGATAATTATAGACCAGTAGTGCTGCTCTCAATTTTATCGAAGGTGGCTGAGAAAGTCATATATAATCGCCTGTATGATTCTTTTAGTCAGTACATAGACCCATCACAGCATGGATTTCTTAAAGGCAGGTCAACTGTTACCAATCTGGCAGTTTATTTATCTTCAATTTCCAATGCATTGGACAAAGGTAAACAGGTTGATGTGATATATACTGATTTCTCCAAAGCCTTCGACTTTTACAATACGAAGCCTTGTTGAGAAAGTTGTCAGCTTATGGAGTGTCCGGGAGAATTTTCGAGTGGCTAAAGAGCTACTTGACAAAACGAATATGTTATGTCAAGTCCGAGGGTTTGATCTCTAACCCCTATGAACCTTCATCCGGCGTCCCTCAGGGATCACTGTTAGGGCCTCTTATATTTGTTTTGTTCCTAAATGATATTACTACAGTCGTTCAGAGCAGTTGTGACGTACCCACTCGGCCCACAGATGTTTGACAAAATTATAACGTGGCGGGTCACTTTAATATTAAAATAAATAAATGATATCTCATTGTTTCTCCATAAACAATATCCCATGGGCGCCAGCCTTCAAGCTTATGGCTTGAAAACGAAAGTTGATAATTAATAATAATAATAATAATAATAATAATAATAATAATAATAATAATAATAATACGTAATGAGACTCACAAAACTCCCAGGGGTAGGGTGACGGGACACAAATCATTAAGTACACTAACTTGGAATTTAAGGATCATTAATAATAATTTCAGGACATAAAAATTAAAACAGCTATTTATTACGATGAAAAACGTGACGTAACGGCGTATTAACGAAATCTGAACTTACGGAAGCAAACGAAAAATTGAATGAAATTAACTCTAAGAAAATGAACTTTTGCGCGAAGACTTGCAGTAACTTACGCCATAAGCTCACCAAATGTAGACTCTGTTGTCTTGAAGCTGATGATGGGTGGATCTCTCGTACCGGCTGCCTCATCTGTTGTTGGATTCCAGTCCTACTTATGCTTTTCCTGCCTTTAACACTTCCTACTTTACTCCTTACGTAAAGTCGTAATGAGTCCTAATTTTAAGTGCAAAACCACCATGGGTTATGTTCATGGAGAGAATACACTTGTATTCTTCCGAATTGCGGAACAGTAGCGTAGCTAAACTCATAATAAAAGCTCTCCTCCCCTATACTAGTCAAAACCGGTCTCCCGTTGACTACCTCTCGTCACTGAGATAACAAGTCCCAATGAGAGTAACTTTTGAGTAGTATATACTCAGATGCGAAGTGAACTAACTTAAAATCTTCTCCGATGTGCAGACGTAGAATCGTAGTAAGAGTGTCTTCCAAGAGTGAGAATAAGAATGTCCTCTCCAGCTCTTGTCTTCGAAGTATATCGGTTCAAAAGTCTCCTTCCATCAGCCATATCACATGGTCCAGTAAGATTTGAGGTCTCATCCCTTCTCCTATGTATTGCTGTGAATCCATCACGTTGCTTCATTACGTTCATTCACATAGGCTTAACTTTCCCGCTGAAATAAAGCGTCAGGTAGCGAAGTTCGAAAAGTGGGCGTTTATAATGTGTCAACTGTCTCTTCATGAGGTGGAGAGGGTAAGATCTCTCGTAACCTTGATGTACTTTTCCTGGAAATGGGCTGAAATTAGCCTGCTGACTCTCGTCACCCCACAACGGCTATTGGAAAATTTACTGCAAGTTATTAATTATTAATAAGAATGATGTTGAAATACTTTACCCAATTATTTGTTCGTTCAGAATACGTTATAGCCGCGATACAAAGAAATAAAATGATGATTGAAATGGATTATAATATATATATAAATTTAAAAATGACCTATCAGTGATTAAATATATACATCTTATCAATTAATTATATAGTTCAATAATTGAAAACATGCAGTGATGTCCCAAACATCACCCAGTGAATGTCTCTTGTTCGCTGATGACTTGAAACTATACAAAGTCACAGAAGAAGACAGTGATGGTGATTATCTACAAGAGGATCTGAAGCAAATATGCGAGTGGTGTGATAAGCGGTCCCTTAAAGTGAATAAGTTCAAGTGTGGTGTCATGTCATTTACTCGGAAATTAACACCTGTATTTTACAGATATAAAATCAGTGGAGAAAGTTTAAATCGTGTGGATGATCTAGGTGTAAATCTTAATAACAGGAATGGCTTATCCTTTGAGGAGCACATCGATGGTATTATAAAGAAATCTTTCAGAATCCTGGGGTTTGTCAAAAGGAACTGTAAAGATTTCAACAATATTGCATGTGTCAAAACTCTGTTTTGTTCCCTGGTGAGACCGTGTCTCGAGTATGATTGTGAGGTGTGATTCCCCTATCAGAAAGTCCACATACACCATCTCGAGAGAGTACAGATAAGGTTCATGGAGTAGATTAGTTTCGTATTCCTGGGCATGCCACTCTCTTCAAGCAGGTATGAATAATTTGTAAACATTCTTGGAATGAATACGCTGGCAACGCGCCGAAAATGTGCGAACGCAATGTTAGCAATTAGACAGTCAGCTGCTTCGTTCATCCTGGCTCTTTCCCATCGTAACCGAAGATCCATCTGAGTGCGGCGGGAAACTTTAGAAAAATGAAAAAAACTGCATCTACAATAAGTTTAAAATGTTTTTGTTTTTATTGTTATTGTTTGAGTCATCATTCCATAGACTGGTTTGATGCAGCCTTCGAAGCCACCCTATCCGGTGCTAATCTTTAAATATCTACATAACTACTAAACCCTACATCTTCTATAATCTGCTTTCATATTCACACATCAGTCTACCACTACCGCTCTCACCATCTACACTTTCCTCAGAAACGAACTGAACAAGTTCTGAGTGTCTTAATTTGTGTCCTATCGTTCTGTCTCTTCTTATGTTCAAATTTAGCCAATCGACCTCCTCTCACCAATTCGATTCAGTATCACTTCAATCATGATTCGATCTATCCATCTCACCTTAAGCAACTACAATCAATATAATCCCCGTGATACACATAGCCCATTTAGTGCCTATGGTCTACGAAATAAGACTACTGCGCATGTATATGGTCAGCTTGACGAATAGTTATCCGAATTACTTGACTCTTGACTCTTATGATCGTGTTCGGTATATTTTATAATAGAGGGCTCTTCCACTCAGACCAGCACTGAAATCTTTCAACGCGCAGGTAATCGAATCTAGGACCTCCAGATGTCGTGCCGCGCGTCCACTTGTCACCCCGCGGCCCTGGGTTCGATTCCTGGCCGGGTCAGGGTTTTTTAAATGTACATGATTAATATCCCTGGCCTGGGAACTGGGTGTTTGTGTCGTCCTTAATGTTCCTTTCCTCACTTCAATACTTTCCACTTCCGCAATTTCTAAATACACGAAGGTTCATAACATATGGTGCACAGTAGGGGCAAAAGATCTTCTTAGGTCGACGCGCCAAATAAATAGTTTTTTTTTTAAAAAAAAGGACCTCCAGATAATATACATACACGCTTCTTCTTTGTCACGTAGAATGTAAATAATTAAATAATGTTATTGGATTTACCTCCCACTTTCCACTTTTACGTTTTTCCCTAAGCCCCTAACATGAAGCAACACAGCGCATTCAGGGGTGCGTTATGCAGCTCCGCAGTACACATTCTACTTCCTGCCACCAACGTCTCCGCAATATTTTGTGGTACCATCAATCTGCACAGTGACAAAATGAATTGAACTTCTGACACGTTATACTCGTGGAGTTCGGAAATTGCAACGTATGGTTCCTATGACCAAGATGCTGACATTTTGTCCACGTGAGTTCTTTCATATAAGATACCTGTAAATCTGCTTACACGAGGATGGCGAATTTGAGCCCCTTCAAATAGCACCACACTGAAGCGGGATCGGAAGGTAAGCGCTACCCTCTGAACCACTCACTGAATCACACTCAGCCTTGTGTAGAAATTCATTTCATGTCAACATAAGTACAACCCTTGAAATAAACAAATATGCATACTTGTAATAAGCTTCGTTTTAGAATTTGCTTTACGTCGCACCAACACAGATAGGTCTTATGACGACGGTGGGATAGGAAAGGGCTAGGAGTGGGAAGGAAGTGGTACAGCCCCAACATTTGCCTGGTGTGAAAATGGGAAACCACGGTAAACCATCTTCAGGGCTATTGAGAGTGGGGTTCGAACCCACTGTCACCCGAATGCAAGCTCCCAAATGCGCAACCCTAACCGCACGGCCAAGTCACTTGGTTTTGTAATAAGCAGCAGCACAGTAAGGGCGGGGGATATTGGCATACTTTTTCAAAATTTTATTAATAACTCAAATATTCCATTTTACGGGCATTGCAGTTTTCAATATTCACCTTCCTAGGCAATATAATTTATGTTACAATTGATTAGGCAAAAATATAACTAGCTTCATAAAGAAATTAAATAATGACTTACTGTACTTGGTTAGAACTTTCTAGAACTAGCAATATCCTCTGCTAGTCGTAGTGTGTCTGAAAGGCAGTTAAACGAGTTAAGCGCCTTAAAAAAACGACTAAAATCAGCTCCATTGTCAGTAACATTACGGCTGCCGAGAAATTGCGTATTTCAAAACGTTTTTCTTTTTCCTTTCCTACTAAAAAACGTGAGTTGTCACTAGGAAGAAGTACTATTTTTTCGCTACTGGTTTAATCTCCCACTAACACATGGAAGGTTTTCGGCGACAAAGGAATGGGGAAAGCTTAGGAGTGGGAAGGAAGCGGTAGTGGTCTTAATTACGGTACATCGGCAGCATTTGCCTGGTTTGAAAATGGAAAACCTCGGAAAGCCATATTCAGGGCCGCCGACAGTGGTGTTCGAGCCCACCAACTCCTGAATGCAAGCTCACAGCTGCGTGTCCCAAAATAGCACAGCCAACTCGCACGGTATTTAATTTTTTTATTGCCAAGTTCATCAGTGGTGGGCACCGCTGACGTGAAGATATTGTTCAGTCGTCATGGCAACGAACTAACTGGCGGCGGCGGTGATGGTGATGATGGTTGTGACTGATTTTATAAGTTTCAAAATCGCGTGGCCATTATCCCTTACCAATCAGAAGATAATGAAGATGACGATCGAAATGAGAAAAATGACGCGAAGGAACGTCCTCTTAGAAAGAAGAGGAAAGAAATCATTAAAAGGAGGGATGTTAAAAGCCTAGATTTCGAATGCATAATATCGCCGCGTCGTAAGAAAATGTGATAGCCTACAGTGTCCTAAGCCTCTAAGTTCAAGGGTCATGATTTACGGGCACTAAAAACAGTTAAAATAGGCAGGCATATAGACAGTAAAATAGCCAAAATAGGCACATAAATAAGCATCATTGTGTAAAACAGGCAACTCACTAGGCATTCATTGACTATGGAAGGAATTTACATCTAGCAAATGTTCAGGTAACAATCGTGTTCTGTTGCCATGAAGAATGTTTCTGTATTGTGAGCAGGATCTCTCAACATCACATGAATTGATGGTAGTAATACCCCAACTAGACTATGGTTCCAGTCTACGGGACCCTCACCAGGATTACGTGATTCAAGAACTGGAAAAAGATCCAAAGAAAAGCAGCTCGAATTGTTTGGCTGATTTCCGACAAAAGAGTAGCGTTACAAAAATGTTGCCCAGTGTGGACTGGGAAGACTTGAGAGAAAGGAGACGAGCTCCTCGAGTAAGCGGTATGTTCCGACCTGTCATTGGAGGGATGGCATGGGATGCCATTAGTAGACGAGTAAGTTTGAGTGGTGTCTTTAAAAGTAGGAAAGATCACAATATGAATATAAAGTTGGAATTAAAGAGGACAAATTGCGGCAAATATTCGTTTATGGGAAGGGGAGTTAGGGACTGCAATAACTTACCAAGGGAGATGTTCAATAAATTTCCAATTTCTTTGCAATCATTTAAGAAAAGGCTAGGGAAACAACAGCTAGTGAATCTGCCTCCTGGGCGACTGCCCCACATGCAGATCAGTAGTGACTGATTGACAAAACTTCAGTGAAGCCAATTCATCTGTACTGATACGGGTCTTCAGCCTTTCATCGCTCGTTATTAAAGACACGCGAATTATCATTCCCGCAACCCTGAGCAACTGCGCTATCCAGCCGGCCTTGTGTTAGAGAAATTTGATCTCTAACTTCATTACGGAGCAGTTGATAGCGACAAGCTCCTGACAGCACCTGCCCGATCCTATAACAAATAAACAATAGCACAAGCCGCTATTAAACTCTTGAAACTCAAGCTTGCCCATCAGTGGCAGGTGACCCGTGCTGTGTCTATCGCTTTGTCTCGGTGTACCCTTTTGTAGTAGGCACGTGCTCCTGCGTCTCAAAGGCTTCTTGACGACCAAGGAAATAATTAATACTGTAAACAAATAAATACATTCGGGACATAACTGGAAATAAATATATTGATAAGTAAATAAACTGAGAATCTAACAAGACATGAAAAATTAAGTGGACTATGGTCGTAACATCGAAAGAGGCATTCTGACAGTTCTTAGAGGGAGGTCCGTTTACTCCCTATCTAGTTGTGAAGAAGGGAGTCGGAGATATGGTTGCCATGGAAACGTGGGCGTGCCCACTGAGGTCGCCATGGAGATAAGCCTGCTGACCGGGTCGAGTTGCTTGGAGCTGCCAAACCTCTCACTTCGGAGAGGTATGAACGAACGATCAAGTGAGGCGGAAACGAGGGGAAGAAGAATGGAATGCAGGAATACGGCAACAGCGCGTAATGGCACGTGCAATGCTCCTTCCTCCAGTCTTATCTGTCATAATACTCCTTTAAATATTACGGGTATAGAGAGATAATCCACCTGATAGTCGCCGCTATTAGATAATCGTAAGATCGGCCTCCTAATCAGTTCTCACGAACAATATTTCTTTTATCTGATGTTTGGAAGTAAGCGGGGCTTGAGTTAAAACTCAGGATTAAAATTGTCAATCATCAGGCAGAATTTCTCTTTCGGATTTTATTGGAAAGATAAAATTCAATACATGGTTTTTCAGACCAGGGAGTACAAATGGTGTCCACCAATCGCCAATGAACTTTTCAACACTATGATTTGGATAATTATGTCCGGGAGTTTGTTTATTCTTAGGAATTGTCCCCCTAGCGCCAACCATAAGCCCAATAACTTTTCATTTTGTGATCTTACAAGGGCGGAACCCTCCCCCATCCTGGAACTCGTACAACAATAAAATAAACAGAAACTGGCTATAAACATGTGACTCCATAAACATTATTCCTTTCTTAATCCGTTTACCCACAGGGTTGGTTTTTTCCTCGGACTCAGCGAGGGATCCCACTTCTACCGCCTCAAGGGCAGTGTCCTGGAGCATGAGACTTTGGGTCGGGGGTTACAACTGGGCAGGATGACCGGAACCTCGCCCAGGCGGCCTCATGTGCTATGCTGAACATGGGCCTTGGGGGGATGGGAAGATTATATGGGAGAGACACGGAAGAGGGAAGGAAGCGTCCGAGGCCTTAAGTTAGATACCATCCCGGCATTTGCCTGGAGAGAAGTGGGAAACCACGGAAAACCACTTCGAGGACTGCTGAGGTGGGAATCGAACCCACCTCTACTCAGTTGACCTCCCGAGGCTGAGTGGACCCCGTTCCAGCCCTCGTACCACTTTTCAAATTTCGTGGCAGAGCTGGGAATCGAAACCGGACCTCCGGTTGTGGCAGCTAATCACGCTAACCACTACATCACAGAG